>NC_091988.1:72348929-72655353 GCF_044704955.1 Pristiophorus japonicus | reverse complement strand
CCTCAGGATTATCTATTTCCCACATTACAACAGTGACTACATGCCAAAAGTACTTCATTGGCTGTAAAGTGCTTTGGGATGTCCTGATGTGATAAAAGGTGATATAAGTCCTTTTAAGTCTCTCTTTTATATTCTGTTAATTAGAAATTGTCATACATTTTATTAACCTTTGCTGGAACGTGGATGTAACAATGCAAGAGTCACTTGGTGTAACGCTCTCTCTCGATGCCCAGTCAGTTCTTCATTTAATACAAAAATGATAACTTCTCAAACCAGCCCAACCCAGTGAGAAAAGCACCAACATGTTTTTTAAAATGCTTCTATATTCCTCGCCTCAGTTTGGAAGAAAGAAAAGAAAAAAAATGGGACACCAAATTTATATCTGGCAGAGCAGAAATCAAAGTGATTTATCAGAATGTCCGATTTATACTTAGCCTTTCCAAATAATGTCAACAAAATGTCAAGTGGCACTGCAGAACTCACAGAAGCAAAACACCTCAACTGTGTCAGAGTCACGGCAAGGCTGTGAGAGGGCAATGTGAGGAGATGCAAGCCGGCATCAGGATGGGTTTGGACCTGTGGAAGGGGAGCTTTGCAAAAGTTCCACAAGGTAACTGGCCCTTAAACTACAACAACAACCACAACTTGTATTTATATAGCGCCTTTAACATAGTAAAACGCCCCAAGGTGCTTCATAGGAGTGTTATAAGACAAAACAAATAAATTTGACACTGAGCCACATAAGAAGAAATTACCGCAGGTGACCAAAAGCTTGGTCAAAGAGGTAGATTTTAAGGAGCGTCTTAAAGGAGGAAAGAGAGGTAAAGAGGTTTAGGCAGCAAGTTCCAGAGCTTGGGACCCAAGCAGCTGAAGGCATGGCCACTGATGGTGGAGCGATTATAATCAGGAGATGCTCAAGAAGGCAGAGTATGAGGAGCACAGATATATCAAGGGGGTTGTGGGGCTGGAGGAGATTACAGAGATAGGGAGGGGTGAGGCCGTGGAGGGATTTGTAAACAAGGATGAGAATTTTGAAATCGAGGCATTGCTTAACCAGGAGCCAATGTAGCTCAGCGAGCACAGGGGGTGAAGGCACTGAACACTTCGAGTCTCTTCACCGGGAGCACGCGGAAGACAAGTACAAACAGCGGAAGGAGAGCGCACGACAAATCAAGCACCCCACCCACCCGTTCCTTCAACCATCTGCCCCACCTGTGACAGAGATTGTAGGTCCCATGTAGGACTTATTAGTCACCTTAGAACTCATGTTAGTGTGGAAGCAAGTCATCCTCGACTCCGAGGGACTGCCTAAGAAGATAAGGATGGGTGAGCGGGTCTTGATGTGACAGGTTAACGGGTCCGATCATCCTCTCTGAATTGACGGCAAACTGAAAACTGAACTCTTCCTCACTAACGCAACCCCGCACGCACTCACCGTTTAAAAAATAACATTATTTCAACATCCCCCCCCCCCCCCCGCCCACTTGTTTAAGTTCCTCCCCCCTTTAGTCTCCTCTCCCCCTGCAGCCATCGATCCCTTGCTGTGAGGGCCCTGAGCACAGCCATTCCAGTAACCGTTACACCCTTGTGAGCCAAGACAATGATTGGTGGAAGGCTAATCATCTGCCACAGCAAGGCCCAGCCATAGGGACAGAGGAGCAGGTGGAAGCCATTCAGCCCCTCGAGTTCTTCTCCCATTCTGCACCTCACCTCCATTTGCCCGCCTTACTTCCATATCCCTTGATAGGGGGTAGCACTTTTTCGACCGGCAAGGACACGATGGACCGATTGGCCTCCTTCTGTGTCATAATTCTTTCTAGAGAGTCTATGGTTCTAATCTAAGCCAGCAAAAATCCATCGACCTCAGTCTTAAAAGCTCCAATTGACCCCTTTGTCCACAGCCTTTTGGGGGAGAGAGTTCCAAATTTCCACCACACTTTGTGTGAAACCGTGCTCCCTGATTTTCTTCCTGAATGGCCTGGCTCTAATTTTAAGTTTATGTTCCTATGTTTTTGATTGCCCTATCAGAGGAAATATTTTCTCTCTATCAACCCTACAGAACTCTTATAACAATTTAAACATCTCAATCAGATCCCCCCTCAATCTTCGACACTCAAAGCCGAGTCTACGCAATGTGATTGAGCGAGGAATGTTAGCCACGACTTGCTGCAAGGAAAACTTGCTGCACTTCTTATTATATTACTGGGCATTATCTACCACTTCAACAGGCAGCTAGGGCCTCGGTTTGACATCACTACTGAAAGGTGGCATCTCTGACAGTGCACCACTCCCTCAGTACTGCCCCTCCAACAGTGCACCACTCCCTCGGTACTGCCCCTCCAACAGTGCACCGCTCCCTCGGTACTGACCCTCCGACAGTGCAACACTCCCTCAGTGCTGACCCTTCGACGGTGCAGCACTCCCTCAGTACCGCCCCTCCAAAAGTGCACCAGTCCCTCAGTACTGGCCCTCCCACAGTGCAGCACTCCCTCAGTACTGGCCCTCCCACAGTGCAGCACTCCCTCAGTACTGGCCCTCCCACAGTGCAGCACTCCCTCAGTACTGCCTGTCCCACAGTGCAGCCCTCCCTCAGTACTGCCCTCCCACAGTGCAGCACTCCTCCAGAACTGCCCCTCCGACAGTGCGGCGCTCCCTCAGTACTGTCCCTCCCACAGTGCAACACTCATTCAGTACTGTCCCTATGACAGTGTGGCTCTCCTTCTGTTACTGCGCTGGGCATGTCAGACTGGATTGGGTGCTCATTACCCACTCAGTCAAACTGACGCTGTGGTCAATGCTTGAGAAAGATCAAACGGTTACTGGTCTCTCAGTTGCTAGTTTCTTGCCAAGTCCGAATCCAAATAGGGACAAGAGGTGTTGACCTGTCATACTTGGTGTTGTGATGTTTGTTCTGCTGCATATGAAAATGAAGTGAAAACTTTACTAACTGCCCAGCACCTTGAGACAGAAGTAGGACATTTATTTTAAGATAAATCATTCAAAAATAAAGTTCAAATCCAAACAGGTGGGAACCTTTGGTGGCACATTGGGTGCAGGCAATATCTTTTCAATCTGGGAGTGGGTTCCGAAACCTGCCCCAGAGGGGTGGAATTTCCCTCCATTAGTTGTTCAAAGTCCGTTATGAAAAGAGTTTGATGTGGTCCTTGTTGTGTATGTATAATGTATGTACTGTAACATTAGACCACTGAATGTATCTTCACAATGTATACACTATACCTGTAACATAGAAACATAGAAAATAGGTGCAGGAGTAGGCCATTCGGCCCCTCGAGCCTGCACCACCATTCAATAAGATCACGGCTGATCATTCCCTCAGTACCCCTTTCCTGCTTTCTCTCCATACCCCTTGATCCCTTTAGCCGTAAGGACCATATCTAACTCCCTCTTGAATATATCCAATGAACTGGCATCAACAACTCTCTGTGGCAGAGAATTCCACAGGGCAACAACTCTCTGAGTGAAGAAGTTTTTCCTCATCTCAGTCTTAAATGGCCTACCCCTTATCCTAAGACTGTGCCCCCTGGTTCTGGACTTCCCTATCATCGGGAACATTCTTCCCGCATCTAATCTGTCCAGTCCCGTCAGAATCTTATAGGTTTCTATGAGATCCCCTCTCATCCTTCTAAACTCTCGTGTATAAAGGCCCAGTTGATCCAGTCTCTCCTCATATGTCGGTCCCGCCATCCCGGGAATCAGTCTGGTGAACCTTCGCTGCACTCCCTCAAAAGCAAGAACGTCCTTCCTCAGATGAGGAGATCAAAACTGAACACAATATTCCAGGTGAGGCCTCACCAAGGCCCTGTACAACTGCAGTAAGACCTCCCTGCTCCTATACTTAAATCCCCTAGCTATGAAGGCCAACATACCATTTGCCTTCTTCACCGCCTGCTGTACTTGCATGCCAACTTTCAATGACTGATGAACCATGACACCCAGCTCTCGTTGCACCCCCCCCCCCTTTTCTAATCTGCTGCCATTCAGATAATATTCTGCTTTCGTGTTTTTGCCCCCAAAGTGGATAACCTCACATTTATCTTCATGATACTGCATCTGCCATGCATTTTCCCACTCACCTAACCTGTCCAAGTCATCCTGCAGCCTTTTAGCGTCCTCCTCACAGCTCACACCACCACCCAGTTTAGTGTCATCTGCAAACTTGGAGATATGACACTCAATTCCTTCATTTAAATCATTAATGTATATTGTAAAGAGCTGGGGTCCCAGCACTGAGCCCTGCGGCACCCCAATAGTCGCTGCCTGCCATTCTGAAAAGGACCCGTTTATCCCGACTCTCTGCTTCCTGTCTGCCAACCAGTTCTCTATCCACGTCAGTACATTATCCCCAATACCATGTGCTTTGATTTTGCACACCAATCTCTTGTGTGGGACTTTGAAAGTCCAAATACACCACATCCACTGGTTCTCCCTTGTCCACTCTACAAGTAACATCCTCAAAATATTCCAGAAGATTTGTCGAGCATGATTTCCCTTTCATAAATCCATGCTGACTTGGACCGATCCTGTCACTGTTTTCCAAATGAGCTGCTATTTCATCTTTAATAATTGATTCCAACATTTTCCCCACTACTGATGTCAGGCTAACCGGTCTATGATTGCCCGTTTTCTCTCTCCCACTTTTTTAAACAGTGGTGTTACATTAGCTATCCTCCAGTCCATAGGAACTGATCCAGAGTCGATAGACTGTTGGAAAATGATCACCAATTCATCCACTATTTCTATGGCCACTTCCTTAAATTCTCTGAGATGCAGACTATCAGGCCCCGGAGATTTATCGGGCTGCAATCCCATCAATTTCCCTAACACAACTTCCCGCTTTATAAGGATATCCTTCAGTTCCTCCTTCTCACTAGACCCTCGGTCCTCTAGTATTTCGAGAAGGTTATTTGTGTCTTCCTTCGTGAAAACAGAACCAATGTATTTGTTTAACTGGTCCGCCATTTCTTTGTTCCCCATTATAAATTCACCTTTCCCCATTATAAATTCACCTGTACCATCAGAGGGTGATACTGGTGGAGACCTAAGGGTCACTTGCACCCTGCAGGTAACCAAGTATAAAAGGGAGCTCACCTTACTGTATCCTCACTCAGGAGCTACAATAAATGGACTAAGGTCACCACAGTTCAAGTACAATACTTTACCTCGTGGAGTCATTACTAGAGTGCTTACTCATATAACAACTGTTGACGAGATTACGAATTTCCACGCGCAAAATGGCTAACCTTAGCAACTTTCAATAATTCGCTGATGGAGAAGATTGGGATGCCTTTGTGGAAAGGCTCAAACACTTTTTCATTGCAAATGACCTGGCAGGAGACGACCTGACCTCGCTGGCTGATAAGCGCAGAGCCATCCTGCTCAGCAGTTGTGGGCCCACTGTCAGTGGTCTCATCATGGACCTGCTAGCCCCAGCAAAGACGACAACCAAAACAGGAGCTCGTAACAATAATACAGGAACAGCTCAAACCTAAAGAGAGTATCATCACAGCCAGACACTGGTTCTACACCCACCGGCGTCCCAAAGGCCAAGAAATCACAAAATATGCTGCAGACCTGAGACGAATGGCTGCACCATGTGATTTTGGTGACCACCTCACTGAAGCACTTTTTGGCGACCACCTCACTGAAGCACTAAGGACACCTTTGTTACTGGAATCGGCCACGAGGGCCTCCTCCACAAGCTGCTCTCTGCAGAAGGCAATTAAAGTGAGCCAGGCATTCATGATTAGGGCCTGTGATTCCAAGAAGATGATGACTCACCCCCAGGACTCTAACCCGACGAGTACAGTGAACCGAATGGCGCCTTTCAGAGGTAAGGCTGCTACCCGAGTCCGCCACATGGGGCCAACCGGCCAGCCCCATGCTGGCACTGTGGAGGAAATCACAGGGCCCACCGGTGCCGATACAGAGACTATACTTGCAAAGGCTGTAACACTAAAGATCATCTCCAGTGAATGCGTAGAAGAAATTTTACTCACCGAGTCGCTGAAGAGTTTGTTGATCACCCGGGCTCCAGCGCTGATGAAGACAAAGAGAGAGTCTATGAGGCAGCTCAGCCTTACCTGCTTCACCGAGAATTCCCCTTTGAAAATAGAAGTAGAAATCAATGGTGTTCCAGTCTCGATGGAGGTCGACACAGGGATGAGCCAATCGCTGATGAATCAGATGGCCTTCAAGAAACTCTGGGACAATCCCGCCAAATGACCTAAAATTCTCCCAATCCAGGTGAAGCTACTCACTTACACAAATGACACCATCCCAGTCGTTGGCAGTGTGGATGTCCCATGTTGGTGCGATGCACAAGCTACCTTTGAGAATCGTTGCTGGTGATGGTCCAACGCTGCTGGGAAAAGATGGATGAAACAAATCCAAATCTGTTGGAGCTGGGAAAGCCTCCAGGCCCCGGCGATTGACGTCCTACGTAGCCCCAAATTTGGATCCATCACAGCACCTGAAGATCCTACCATCCGACTCGACTGCGCGGCGACGACACAGACCGCACAACTCAACAGTGAGATGATCCAACCCAAACGACCAGACCTCACCTTCCGGGCTCCAGTGGCAGGACTCTGAAGGAAGAAGATCGGCGCAGAAGGTAAATTCTCAGCTTCCGTGGCAGAACCTGGGTAGAAAAGGATCAAAGCAGCCTACCTCGTGGAGAGAAAGAAGATGGTGCCCGCACCACAAGGTGACGCACCTGAAATCAAGATGGTCGCGACCAGACCACGAGGGGCAGCGTTGAGGGAACAACACGTGATGTCGAGCAGCGAACCAGATTGGGGTAAAGATTGCAAGGCCCTCTTAAAGGAAACCGGCAACCCAGCACAATTAAATGGACAGTTCCACTCTTTGTACAGTGATGCCGGTGATACTAATGAAAAAGATGTAGTTAACAAATGCAAGTATCTAAATGTGACCTTGTACAGTGATGCCGATAGCACACAGGAAAGAGATGTAATTGACAAATGCGAAGATGTAATTGACAAATGCGAATTTGTAAAGACAACTAACAATGTCGAGTCGGCTGATTGCGGTCGGAGTCAATGTATCATGAATGCAAATGATGAAATGTGTGATGCCAGGTTCTACATGTATGCCGACAAAGCTAAGGGCAACCTCCCGTGGGAAGCACACAGGTCCAGCAGGCTACCCAATCATGTAGCCTGCGCCTCCGGGACCAATGTGATGCCCGAGGGAGTGTGGCCACATACAGAGGGAGCATACCCACTGCAGGGCCAGCGATCAAGGACGGCACAGGCACCACCACTGGCACCCTGCCCCAGATCGGCCCTACCCTTCTGGCCACCAGGGCCAGCACCAGGAGCAAGAGGCCAGCACCCTCCAGCCCTCCCGACTGGACCTGGGATGACCAGACTCCCACCACCGCTGAAGGGCAGCAGGGCAACCCTGCAGCCCTCAAAGGAGGACAGGGAGGCCACACATTCCTGTGGCTGTGCCCACCACTAGGTAACTGCAAAGGCCCTGAGACACAGCCAGTTGAGCAATCCGAGCCCACCCAGCTGGCAGGGGGCATAGTCCGGTTGCTCCGGAACAAGCGACCCATCTGCACCCACACCCCAGGAGCAATACTGTAACACCACGTATGTACCTTACCTGTAAAATGTATTTGTTCCACTATTGCTGAACCCAAAAACAGTGATATAACTAATCCTATTATTTATCTCTGTACATGTACGCCAATGCAGATGTTGAGCCACACACATGGTCTATGTATGGGGGGTGGAAATGGATGTATGTAGCCATGGACACACATGGATCACACCCAGAACCCAATCAACCCTCATTACAACCTCCAGTCCACTGCTGACCATTTCCCAATGTCATGGCAATAAGGACTTGGGGGTCTACAGGGAGAGAGCCATTCCCAAGCACAGACAAAGTGCAAGGGCTTTGGGCACTCAAGTCGAAGGCCAGAGCACACAATGCAAAAGCCAGTGGCACAAGACCTAGGGGGGGGGAGTGATGTTTTGTATGCATAATGTATGTACTGTAACATTAGACCACTGAATGTATCTTCACACTGTATACATTATACCTGTACCACCAGAGGCTGCTACTGGTGGAGACCTAAGGGTCACCTGCATACTGCAGGTAACCAAGTATAAAAGGGAGCTCACCTCACTGTATCCTCACTCAGGTGCTACAATAAATGGACTAAGGTCACAACAGTTCAAGTACAATATATTACCTCGTGGAGTCATTACTAGAGTACTTACGTGGGGCTCATTACCCATTGAGTCAAACTGACGCCATGGTCAATGCTTGAGAAAGATCAAATGGTTACTGGTCTCTCAGTTGCTAGTTTCTTGCCAAGTCCGAATCCAAATGGGACAAGAGGCGTTGATCTGTCATACTTGGCGTTGTGATGTTTGTTCTGCTGCATATGAAAATGAAGTGAAAACTTTACTAACTGCCCAGCATAAGAACATAAGAACATAAGAATATAAGAATTAGGAACAGGAGTAAGCCATCTAGCCCCTCGAGCCTGCTCCGCCATTCAACAAGATCATGGCTGATCTGGCCGTGGACTCAGCTCCACTTATCTGCCCGTTCCCCATAACCCTTAATTCCCTTATTGGTTAAAAATCTATCTGTGATTTGAATACATTCAATGAGCTAGCCTCAACTGCTTCCTTGGGCAGAGAATTCCACAGATTCACAACCCTCTGGGAGAAGAAATTCCTTCTCAACTCGGTTTTAAATTGGCTCCCCTGTATTTTGAGGTTGTGCCCCCTAGTTCTAGTCTCCCCGACCAGTGGAAACAATCTCTCTGCCTCTATCTTGTCTATCCCTTTCATTATTTTAAATGTTTCTATAAGATCCCCCCTCATCCTTCTGAACTCCAACGAGTAAAGACCCAGTCTACTCAATCTATCATCTCCGGAATCAGCCTAGTGAATCGTCTCTGTATCCCCTCCAAAGCTAGTATATCCTTCCTTAAGTAAGGTGACCAAAACTGCACGCAGTGCTCCAGATGCGGCCTCACCAATATCCTATACAGTTGCAGAAGGATCTCCCTGCTTTCGTACTCCATCCCTCTCGCAATGAAGGCCAACATTCCATTTGCCTTCCTTGAGACAGAAATGGGACATTTATTTTAAGATAAATCATTCAGAAATAAAGTTCAAATCCAAACGGGTGGATACCTTCGGTGGCAATATCTTTTCAATTCGGGAGTGGGTTCCGAAACCTGCCCCACAGGGGTGGGATCTCCCTCCATTAGTTGTTCAAAGTCTGTTATGAAAAGAGTTTGATGTGGTCCCAACACAATAGTTGCGGAAGTTGGTTATTTTTTTTTATTTGTTTATGGGATGTGGACATAGCTGGCAAGGCCGGCATTTATTGCCTATCCTCAATTGCCCTTGAGAAGGTAGTGAATCGCTGCAGTCCGTGTGGTGAAGGTGTTCCCACAGTGCTGTTAGGGAGGGAGTTCCAGGATTTTAATGCAATGACGATGAAGGAACGGCCGATATATTTCCAAGTCAGGATGATGTGTGACTTGTAGGGGAACATGGAGGTGATGGTGTTCCCATGCGTCTGCTGCCCTTGTCCTTCGAAATGGTGGAGGTGGCAGGTTTGGGAGGTTAGGCACCAATCAGCACGCGATGAGCGATTAGCAAAGACAGCGTAAGGACAACAACTTGTGAAATGTAACTGTCGCATTCATGCACTGTGGGGGTCTTCAACTGAGGCAAACTGTTCAGGAGGTGTAAGAGTGAGCTTCACTCCTATCTTACTCTTCCCCGAACAGGAGGTGTTTGGCCGAAGTTAGCCGTTCAAAGTGGAACGCATAAAGGAAAATTGTTCCATTTTTAACAACAACTTGCATTTATATAGGGCCTTTGACATAGTAAAATATCCCACAGCATAACACAGAAGCATAAATGAGACAAGAATTTGACACTGAGCTGCGTAAGGAGATATTGGTACAAATGATCAAAAGCTGGGTCAAGGCAGTAGATTTTAAGAAGCGTCTTAAAGAGAGAGGTGGAGAGGTTTAGGGAGGGAGTTCCAGAGCTTAGGGCTAGAAAACAGGAGACACGGCTGCCAATGGTTGAGCGATTATAATCAGGGATGCTCATGAGGCCAGAATTGGAGGAGCGCAGAGATTTCAGAGGGTTGTAGGGCTGGAGGAGATTAGAGATAGGGAGGGGGGGGCGGCGAGGTCATGGAGGTGAGTTGAACACAGGAATGAGAATTTTAAAATCAAGGCGTTGCTGGTCCAGGGGCCAACATAGGTCAGCGAGCACAGGGGGTTAAGGGTGACTAGGACTTGGTGCGAGTTAGGACACGGGCCCCTTGCTTGATGAGCTCAATTTTTCCCCCCAAAGAGGAACAAAGATCTTACTGCGCTCCAAGTTTGTCGGTTAGTGCAGGGCCTGACTGTCAGGCTGGTACTTGCTGTGTAGGCTCGTGTGCGTAGGTGCTGAGAGTGGGGTGAGATCATTCGCTGAGCCCAGAGCAGAGTCAAAGTTCAGGCCAATAGGAACAGTCACACAGAGTAGCAGCTTTAACCTGACTTCCACACATTTCGGGAAATGTCAAGCGCACAACATTCCGAGCTTGATGAAATCCAACTTCTGCTCCTGACTGAACCTTCCTTTGCCAGGCTAAGACTGAGGAGGCTGAAAGACCCTTCTCTCTGCAAGCTCAACGGGGATCTATGTGAAACGGGGCTGGGCCCTCTCTGGCCCTGCAATGACCCACACCATGAACGTCAGGACATAAGAATTAGGAGCAGGAGTAGGCCATTAGGCCCCTTGAGCCTACTCTACCATTCAATAAGCTAGTGGCTGATCTTTGACCTCAACACTTCTCTGCCCAATCTCCATATCCCTTGATTCCCCTAGAGTCCAAAAGTCTATGTATCTCAGCCTTGAATATACTCAACGACCAAACCTTCACGGTCCTCTGGGGTAGAGAATTCCAAAGATCCATCACCCTCTGAGTGAAGAGATTTCTCCTCATCTCAATCCTAAATACCCTTTATCCTGAGACTAAGAAACTGCCCCTAGTTTGCTCCAAACCATCGTTGACACCTTCACTGCCGCATACAAGAGTCTGGGCCTCATATTAAACATCAGTCAGACAAAGGTCCTCTACCAACCAGCCTCCGCCACACAACACTGCTCCCCGGTTATCAATATCCATGATGAGCTCTGTGACAATGTGGACAACTTCCCATACCTTGGGAGCCTAATATCAGCAAGGGCAGACATCGATGACAAAGTCCAACACCACTTTCAGTGTGCCAGTGCAGCCTTTGGCCGCCTGAGGAAAAGAATGTGTTCAAAGACCAGGATCTCAAACTCGGTGCCAAGCTCATGGCCTACAGAGTAGTAGTGATACTCATCGTCCTATATGCTTCTGACACATGGACTATGTACCTCAAAGCACTGGAGAAGTACCACCAATGCTGCCTCCGCAAAATCCAGCAAATACATTGGCAGGATAGGTGCATCAACGTCAGCGTTCTCTCTCAGGCCAACATCCCCAGGATTGAGGCACTGACCATGCTCGACCAGCTTTGATGGTCGCATGACCGATGCTAGAGTCCCGAAACAAGCACTCTACTGCGAACTACGTCAAGGCAGGCGAGCTCCAGGAGGGCAGAGAAAACACTTCAAGGACGCCCTCAAATCCTCCTTGAAAAAATGCAACATCCCCACCGACACCTGGGAATCCCTGGCCCAAGACCGCTCAAAGTGGAGGAGGAGCATCCGAGAAGGCACCAAACACATTGAGTTTCTTCGCACGCGGAAGCCAAGTACAAATAGCAAAAGGAGCGCACGACAAATCAAGCACCCCACCCACCCGTCCCTTCGACTACCATCTGCCCTGCCTGTGACAGAGACTGTAGATCCCTCATTGGACTCAATATTCACCTTAGAACTCATTTTATTGTGGAAGGAAGTCATCCTTGACTCCGAGGGACTGCCTAAGAAGAAGAATTGATGCCATGGGGTAAATCTTCTGCTGCTTTCACTATTTCCACGAGCCGGAACGCATTTCAGGAAATGGCGCACACCCAGTCTCCTTGTTGGGACGCCAAATCACGGGCTCAAAGTTTGCAATTTCCTGACATGCACCCATTACAGGCACCGTGCACAGCGGGGTGAGGTTATGTCCCTTTATTATCACACTTGCTCAGGGTCACAGGACAACTGCTGTGAGAAATGGGAAAACGTCACATCAGTGTGGTGGGAGGCTCTCGGAGCTGCAGGTTCTGGTGCATTGTCCAGGGACAGTTTAGAGGGAGCTTTACTCTGTATCTAACCCGTGCTGTACCTGCCCTGGGAGAGTTTGATGGGACAGTTTAGAGGGATCTATATCTGTACCTGGCATTCAATGAAGAAATGCTTCAGATTCTGGTACACCCCTCACATTGATAATCACCGGAGTGAGGTTGAAAGAAACATCCTTAACCAGATACAAAAGTGAACGTCGGTTGCAAAAAAAGTTTTTTTAATCATATTTTTTTATTATTACTTTTAGCAATGTTCATGAGGAATAATGATGATAACATACACATTTATACAGATAATTATATAAACATGTTGTACATATTTAAACAATAACTTAATCTACCGACAAAAAAATAAAACAAGGGAAAGAATGTAAATACTGCGGGAAAACAGAATCTGTTTATGGTGATAGATACAAAATAATTTAAAAATCTTCACTGCTGAAAAGACTACACTGCAGTGAGTGACAATATATTGCACTTTCGTCCTCTTATTCTGATCTGTTTTTTTTGCTTTTTTTTCTTAAAAAATATTGTTGTCAGTAACTCCCCTGCCTCATCAATCCCAGGTGAAAATTAGGCTCCATTTCAAATTAATATTCACTGTACCATATTTTAAAAAAACGCACATCGGGTTTCAATTCCTTCGACGAAAAAGGAAAAAAAAATGAAATTTGAAAAAAAAATTGTATCTCACACGTGACATTAATTTCCCCCCTTCTCTCCCGCCCCCTCCAATTTTATATATAACCTATACAAAGTGCAGCTATATATGCCGAGCGCCAATAGCGGACCATCTTATAAATGTTTGAAGCAGATTTTTAATATGGCTGTTCAGTCCTTGAGAAAAAAATTACGTGAAATATTTTTATCAATCGGATTTATTATTTACGAAGATTGAAATGAGAAATGACCTGACCACCACCGGTTGGAAGATACAATGTTGCTTTCGTTCCACTTTAAAAGAATGCCATCTCCAAAAAAATCACAGACTGCTAAAAGGATTGATTTATTTGTCTTTTTAAATGCCGCTTATTACGTTGTATTCCAGTACATGTTCGGGAGCGGAGTGGCATTGAAGAGCCAACTTGCATTTATATATCATGCCATTTCCCATTCTCAAGGCAACACTCTACAACCGTGAGTCACTGTGTGAGTGCAGTCACTGTTGCTATGTAGGAAAGCACTGGAATATTGGACTGCACAAGTTCTCCGTACATTTTTATTTCCAATCGCTATTTTGATGGGATATCCAGAGCAGAAAGTATTTGCGGGTATAGGGGGAGAAAGATGCTCCTGTGAGCTGGTCCGATTGGCCTTCCTCCCCCTGTCTAGCAGTTCCCCCTTCCTCCCCAGAAGACATTCTACAATCAGTCAGATCTTAACAGCATGGCTACAAATATTCATAGAATGGAAACAGCACAGAAGGCCAGTCAGCCCATCGAGTCTGTGCCGGCTCTACAAGAGCACTTCAGCTAGTCCCACTCGCCCGTCCTTTTCCCGTAACCCTGCAAATTCTTTTCCCTGTGGGTACTTATCCAACTCCCTTTTGAAAGCCACGATTGAGTCTGCCACCACCACCCTTTCAGGCAGTGCATTCCAGATCCTTCACTCTCCCAGCACTTCTGAATTCACACAAAACAAGCGCAGAAGTTGGAGCAGCGGGAAACCATCTAACGGGACAGGATTCCCTTGCCTTCCTCCTATGTCCAGTCCAACACCGTACAATGATGATTTCCTCACTCTTATTTGGAGATTAATCTATGGGGAGGGTGTTGGAGTGGGAAGAGGAGGAGGAAGGGAACTGTTTGCACAAATAAATTTTGAGTGAGATATAATTTGACGCTTAAAATAATGGTGAGCCCTGTTCAACTCCATCATTTCTGTTTTGAGTTCCCAGGTTACAGCGTAGCAAGAATCCAGCTTAATTTAAATGTCACATTGGCTTTGAAAGTCAGTGGGAGATAAATCAAACCCATATGACCATTGTAAACCAAAGCTGTCTCCCAAAGCAACCTTTACAAACTCTCTCACCATGGCCGCGCTGTAAAATCCACATAATATTTCCAAACACCTTCTTCTTTAAGACGCTCCTTAACAACCTGCTTCTTTGACCAAGCTTTTGGTCACCTGTCCGGATATCTCCCTCTGTGGCCCGGTGTCAATTTCTGTCTTTGATTACGCTCCTGTGAAGCCCCTCGGGGGTGTTTTACTACCTTAAAGGCGCTATATAAATGCAAGTTGTTGTTGTTTAATTTGGTGACTTATTCTTAGGCATAAGCAATGACCTGTTTGGTGTTACGGTTAAAAGGATAACCATGTTCCAGAACACGGGTAACTAGTGTTGTAACTGGTTCACATACCAACTCCTAACATGTTCTCTGATATTGGACCATTTGTTATTACTGAATGAATCGTGTTAAAGACACAGTGTCCCTTTTAAATTTAAAGTGGAATTAAAATCAGATGAAGATGGCAAAATATTCTGAAGGATTCAGATGTGTGATTATCTACTAGCCCGTGAAGTATTAATAATAATGTACAACACTCAATTATCTACACTGAAACCTCTTTTTCACTCGTACAGTTGGTGTGTTTCTGATACTGAGAATTTGAGTCAGAAGGTAGAGACTGATTCATTAATAGGTGCAGGCTCTGATCGCCTCACTCCACCCACCCCCCTCCTCCACCCTTCAAATCTTCTGCCCCCCCTTGCCTGAAGGTGCTGATTGTTGCTGTGATACTGTCCAAAGGGTGCCAGGCGTCCTCCCACCTCCCCAATCCTTCCCCAGTACCTCTTCACCCGAGCCCACCACGAAATAGAAGCTGGCTATTCTATCACGGGAGGCATCACAATTGGGCACGCTTCTATCCTATCCCCCCAGTACCTCCTCCAATAGACAGTCTTTACCCAAGCCTCTCACCCCCGCCCGCCCCTCGCCATGCCACTAACACGGAAACAGCACAAAACCTTCCCCATAAAGTATAAAATAAAATGTCTGCACAATATCAAATAATTAAAACAATACAAACAGAAAGAAAGATACCTCAGAGTTAAGTGGCTTTGCTTATTTTTTTGAGTGTTTTTTTTTTGTTTTTTTTTAAATGAAGAAAAAGAAAGGAATCCAGCAGAAGCTATTGAGTTTTAGCAATCAATTTATCCCGAGTTCTCTGATTTACACTATTCACATTGGTAGTAAGGACAACGGTCCTCCTTATGTTCCCGACGCAATCCTCCCTCTTTGTGCCTTTCAAATCAGTCCGGACAAGGCGATGTCAATCCCTTGCAGTCTCCTCTGATGTATCCATGATGTGGGCGGGGTGAAATGCTTCTTTAATCCGATTGAATCCCTCCCACCCCAAAGGTCTTGCAATGCCAACAGGACAAACATTGGGGCAATTCGTATCCCCCCACCCCCTCGTACACCCCGCCATGTTCCCAAACAACACACTGTCCTTGATTTTATTCTTTTATTTTCGCTTTTAAAAAAAAGATAAAAGGCCAAAAACCTTGTGTACTGTCCTATTTTTTTCCCGTCCGCTCTCCTGTCTCTGGTCTCTTCTTCCTCCGAGGGAGTCTCCCGTTCCATTCTAGCCCATGGCAGTCACCATGCTGGAGTGGTGGGGGTGCCCGAAAGAGAGGCTGGACGACGGGTGGATAGGGGTGGGGGTGGGCAGCATGTGACCCGCGTGGCTGAAGGGGGGCAGGTGGCCCATGTGCTGCATGTGGCTGGCCAGGCTGAAGGACGAAGCCTTGTCTTGCATGCACTTGGACAGCTCCTCGAAACCGTCCGACATCCGCTTGCTCTTCTTCGATTTGCTGGACATCTTCCTGTTCCGGGTCTGAATCCCTTCTTTCTTCATGGTCAGGGGCCTGTTGACCTAAATGGGACGAAACACACAAAAAGCAACCTCACACCAATGAACTTCATCAATTGCTGCAATCGAATAATTGAAGGGGTGGTTGTATATTAAGGAAATCGAGGGATATGGAGACAGTGCAGGAAAGTACAACAGAAGAACAGAAGAAATAAGAGTATGCATCAAGTTTCCCCTTAAATGCATCAATGCTCTCTGCATGAACCACTCCATGTGGCAGCGAGTTCCACATTCTCACCCCACTCTGTAATGAAATTCCTCCTAAATCCTTTATTTGCTCTGTTAGTGTATTTCTCACATTCATTCCCCCTTGTGCTAGAGTGGGGCTTGAACCCAGGGATCTTAACTCGCACCAAGTCCCGTTCACCCATCACATAAGAACATAAGAAAAAGGAGCAGGAGTTGGCCGTTTGGCCCCTTGAGCCTGCTCCGCCTTTCAATAAGATCATGGCTGATTTGATCTTGACCTAAACTCCACTTCCCTGCCCGCTCCCCATAACCTTTGACTCCCTTATCGTCCAGAAATCTATTTCCATATTAAATATATTCAATGTCCCAACCACCATGGCTCCCTGGGGTAGAGAATTCCACTAATTCACGGCCCTCTGAGAGAAGAAATTCCTTCTCATTTCCATTTTAAATTAGAGCCAGGCCATTTATGGGTGATGTCAGGAAGCACTTCTTCATACAAAGGGTGGTGGAAATCTGGAACTCTCTGCACCAAAAAGCTATTGAAGCTGGGGGTCAAATTGAAAATGACAAAACTGAAATTGATAGATTTTGTTGGGTAAGGATATTAAGGGTTACAAAACCAAGGCAGGTAGATGGAGTTAAGATACAGATCAGCCGTGATCTCATTGAATGGCGGAACAGGCTCGAGGGGCTGAATGGCCTCCTCCTGTTCCTGTGATCATAAAAACTGCAACTGGATTTTCAGAGCAGGGCTGTCGAAGTAGCCCAATCTCACTCTTATTTTTTTTACCTCCCACGTCTCCAATTCTCTCCCCAAAGCGTTGACCCACACTGGGGCATGGTTACACTGGCACCAGCTGCCCTCTGGTACTGTTACCCAGTGGCTATTCGTCAACTACAGATCTGGACAATTGAGCATCAATGGTTATGCTGCTATTGAAAAGAATGACACAGAATTACATCAAATTTACAGCCTGAAAACAGGTCATTCGGCCCAATACCGGCGTTTATGCTCCACACAAGCTTCCTCCCACCTTGAGATAAGAACATAAAAATTAGGAGCAGGATTAGGCCATACATTTGGGGAGAGAATCAGGAGGGGTGGGAGAAAAAAACAATAAGAGCGAGACAGAGTCACTTTGATAGCCCTGCTCTGAAAATCTGTTTGCGGTTCAAAGGAGCATAGGAACAGGCTGATCTTCTACTTCAACTCCACTTTCCCGCCCAATCCCCATATCCCTTGATTCCCCTCGAGTCTAAAAATCTATCGATCTCAGCCTTGAATATACTCAACGACTCAGCACCAAAGATTCACAACCCTCAGTGAAGAGATTCCTCCTCATTTCAGTCTGAAATGGCCGACCCCTTATCCTGAGACTATGCCCATGGTTCTAGACTTGCCAGCCAGGGTAAACAACCTCTCAGTATCCACCCTGTCAATCCCCCTCAGTTTCAATGAGATCACCTCTCATTCTTCTAAACTCCAGATAGTATAGGCTCAATTTACCCAATTTCTACTCATAGGACAACCCTCTCATCCCAGGGATCAATCTTCATCTCATCCTCTCAGCATATTTTTCTAATCCTTTCTCATGTACATATCTAGATTCCCCTTAACTGCTCGGCTGCATCTGCACAATGCAATCCCGTGCTCACCCTGTGTTCAAATGGTGACTGGACATTAATCAACAGCGGGAACTCTGGCTGATTACTTTCACCTTCCCAGGGCACTGATGCCAATCGAGCTGCCCTGACCCTGACTCTGACCACTGCCCCTGAAGGTCACTGCCCCAACAGGTAAGGAATATGACAGTGGGCGGACTCCAAATGCATTGATAGCACATCCCTCTGGCCCTTATTAATGCTCTTGTGTAGCACCTTGCGACATTTTACTACGTTAAAGGCGCCATATAAATGCAAGTTGTTGTTATTTTAGCGAAAACACATTGACAGTAAATCGAAAACGCCTGCAGTAAGACGCTGGACTGCGGGATGCGCTAGGTGACCACCCGTTAATCTCTGGTCACTTCTGGACAGACTGTGGGTCAGCTGTGGCTCAGTGGGTAGCACACTCGCTCTCTCGGAGTCAGAACATTGTGGGTACAAGTCTTACTCCAGGGACTTAACTACAAAAAAAATCTAGGCTGACACTCCCAGTGCAGTGCTGAGGGAGTGCTGTGCTGTCGGAGGTGTCGTCTTTCGGATGAGGCGTTAAACCGAGGCCCCGTTTGCTCTCTCAAGTGGACATAAAAGGTCCCATGGCACTATTTCAAAGAAGAGCAAGGGAGTTATCCCTGGTGTCCTGGGGCCAATATTTATCCCTCAATCAACATAACAAAAAAAAAGATTATCTGGCATTATCACATTGCTGTTTGTGGGAGCTTGCTGTGCGCAAATTGGCTGCCGCGTTTCCCATATTACACCAGTGACTACACTCCAAAAGTACTTCATTGGCTGTAAAGCGTTTGTGAGACATCCGGTGGTCGTGAAAGGTGCTATATAAATGCAAGTCTTTCTTTCTTTCTTAACCACTCAGCCAGGTTTAAAACCGCAGCCGACTTGGGATGCGTGCTCCTCCTAGTAATAAGCACAGACACTCTGAATACAACAAACAAAGTCAAACTACTGGAACCAAGGGCTAGAAACATGGATAATGACGAGGATGATCTCCCACGAGTTGAGAGAGGTGAGTATATCGGCTATACTGTCATTGCCTATAGGAACAAGGAAGCCATTCAGCCCCTCAAGCCTGTTCCGCCATTCAATGAGATCCTGGCTGATCTGTGTCTTAATTCCACCCACCTACCTTGGTTCCGTATACCCTTACCCAACAAAAATCTATCCATCTCAGTGTTGAAATTTTCAATTGACCCCCAGCCTCAGCAACTTTTTGGGGAGAGAGTACTAATTTTAAGATTATGCCCCCTTGTTCTGCACTCGCTCCTAAAATTTGCAATCTGCCTCACAAACATCTCTCCTTAGCACTTGGCTCAAAGCAGTGGCTCTTGAGATCAATTGAGCCCCAACCCTTCCCCCCGGCCTTTTCATTCCCCAAAGATCCAAATATCACAACCATGATGTCAGACAAGATGGTGCCATATTGTGCCCTATTCCTACAGACAGGGGCAGCGGGCGACAACACTCAGTAGATCACTCCAAAGGATCACTGGTGAAATTTTCAATGTCACTTAACCGCCAGCTGCCCTCGATTGACATTAAGACAGTTCACTGCATCCGCGTCACAGAATCACACAGCACAGATGGAGGCTATTCGGCCCATTGTGCCTTTGTCGGCTCTTTGTAAGAGCTGTCCAGTCAGTCCCGCTCTGCGAATCTTTCCTTTGGAAAAGACAGTCCTGCACCAATTGCATTGCAGTGAAAGAAAGAAGAACTTGCATTTATATAGTGCCTTTCACGCCCATCGGACGTCTCAAAGTGCTTTACAGCCAATGGGGTACCTTTGGGGTGTAGTCATTGTTGTAGTGTGGGAAACGTGGCCGCCAATTTGCGAACAGCAAGCTCCCACGTACGGCAATTGATAGTGACCAGATAATCTGCTTTTGTTAAGTTGATTGAGGGATAAATATTGACCAGGACACCGGAGATGACTCCCATGCTCTTCTTCGAAATAGTGCCCTGGGATCTTTTATGTTCACTTGCGAGAGCAGACGGAGCCTCGGTTTAACATCTCATCTGAAAGACGGCACCTCCAACAGTGCAACACTCCCTTAGTACTGCCCTTCCGATTTACTGTGATTGAAAGGCTGCATTAGAGGGAGCAGCGTGCGGCGACTTGGCCTGGAAATCGGCGCGGTCCCAGCCTGCAAGACCATCAGCAGGCAGGGGCCATCAGAGGGAGCAGCGTGTGGCCGGCCCGGAAATCGGCGCGGTCCCAGCCTGCAAGACCATCAGCAGGCCAATGCCATCAGAGGGAGCAGCATGCGGCAGCATACCATTGCAGGAGGACGACGGCTGCGAAGTCAGGTCGCTGATTGCAGTGTGGGCAGGCACAGCAGGAGGGGTGAAGGAGCGGCAAGAGTTTGCAGAAGGAAGTGACCAGGGCCCAGGAAAGGCGAGGCCCCAGGGGCAGCACGGGCCAGCCCACACTGCTATACGTGTGTGCACTAGGTCCGTGCAGCAGAGCTGGTCGCCAGTCGTCTTGGTTAATCCTTGCCACTGGACTAAGACCTAGCTCTGTCAAGCCCGTGTGGTGGCTGGTGTGCAACGGCCACCATATGTTAAAAAAAATCCACGCACAGGCATCTTCCAACCTTCAACATGTAGTTCGGGATCTGGAATATTAGGTCTTTCATTGAAACACCTGTGAACTCATTCTTTTTTGGCGTGGAAGCAAGTCATCCTCGCTTCGAGGGACTGCCTATGATGACTGCCCCTCCGACAGTGCAGCGCTCCCTCAGTACTGCCCCTCCAACAGTGCAGCGCTCCCTCAGTACTGCCCCTCCGACAGTGTGGCACACCCTTAGTACTGCCTCTCCGATAGTGCAGCACTCCCTCGGTACTGCCCCTCCGACAGTGCAGTGCTCCCTCAGTACTGCCCCTCCGACAGTGCAGCGCTCCCTCAGCACTGCACTGAAACGACAGCCTAGATTTATGTGCTCAATGCCTGGAATAGGACCTGAACCCACAACCTTCTGACTCAGAGGTGAGTGTGATACCGACTGAGCCACAGCTGGCACTGGGTGGGAGACAAACTTCCCAAGGTGGTCTCGCAAAGCTCTCGGAAATAAGAATCACGCGCAGAGCAGCGACGCATCATGTGCACCAACCAGCAGACCGTATTGCATCAGGACAGAAAGTGCAGTGCAATCAGCTCATTCAGGGCACTATCAGGGTTAAACTGTGCCTGTGCGCAGCTCACTAACAGAAGACACTTATCAGCACTGGTAGTGCTCCAATGTTCTCACGTTGAGTACGAGGCAACATTTCTACATCCATTAACGACAACTAAAAACCCAGTATATTAACAACAGCAACTAGCATCCCAAAATAGTAAAACCTCGCAAGGAACTTCACAGGAGAGTAACCAGACAAAAACTGACACCGAGCCAAAGGAGGAGACATATACCTGGTCAAGGAAATAGGTTTTAAGGTTCAAGCACAGAATGCTTGAAAATGATTCCCATTTACATTGGGATAAGATGAGTTGTATATACAGTACCCGTAGTGTTGGTAGGTTGCAGGTTTTACCCTCTATGTTATCCTGTCATATTATAGAGGAAGATGGAGCGGAAACATTGTTACTGTCCTATAGACAGAGAGTATGAGCAGTGCACAAACTCGCCTTCTGTTGCTATTATACCAGCTGCTCAGGCCTAAATTCACCAACGGGTCTGGTGCAAATCTGGCACCAAGCTACACCAAGCTAGCACTCTTGTCTCTGAATCAGGGTTCAAGTCCCACTCCAGAGACTTGAGCACAGGAAATCTAGGCTGACACTTCCAGTGCAGTGCTGAGGGAGTGCTGCACTGTCGGAGATGCCATTTTTTGGATGAGATGTTAAACCAAGGCCCGGTCCGTCCTCTCAGGTGGACGTAAAAGATCCCATGGCACTATTTCAAAGAAGAGCAGGGGGGTTATCCCCAGTGCACTGGCCAATATTTTCATCCCTCAATCAACATAACAAAAACAGGTTATCTGGTCATTGCTGTTTGTGGGATCTTGCAGTGCGCAAAATGGCTGTCGCGTTTCCTACATTACAACAGTGTCTACACTTGGAAAAAGTACTTCATTGACTGTAAAGCGCTTTGAGACGCCAGTGGTCGTGAAAGGCGTTATATAAATGTAAGTCTTTCTTTCTTGCCAGGGTGTATCAATTCCCCGGATAAAAATCTGTGGCCCCTGCGCCCCCCCCGCCCCTACCCCGTACTCCCGACCAAATGCTTGCTAGGGGTCGGAGCATATTGTGCCAGCTGCAACATTAACAGCTAGATTTAACCCCAAGATGTCCAGCTGCCCCTTAGGGTTAGTCAGTGGGCACCTGTAATGAGGCAACTGTGTGCAGCTGCCAGGAAGCCAGCCTCGTACACTGGGCATTCCGGGGTCATATCTGGAACGCATGGAAGGCAAGACAGCTGCAAGTACAAAGCAGCAGCAGTTTTGTCACTTTCAAGGGCTGGGTGTCCATCTCCCTTCCTTAGTTTTTGTCTCCTTATTTAAGGAGGATATACTTGCATTGGAGGCAGTTCAGAGAAGGTTAATTCCTGAGATGAAGGGGTTGTCTTATGAAGAAAAATTGAGCAGGTTGGGCCTATATTCATTGGAGTTTAGAGGAATGAGGGGGTGATCTTATTGAAACATTTAAGATTCTGAGGGGGCTGGACAGGGTAGATGCTGAGAGGATGTTTCCCCTCATGGGGGAATCTAGAACAAGGGGGCATAGTTTCAGAATAAGGGTTCGCCCATTTAAGACAAAGATGAGGAGGAATTTCTTCTCTCAGAGGGTCGTGAATCTTTGGAATTCTCTACCCCACAGAGCTGTGGAGGCTGGGTCATTGAACATATTTAAGGTGGAGATAGACAGATGTTTGAACTGCAGAGGAGTCAGGGTTATGGGGAGCGGGCAGGGAAGTGGAGTTGAGGCCAAGATCAGATCAGTCATGATCTTATTGAATGGTAGAGCAGGCTCAAGGGGCCAAATGGCCGACTTTTGTTCCTATTTCTTATGTTCTTATGTTAGACTATTAACAGAGGTACCAGACAGTCCCTAGCATCGCCTCAACAGAGGCATCAGTGCAGGGCTGGATGGGGAGCAGGTTGCCTAAGAAAGGATGAGCAGGAGGGCACAGAAAACAAACAAACAAATAGGGCAAACATGAATTTTAAATGTGGACGAGATAGGGTTTATATTTATTCCCTCTTAAAAGTTGAATGAGAATAAATGACTTTGAACAATCAGGAGAAAAAAACACGAGGAGAGAAAATTGTCTTATCGCCCAAGTTTACAAATTGGGAAAAGTAATTGTTTTGGCAAACTATTTTAAACATGGAATGCTTAAAACTATTTACATGCTTATCCTATCCCAACTGTCAGATAACCAGCCCAGTTTCTTTTATCTAGCGCGGGGTTATCTTAAAACACTGAGAGAGCAATCAACAATAAAAGAAATTCAACTTGACATTTGTAACGGGGGAAGGGAGAGAAAAATCAGCTGTTAAATCTCCTGGACATTGATCACTGACTTGGCTCCCAGATTGTGATACCCAAATCTTGTTAAGTTTAACCAAAAAGTTGATAATTCTAGCAAGAATTGGAGAGGGGGGGGGGGGGGGGAAGCTGGGAAATGTAATCTCTTATTTATATAATAATTTATTATATTTTATTAATATAATTATATTTTTGGAGTCTCGACTCCTGCCGGCCAATTCCAGGTCAGTTTGTTAATTTTGGGTCACTTCCATCGATTTGATTGGGTGAGTTTAATATTAAAGGTGACCCCTTTCCCCGCCCCCCTTCTCCCCCACCCCACCCACCAGATCTGCATGTCTGGGGAAGGGGGTGTGAGTGTCAAGACGTCAATTAAACCATAACTCCCATCGGGTTAAGAAAAAAAGAGTAAGGTGGGTGGGGGGGCACTAAAGGTCGGAATTAGCTCGAGTTACTAAACACATGATTTATTGGAGATCCTCCAGCATTAAACAAACGCTCTTAAAACCAGTCTCCTGTCTTAATTTAAGAAGCATTTTGAAAAAGTAAGAAAAAGGTCAAGACAATTACAAACACAGTGAGCTGAAATACAATTCAAGGAACGATACAACATTTATCAAGGCTAAACTGTCCTCTCCTCATCAAAAAAATAACAATTTCAAAAGAGCGCAGCCCGAGAACTCATCCTTGGTTTATTCCTTCATTCTCCCACAATCCAGTAAGAGTCCGACGGTGCTTTTAATTTTATAATAAGCTGAAGGGAATATGGGGCCATGGGGTAAAGAAGGGACAGAGAAGTTGCTGGGAAGTTAAAAACTAGCTTAGCATACAACAAAGAAATCATACTCTACCAGCCAACATTTATTGGACTCTATCAGTAAATCTACTGCGCTTGTAAATAAACTGCTTGAAGGAAGAATAAAGGTATTTCAACCTCTCAGCATAGACTATTTTTGGCACTGCCCGAGTGAAAAGGAAACACCGGTCGTTTTAACCAACAGGGAATAGGATACTTACATTGTGCAGTTTGAAGTACAGGCCACAGGCATTACAGACTGGGTCCCCGTTGGCATTCCTCCGCCATAAGGTGGTGGTTGTGGTCTGACAGTTAGCACAAGATGTTCCTGCTCTTCGGGCTGCCGACTGCGTAGAAATAAAAATGTGGATATGTCATGGGAACCTGGCCTTGGGGTTTGCACAATAGGACAAAAGAGAAGGAAAAACGGGGGCCCCGCGTTTAATACACACACGCACACAGCTTTAATCGAGAAAATAAATAGCAGGGCTCTGGGGAAAGGCAGGGGAGTGGGACTGATTGGGTTGCTCTTGAAAAGAGCCGGCACAGACTCGATAGGCTGAATGGCCTCATTCTGTTGCGCGCTGTTCTCTGAGTCTCAATGAGTTGTACTTACAGTCAGCACCATCACCGTGAACAGAGCACCTTGTGTGAGTGAGTACAGGCTGGGACCGGCACACGGGGACTGCTTCATCACGTTTAATCTTGCCGATTTTCCTTAAAGGAGGAGGGAGAGGAGGGGGGGCAGATCCTAATAAGGAAAGGCGATTTCCCTACAGAACAAATCCCCTCTGTAGACTGTTTTTAATAATCTTTACATCTCACTCGTAAAACTAACCCTGGTATTGTTTTCTCTCGCTTCGCTGTCTGTTCGGTTGGATCCCTGAAATCGTTTTTTTTTTAATTAAACAACGGTGAAAAAAAAATATTCAGCCGGTGTTTGTGGGAAATTTGCTACTCCAAAATCTTGATTTTATTTATTCAGAAATTTCCAGAGGTGGACTATCGTTTTCATGGAATTAAAATTCAGCAATAGAATTATTCCACATTAGCACAGAATTTCATCCTCTCTGGCTACCCTCGCCTCAACAAATTGCCCTCTAAATATATTTTAAAATACACATCCTCGTGGAATAGAATCGGAGCTTGCATGATGGGGGCCAATAATGTTATATTTTTAGATGAAATTCCTTTTGGTGTTCTGTGTATCTTGCCCGTATTACAACAGTGACTACACTCCAAAAGTACTTCATTGGCCTTAAGGGGCTTTGAGACGTCCGTGGTCGTGAAAGGCGCTATATGAATGCAAGTTTTTCTTTTTCTGAGTAGACTAGCGAAAACCCCGCGGAGGTCGAGGGGTCGCTACAATTCAAACAACTGTTTAAAAAGAAATACAAGTGTGCTTCGATTTTTTTAATATTTATTTCAACTCCCTCCACTTCCAGGGAAAAGTACAAAAAAAATTGGTGAACCCGATTGACGCCCGCACGCAATCTAGCCTCCTTGTGTAAATAAAATGCTTTTAAGACTTGAATTCATTTTTCTGCCTTTCCTCCCGCTCAGTGATCAGCGCGGCTGGATTTTCAACACGCCTGTTCGATTCAAACTTGAAGATCTCTCTCTCTCTCACACACACACACACTGGTCACGGAACACAACAGGCTAGTTCTCCTTATCTTTAGCAAACAGACATCCGGCTCGGAACCCGCTGTCAGTATTTATAAAGGCTATTTTAAACCACCCTAACGAAAGTGCAAAAATATTAGCGATTACCACAAAGAATACTGTTTTCTTAAAAATAAATATATATACACACACATTGGGAACACTGTAGGATAAACCCAGACGCTGTCTCATTATGGGTCTGGCATTGGAAAGAAAATAAATATGCAAGAAAAATATTATTAAATTAAAAGAGTCTATTTTTTCGCCCTCCTGGGTTTAATGTTCGCTGCTCATTAGCAAGTCCCTTCGGAGCCCCGACCAAAAAAATACTAGAGATTCCTCCAACCCACTTTTCTATTATTCCCCAGGGACCTAACATTTACCCCCTACTTTCAATGTTAAAATGAATTAGCGCCAAAAAAATTTTTTAAATAATTTAAAAAACACTTTCACAAACTGCCTCGTGGGCAAAGGGCGAATTATCTCTAAATATTTTTGTTTAGAAGTAGATTGGTTGAGGTGTGCGCATGGAATACAGCGCAGGCAGGTGTCCTTTTTGAAAGATGTCCTTACATCCTTCAATATAAATGATATTTACAATATATTATCGGCTATATTTTGCACATATTGTTTTATGCTGTGTTGCTTGCAGCATTGTATTCAGTGTGGGAAATCTGCCCGGTGAAATATGTTAAAATCATTAGCAATCTGCTTTGGTAATTGTCATGGCCTCTAAAGCAGATTTCCAAATATAGTTACACCCAAACACATACATACACACACACACACACACACACATATACGTATACACACACACACACACATACTTGCACACAGATATACACACACACTCATACATACACACACGCCCAAACACTCATACACAAACTCAAACACGCAAACACATACATACACTCAAACACAGACACCCACTCACACCTATACACATACTCACATGCACTGACACACATACATACACACACGCACACCCAAACACACACACTCACAGCAACACACACACTCACACCGAAACACACACTCACGCATACATACACACTCTCACATACATACATACACACACATATATACACTCAAACATACTTACATATACACATACACACATATACATACAAATACATATACACATACATACACGCATACAGACACACACGTACACACGTAAATACACACACGCACACACCATAATCTCAGGCCCATCCATGCACTTTGTCTAGGGATCCAGCTGAATTGCTAACAGTGTCACGATTATCGTCAAGGCATCACACACTGCAGATACCTACCAATCTCCTTTTGGGTTTAATGAGGGGTCTGTTCTGCCCATTCATCTTATGGTACAGGCCGCAGGCATTGCACAGGTAGTGTCCTGTCCCGTCTCTCCTCCATAGCGGAGTGGAGGTCGCTCCACAATTCACGCACTCCCGACCCTCTGAAATCAGATAGAAATGAGAGAGTGAAATTATTCAGGGGCCAAGGAAATTGTATATATATATATATATATGTCTGTGTGTGTGTATATAAAACCAGACCAACTAAAACAGTCAGCTAATAATACCCAGTGTGTTGATTAGCGCAAGTTATTTTGATTATGTCTTCCGGGATTTGCTCCCGATTATATTGTCCGATGTAAAGACGAATGGGCAGTAAAGCCGGTTTTCTGTGTAATTAGAAGATTCACAGTGTGGATATTAAACACTGTATAATATAAAGTGAGAAAGGGACCAATACGTTCGCGTCCCTAATTTAGCTGCACCCGAATCTGATTTCTTCACCACCCCCTCCCGCCCCCGGGATAAAACTCTCCCCCATTTCTTTTCCCAATCTATTTCCCGAATTGGGTCCGCCCGCCCCCCACTTTCTTCTCATAAATTCCAACCCTACACATCCGGTGTGGGGAGCGTGGACTATCGAGTAAAGGCTGCAATAAAACATTATTGTGAAAAAAACAAACGGATTTCTAAGCGATTCCTAAGAGGCAGGGGTGAGCAGGTTGAACAAGGAGAACCAGATTTAATAGATTTCCAATCGAGGCCCATGTACCAGGCTTATTAGAATGAGAATGGACTGTTAAATATGTATTTGTTACAGGGAGAGAACACGTCTTAGAGCGAATAAAACCAGGCCAACCGTGAATCGATTTTGTTAAGTTCAATGGCTAAAGTATTTAAAATAGTCATCTCGCCAAATAAGCAATTCAATTCCTCCTTTTTTCCCCATCCCAGTCTCTATCTGGAATCATTATGTCTTCCAACAGTTTAAGGACTAAATTTTTTTGCGGCTTGATTTCCAAAACAACTTTCTAAAAGACGCGGCGTCTCTTGCCTGATTGCCAGTTCTAAACAAAACACAATCCCGTGAACTTCAGGAGAAACAACACAAACATTTCGCCAGATCTCTTTACCCAAAGGGAACTCGATACAGTATTTAAGCCAGGCGTTATTCACAGGCTAAAGCCTAGAAATATTCGGCGTTATTTACATAAGGGGGTGGTAACAATAATAGCGATAGCCGACAAGCGGTTCTAGAAACAAAACTACTGTAAATTTTAACCTAAAAAATTAAATAATACAACACATGGAATAATCAGCGTTCAACAGTGTCCGGCCACCCCATCAAATTTCCCCTAAACAAGCGTTAGTTAACACGCAATATTAGTGGTTACAACTAATATTGCGTGTTAACTAACGCTTGTTTAGACTCACAAAATCAAATGTTAAAATGATTTACATTTCAGAAGAAATTCACTTCCGCCCCTCCACCAAAAATGAAAGCAATTTACGGCCTCCCAAATCAAACCAGGCAGTAAAAGTTTTTTAGATTGTTCAGCTCAAGATGCGATGAATGGGACACTTTACAGATGCTTTGCAGTCAGAAATATCCCGCTAATGCTGGTACTTCCCCATACTTAATAAAAACGAAATCTTGACTTGGTGCATTGGAAAATAAAACAACGGTAAATTATATATTTTGCATAACCCAGAAAGACCATCAAAGAAAGCACACCAGTTCCTGTCACCAGTAAATTTGTTGTGCGGGTCATTAAAAATCTGATTTGTGCAAGGTGAAAGGCCGCTTATCGATAATAGAAGACAATTCTAATCCATAAATTACAATCCCCACACTGTGAAAACCAATTCTGACAAAAGAGCGGCCGCAGTAAAGGTAAACTTTGCAAACTTTGTTTTAAGTTGGTGAATTAAGTCATCAAAAAGTTTTTGAACTATTGGACATCTCTATGATTAATGTTACATACTGTCATGCCAAACACATGAAAAAAAGCAACGATCCCTCTGCCCTTCCCCTCCCCCATCTCCCACCCATCACTGTTCTGTATTTCCAGGTATTTATATAATTAAGGTCACTTCACACAGTTGGCTAACAATTATCAGTGAATATATATATATATTTTTTAAATAGACGAGTTGGGAATGTGATGGCTCGCGTGCACGTTGTCTTGTCAAATAGGGAATAGAGGGATGGATGTGGCCCTGTGTGTGAGGTTGGCATTGTGCTTTAGCAGGGAGTGTTGTACAGGGTGCGGAGGGTGCAACAATCGCCAGTTGTTTCTGCCCGAATGATGTGGTTTAGTCGTGAACATTCACTGAGTGAGAACGAAAGAGGCAGAGATACAGGTTCAGTACAGACGGATGGATAGGGTGGTGATACTGGGAGGCAGGGAGGAGTGCACCGATTAGAAACAGGGTTTGACCGAGAGATATGGGGGGATTGGATGGGCGAGTCCGAACTCTCCAGCGCTATTCCTAAATTCCCCCTTTTAAAACTTTTGATCGAATGTGTGCGCTTTCTATCTCACAGACCGAGGCCTGTCATAATAGGGCAAACACGACGATTAATTAATACTTCGATTAATTTTTGAAGTTATTTACTCGGGAACAAAGTTAAACTATCCCAATATTTAAAACAATGCGCACGTTACATTTATCTAATAATTAATATGATCAGTTTTACCCTTTTCTCTGTAAATTCCCTTCCATTGAACTGCTTTATATAAATACATCTTTTTTAACAAAAATATCAGATACAATTTTATTTAAAATGTATACCTAGATGGGTTTTTTTAAGTAGAACTATTGTATTTTGGATTTGCTCGCGGTAACCAGCTTATAAAAGTACTTTTCTAAATATTTCTATCTTAAGAAAACAAATTAATATTTTATTCAATAATAAAAGATAAAACGATCTATTAATACTGGGACAGGGAAGGTTATTTTTTTGTAAATATATATATAGAATATAAATCATTGGAAAATTAAACCGTGATTGTGGGTGAAAAATGTTTAAACGAAAAGTTTATATTGTAAGATATAAATTTTTTTTTAATTATTTTGTTTTTAATTTAAAAATCTAATTGCTTACCGGCACATGACCGTGTTTTGCTCCTGGATTTGGGTGTAAAGTTAGAGGTGCCGGTCAGGAGCCCGCTGGGGTGGAAGAGGCTGCCGCTGTACTCGTGGGCACCGTGCACATAGGAAGGGTAGGTGGCTATAGGGTGGTGGGTGGAAGATGCTGCACTTGTTCCAAGCGATGGCATAGTGGTCCTAGAACACTCCAGTTTCATACCCTCAGCAAAAGACACATGATACTTAATGGACTCTTTATCATCTTGCCGACCTGCTGCCGCCGCTGCTGCCGCCGCCGCCGCCGCTGCCGCCGAGCCAGACGGCGAGACCGAGCTCTGGGCTCCCAGGTCCGGAGACACGTCCTTGGGCGGGGTGGGTGGGAAGCTGAAGAGGTGATGGGGGCTGGAGTGAGCCGCCGCCAGCGACGATGCCGAGCCGCCGCCCGGGTAGACGGCCAACCCGCCCGCCCCGCCCGGGTGCAGGGGTCCCTTGGTGAACGGGTTGACGCTCCACGCCGCCGCGTTGTGATGATGGTGATGAGCCGCCGCCGCCGCCGAGAGCGCCTTGCCGCTGTCCAGCCACGAGATGGTGGGGCTGTGGAGGAGATGGGGCCGGCACACTTGCCCCCCGGTCAGGCGAGCTGCAAACAATTTGTGAGACATCCTTTTTTAAAAAATTATAAACTCAGAACCAGAACAAAAAACACACAGATCCTTCCCTTTTCAACGCATGAAACTCCCCCCCCCCCAAAAAAAAAAGTTACCCAACTTCTAAACTAATAGCCAAGAGTTCAGAGAACCCTCAAAGAAACTGATAAGGGGCCTCTCCCCACTCTAACCTCACACACACTCTGATATCCTGAATTATTAGCAATCTCTCAAAAAAAAGGCTACGATTTCTCTACAAGTTTTGATTTCATATCCGGGAAGTAGTCGATGTTTTTTGTCTAGCTCCCTCTCCCTCTCTCTCTTCTGATGCACAAGTTGGGCAGGTTTTTTTCAGTCTGTCTCACTTTGCTTCCCTTTTTTAAAAAAAGTCGATGACGAGTTCAGGGGCAAGAGTGAAACTGAACGAGGAAGTGCCAGCGCCTGGTTGGTTTGTTGTGTTTTTAACATAGAAGTTACAAATGCTACTTTAAAAAAAAAATTAAATGCGCATCTTTTTGGGGAGGGGGGTGGAGAGAGAGAGAGAGAGAGGGTTGGTAGAGGGAACTCACCATGAGCTTGTCGGTAAGAGACGGTGGCACGGGCGTGCGGAGAGTTGGTGTAGTAAGGCGACACCGGGTTGCCTTGACCGTCCAGGTGATTGAAAAACACGTCGACCTCGTCGGGAGGCAGGAGTTGAGCGGGTTCCATGTAGTTGTGAGGCATGCTCGGGTGATGGGACTCCGGGTGCTGGCCGTTCAACACGGCGTGATGAGCCATCCAGCGGGGCTGGTCTGTCGCCACTTCCATGATCACTCTTCCAATTTATCACTTTTTTTTCTTTTTTTTTGGTAATATAGTCAGTTATTCAAAATCGAAACAAAAAATGAAAGTCTATAAGCCTTGTTTTGGCGAGTGAATGGGGTGCGCCTCAGGACTCCACGAATTAACACTGACCGTCCCACGTCTCACACCTGTAATGCCAGCAAAAGGTCATTTATTTACAAACTGAATGAATCTATAGATTTAAACAAAAACTAACATTCGAACACAGAGAGACAGAACAGCCTGCGATGTTCCGCCGTTATATAAACAATCAATGCAACAACAAAATACTCACAAAAAAACTTCAGCAAACAATTCCCAAGTTGTACCAGAGAGAAAAAAAACAAATCACCTATTATATTCTAGTGTTTAAACAAACTTCCATTTGTACTGCAGTCAGTGTGGGACATGCACGACACAAGCGAGAGAGAGAGAGAGAGAGAGAGAGAAAATGCATTCAGTAGTGGAGAGGCTGCCACAGTTGGTCAAATGCAAAGCATCAGTGGGTTTTGTGTGACTGAAACCATCCCATGTCTACACTGGCGCCAGGCAGCCCACTCTGCTCAGTAGACATGAACTGGGCGACGCTCTCGCTAATAACTGCAGCCAGCCAATGGGAGAGGGAGAGCTGACGGCCCGCCAGCTCCGAGCCTCATTGGCTCCTTTCAAAAAGAGAGAGACACACACACATTTACAATCTATATATTTACAACTCCTTAATTTACCAAACCTTCCACTAACCCCACCCCCCTCCCTTATAAAAAATTTAAAAAACTTACTGCAAACTCAACCGACTAGCAGATAATATCATTCTTTTTAAAAAGATTTTAAAGATGAATTTAAATTATCTTAATACAAGGAGCGAAACGGCGGAGACAATAGGGTTTGTTTGTAAATTAATATATTTATTCCCTAAACAGGGCGAGTATTGTAAATGTGATTTTTAATGATTTGTAGATTTTTGAATATCGTTTCTGATGGGTTTTTTCCCACCGCATTTTTTAAATTTTAATTGTGTTTTACAGGTTGGATTGAGTTGACTTGTCAACGAGTCACAGTCTTTCGCGAGACGGAGCTGGTTCCCGGGCCACCGAATGCCCCAGGGCTCGGTGCCTCTCTCTCTCTCGCCCTGCTCGTTTTGGGAGCTTTGTATGGAGTTTGGAAGGGAAGGCGGGGGGGGGGGTGGGGGGGGAGAATAAGGCGGTCTGTAATTGGGTAATGGGAAGACGGGCGTTTGATGCCAGTTCCACTCAGTCACATACCCAGCCATTCTGACGCCGAGGGCCTGACGTCACCTATCTTACAAACATTTAACCAGGAAATTAGGTTCTCCACCCCCCCCCCCCCCCCCGCCCTCTCCCATCCCCTTCAAAAAAAAGTATTTTGAAGTTAAGACTCAAAGAGGGAGAGAGAATGGGAATCATAAAATGAGGCGGCAGCAATTGCCAACATTAGAATCGAATCAATCCCTTCTCGTTTTTTTTAACCAAACCTGCAAAAGGAATCAATCTTTAATAAGTGAGGGGGTTGTGCAGAGAGCCATGGCTCAGATCTCAAACCAATTTGTGTGTGGGTTTTTTTTCAGGCACGGGTTTCTCTAGAACGTAGCCAGGACACCCGTTTTTAAATCGTGTGGTGAGCACATCCCGAAGGCTCCAGAAACCACACAGTGAGAATGCACCTCCCGAAAATACCCTCCCTGCTGAATTATGCCAATTCTTGTTTTAAAATAATATATAAAATAGGATGGAGTTCAGGTTGAAGCGAGACGGATGTTTCGAATACCCAGTTCTAAGATACGGAAAGGAATGGTGGGTCGTTTAATTTGTTGTTATTATCGCAGCCTTCGGTTCCACCGTCTCAATTTAAACTGACGAATTGGACGCAAGTTAATTTGTGGAGGGGGTAGTTATTGTTCACAGAGGGACGGGCCAGGCTGACAGGAGTGGGTGCCGGTATGTTGATGGGGGGCAGCGGTGGAGACAGAAAGCGGCTGCCCCTTAAAAGCAAGTAAAATCGTTCCGCTCACATCTGGTTGTGTTACACCTTGTTGGAGCCGCGAATCCCAAACATTTCTAAACAATTGTCCCAATCTTGTTTTAAGCTGTGTGGGCGATCGTAGGCAGCTTGTTTTCTGTTAATGGTGTGAAACAGCCAATTTTTTTACTATGTGTCAAACATCGCCTCAGATAGCGAATCCCAAACCACCTCCGCATCTCAACAGAGACAGGATCATTAAAACAAAAAATAAACATTAGAATTTAAAATAATTAGTAGCCAGACTGTCCTCTGCATTATTTAAATATCGAACCGAGAAGAAATGCATTTAATATCACAAGTCACTTTTAACTTTTTTCTAACCACGTTTCCGTAACACACGCAATTCAGGGTGAGAGAAGTGAGTTAGTGTGTCCACAAGTCTGTACCTTGATATCCCACCGCGGGGTTCAGTTTCACCCCATCTCGGTTGGACAAAAAAAGCGTTTTAAAATCATGGAGGGGTTTTGATAGAGTAAATACGGCGACACTGTTTTACTGTGGCAGGAGGGTCGGTAACCAGAGGACACAGATTTAAGGTGATTGGCAAAAGAGCCAGAGGGGAAGATGAGTTTTTTTTTGTTTAAGGTAACGAGTTGTTGTGATCTGGAATGCATTACCTGAAAGGGCGGTGGGAGCAGATTCAATAGTAACTTTCAAAAGGTAATTGGATAAATTGTTACAGGGAGGAATTTGCAGGGCTGTGGGGAAAGAACGGGGGTGGGGGGGGGACTAATTAGATAGCTATTTGAGAGAGCCGGCACAGGCTGGATGGACCGAATAGCCTCTTCCTGTGCAGTGTGATATAATTCTATCCCCCACCTCCCCATCTCCCTAGTCTTTAACTAAGAGTGTGTGGGCCAGGAAAAGTCGAAACTCTTATAATCCAGACCGGCAGTTCTAAATCTTAAAAGGTTGTGGGGGCACATTTCCAAAATGTTCCTTCTGTTCCTTCTCCGCCACAAAGTATAATTCTGCACTGCGTGTGTGCAGGTAACAGGTCAGACGGGGTAACACTTTACAATTAAACTGACCGATAAACCAATTCTGAAAATCTCAGCGGGTCAAGCAGCATCTGTGGAGACAAAAACAGAGCTAACTTTTCACGACCTGAAACATTAACTCTGTTTCTTTCCACAGATACTGCCTGGCCCGCTGAGATTTCCAGCATTCTCTGTATTTATTTCAGGTTCCAGCATCCGCAGTATTTTGCTTTTGCAGTAAATCAATTCATCTGACTGCACACACAGAGCATCGCTCCCCCTCTTCAGTATAGTTTAAATGCATCTGTGTAAAAAAAACCAATATTTCTTCACTAATAGATTTGCGAATCTCCCGACTGCGGGACGCGGGCTGTGCGATTGTGCGGCGGAGGCCGGTCAGTCGATCTACATTTGTTGAAAACACTGAATGTGTCACAGGCCACCACTCTCCTCACCGTGATCCCTGCTCTTCAGGTCAAGGTAGCTTCGTGTCAGTAAACAGCAACAACATAAACATCTCCTAAATCTGAGCTCAGAATCCCCCCACCATCCCCAGTAATACCTCACAAATGCCACTCACCCTACTGGTGTATTTATGTGTTTACCCGGTCCCGCTCCCTTACCGCGCGCTAACCCCGTCGCGACTGCTGCCAATTTACCATTAAATTAATTTCTAACTCGTTTTAAGACCGATTCGGTTCTTCTGTCTGTGGCGCAGGAGGGTGGATGGATTTCTGAATTAATTTCAAATCGTGTATATTACTGCAAGTGCGCATTGAAAGGGGGGAGAGCTGATCCAGTGGTGCCAACTGAAGGGATATATTTACAAGAAGCAGTTATGCTGTGTTACAGAACTGGGAAAAATGCAAAAGTTGGGGGGGGGGGGGGAGAGGATGGTAGAATTTTATATCTAATGACCTCGCGCTGACCTTCGAGATTTGTGTAAACCTATGAGCTGTTTCTACCCCCCCCACCCCCCGCCCTCCACAACACCTTCCCTCCTCTTCCCTTAAGCGAGTCCCAAATCGGTGCTTCAGTATCTAAACATCAGATCCGCCAGGGATTCGGCTCAACCGATTCCCATTCAGAAGCGCCGATCTTCCGTCTGGTTAATCTGTAACCGGCTTTCCTGACACCCGAGACCCCCCCCCCCCACACACACACACACACACACACACTTCACCCCCTCTCCTCCTGAGAGAAATTTGCCACACAACGGCATTTAATCCGCCGAGCCCAAACCCCGTCGTTTACAGGGGTTTAAATAGCCACAGACCCCCTCCCCTTCCTCCGCCCCGCGAAATTCATGTCAATTGTAGGTCAATTTCATGTAAGAATAAAAGACGTGTCGCGGGCAATGTGCAACCAAGTTTAACTTCGGGGAATCTATAGCCAGTAAACCCGGATTAGATTCGCTATTTCGTTTCTGCCGAAGAGGGCTAAAAGGAAATGCGAGTGGAAGAAATTCTGCGCCGAGGCTGATAAGGGGCTGGCTAGTTACATATAGAATATAGACTGATTAATCTTTTTGAATTAGCAATATTTTCAGGTTACACTTTTTTTTTAAAGCTTGAAAAGGAACTCGGTGCTAATGATTGAAATTCCATGTTTCATTCCCTAAATCTACTTTAAAACTAACTTTAGAAATCTGTTTTATTAATTAATAAGGGACAATTGTGTATTATTAATCCTGATCCCGGTGATTTAAATGGTGGTATGTGTACTGTACATTTAAATCAGATGAAGTTTGTGACTTTTGCCAACAACAAGGTCTAACGATTATTGTAATGCCTTTACCGGCCTTGTGTTTTATATTTTTTCAGATTATATATGTACAGGACACGCGCCTTGTGGCTCAGAAGCACTCAAACCGCCGAAGAGGTGCCGATGCTGTTATTTTATCAGGGAATATTTAGGGGGGAAACTATTTAATTGGGAAGAGAATAACTCAGGCTGTGAGCCATTTCGCGTTCAAATTACGGGCGCAGATGCAAAGTGTGCGATACACAATCCACGATCACAATCATTTCAACCTTTGGACAAACACATCTATCCGGACCCCAAACTAATCGGTTCTCAGCACGAAAATGGGATTACAATCTCGCCCACCCTTCGTTCAAAAGCGTTTCAAATTGTGAAGGCTCTTGTTTATATTTTTTTTAATTCTAAAAGAAGTGACTGACCTTTCTTGGGAAGCAACGAGAGGCGTGCTGGTGCAGGCGATGCTTGTCCGAGGTGACTGCGGCTGTGCTGCTCCGAGCTTGGTGTACACAGTGTTGCTCCCGGGAGGGGAGGAGGGAAGAGGGGGGGTAGCGGGGGGAGGGGGGGGGTGCTTGCCTGTTTAATGGTCCCCGGCTCCAGCGCTGCTCAGTCTGGCCAATGAGCTGATGATTCAGGTAACCAAAATTAAGACACGTACGACTCCGCTCAGAAACCAGCTCTTCCGGGTTAGGCTGCAACCCAAAACACACATACACACACACACACAAACCTTCAGGTGCACGCGTGCAGTACATCACTCCTGCAACAGATTCAATAAAGCGCAACATTTATACAATGCAAGCAATACATTGCAACATTTATACAATGTATGTAATACAGTGCCTCACTTCATGTAGTGGAGTGCATACTGTACAACATAGCTGCAATGCATCCAGTGCGGATAATCACTAATGAATGCATACATTACAGTACAAACCTGTGCAATACATACAGTGCAATTAATGTCACGCTTGCAGCACAACACTAATCAAAAGCATGCAACACTCCGTGCGATATGTAGATTGCAAGGCGCAGGTAATGCGCAATGTGCAACATTCCTATAATGCACACAACAGTGCAGCAGACATGCGGTGCATACGGTACATAATTCGTTCAAACAGAATAGAAGAAAGTGTTGGACTGCTTTTAAACTGGTACATTAGTTCTTCGCGGAAAACATTGACTGAGAAGGCCATTTAAACGCGTTTCAGAAACTTCGCAAGTATAAGCTTTCAGAATGTATTCGGTCTGTGTATGTGTTTAATGTACACAATCTCGCACACAGACATACACACTCACAGGCATGCTCACATATACTTACACACACACATATATTCACACACTCACATATACTCACACACACTCACATATGCTCTCACACACACTCTATACAAACACACATATACTCACACACACATATATACTCACACACATTCACATATACTCACACTCATACATTTACACACACTACATTCTACATTATTTGTGTATCAGAATAATTTGGAGAAATACAGTTCTGCAGGTATACCTATTTAAAATAAGTAGAAAAAGACACGCGAGATACATACATACATGAACTATTTTTATGAAAGAATATTAATTATTATGAATATATTAAGAGGTTGTGGAGAGCCCTCGGGATAAGTATATCTGCTCTTCTGTGCTCACTTTCCCGTGTCCTTCCATTTGTGAAGGAGTGGTTTTGGAGAGTGCAGCCATTATTCGAGCTCTTTCACTGAGATTAGAATGTGAGTTACGGTGCGCCGGCTGATAAGTCCTTTATGACCTTGTCATGCCCATTAATTAAATAAAACCTCTGCAAAATGGCTCATTTGGATGTCGGGGATGGGAGAGGAGAGTCACGTTCACTCCTGCTAGGGAACAGACTGACTGATTCTTGCCTGTAATTTTATATCAGTCACGAAAGATAGGTAGAGAGAGAGAAAATGGATCTATTCAAAAGTTTCAACCACAATAATTTCCCCTCGTGACGTTTCAAAAAATAATCGCAATTTATATATATATTTTAAACAGTAGTGTCCAGTCCCACATATTCCATTTCCTTAAAATATGGCACTTTGAGAATTGAAGTGACCTCAAAGTGCCATATCACAGATATTCCGCTGAAATATATTATATCTTAGACCGCCTTTTCTTAGATACATTGAACAGGCGCCTTACCCACCCCGTTGATCTGCCTCCTTATTTTCCGAGTGAATCGCTCTCTGTACTTTTGAGAATTGAAACACGGGAAAGGTGGGATTTCACTTTATGTTTTCGTTCAGCGCCCTCGTTGCAAAAACACAAACCGGTTAAAGGACGGGTGGGAATAAGATAATAAGATGCAAGAGCGCCGAGGTGTTGCGAGCACTGAGCGGGCGGGAGAAGATTGTGGAGCCATGGGGAGGACAGTAAATATAAATTGTTCAACGGTGTTAAAGCCGAGTGCTCTGAGCATTTTATTACTGGCGTTAATTAAAGGATTTCTTCCAACATCAACATCAGAGTTATTCCAATTCCCCAGCATGGTAAGCTCTGAAAGATGGTTCACCTTCATCTGGTGTGAGTTTATTTCTAGACCAACACGCAACATTTTTCCTGCATTACCTGTGAGGCGAGAATGGTGCAGAAATCTTACTAGCGAGGGAGAGGTGGGGAAAGTGAGTTCGGCTATAATCCTGCCTCAATTTCCTTTCCTTGTCGAATACCCCCGATTAAATGTTCAATTTACATCTCAGAGAGAGTGGAGGGGTTGGGGGGAATTATAAATATTAAATATCACCAGAATTATCCCTATGTTTGCAGTTTTTGACAATTTCCAACCATTATTCCGCCAGAGATGTTTCTGTGCGAGGGGGCAGTTCAGAACGCCGATTCTCTCTTGTGTTTTATATATATATATATATATAAAGCTGTTTAAATCTTTCGCCTTGTTTTCATTCAAGAGGATCAGGTCTGGTTGCCGTTACAAAGATTCTGACACCGGGCAGAGAGGAGCGAATTTCCTTATTCAAAATCAGCTGAATCTGGGGTGTATGTGTGTGCCTTTGTTTTAGGCTTGGGACTCGCTACTAAGCTTATATTTTAGATAAGGGAGAGAGAGAGAAAAAAAATCCCGGAGTCAGATTGCAACAAAAGATATCTCATTTTCAACAGCTCGAGAGAAAAAAATATGTTTGTTTAAAATGCAAAGCTGCGCAAATCTCAGGCACGGGACTGGGCGGCGAGAGGCGAGGCGGGCAGCAGGTGCAAAAGGCCCATTGCCTTCAGCCAACCACACTAGAAAATAACATTCGATATATACTGTTGTTGTTTCTCTCTCTATATATAAAACAACTCTTTACCCATCCGGTCACCGTCACCACCCCCTCGCACCAGCCGGATACACAGAGACACTTAACCTGGTTTAAAAAAAAATCTAAACTAAGATTTCGGGGAGGCGCCCTGCGGTTGTGAGTTTAGACTTTAAATTCTGATCCAATTGACCGATTTAAGATTTACCCTCTCTCTATCTTTTGTTCCCCCCAAGTAGATCTGGCAATGGAATATTTAGTAAATGTAACTGTGTGGCGTTAAACAGCCCCGAACTGAGGCGCGGGAATTATACCGGCCCTCGCCGCCCCATATCCACCACCCCCAACCCCAGATTTTAACCATTCAACCCGTCCATTACAGCACAGACCGCGCACATTTCATACATCACCACGAACAAAGTTAAACCACTCTGACAGATTAAGATACGTTTACTTCCTCCGCTGTTTTTTGCACAAAGTGTATTTTAAATTCTTGGATAGCGTCTCATTAGCACAATGCAGGGGGTGAAACAATGATCTATGTCTAAATTTGCATCTATCTATCTATCTATCTGTCGGTCTTTCAATCTATCTATCTATCTATCTATCTATCTATCTATCTATCTATCTATCTATCTATCTAACTTATTTATATATCTATCTATCTATCTATCTGTCTATCTATCTGTCTGTCTGTCTGTATCTATCTATCTATCTGTCTATCTATCTATTTATCTCTTTCAATCTATCTATCTTTCTATCTATCTATCTGTCTGTCTTTCCATCTATCTATCTATCTGTCTATTTAATCTAGTTAGCCATCTAGATATCACTCTCTCGATATATATATTTTTCTATCTATCTATCTCTATCTTTCTATCGATCTATATATCTCTCCATCTATCTATATATCTATCTACCTTTCTATCTATCTATATATATATATATAATTCTATCTATCTTTCTTTCCATCTATCTGTCTATCAAAACTCAGAAAATAAACAACATACAGAAATACATATCTATATGTATCTATGTATTCTATTTCTATTTATTTCCTAAGAGTTTTCCAATATATATGTGTATATATTTTCCACATAATTGTGTTTGTGTGTGCATGTATACGCTGTTTATTTTCTGGAAGCTTTGCTTCACATATAAGACATTGTGTATATTTGTGTGTATGTATACTGTTAATGTTTTCGGAGTGCTTTATATATGTCGAGGCAATTGTGTGTGTGTACAGGGTATATATACTGCTTATTTTCTAGGGGTTTTGTCATTTTAAACCAGATTAAGTGCGTTCCGCGGGGGTTCTGTAACTGCTCTGATTTCCAACCCCAGCCTCTCCCTCTCACAAATTATCAGCCTGGATTAAAATTACCCCCCCCACCCCCCGCCCGCTCCAGCTCCTATTGGCAGCGAGCGATCACCTGGACAGTCAAGTAGACTCTCAGTTGCCCGGACTGAGTGCCCAGTCCAGCACAGCTACCTACCCACCACTCTCTCTCTCTCGGTCTGCCTCCCACTCTCCAGCTCTCTCTGTCTCTCTGTCACCCACTCTCCCTCTCTCTCTCTCATTCTGTCTCTCCCTCTTTCTCCCTCTCTGTCTCCCACTCTCGAACTCTCTGTCTCTCTGTCACCCACTCTCCCACTCTCTGTCTCTGCCTGTCTGTCTCCCACTCCCTCTCTCTGTCTCCCATTCTCGCTCTGTCTCCCTCTCTCTTTCTCTTTGTCTCCCATTCTCTCTCTCCCCCTCTCTGTCACCCACTCTCTGTCTCTGCCTGTCTGTCACCCACTCTCTCCCTCTCGCTGTCTCCCTCTCTCTCTCTCTCTCTCTCCCTCTCTCTCCTACTCTCTCTCTCTCAACACCAGCCCTGAAAGCCCGAATGTGTTTGACTAGGAGTTGGGCACCGCCTGAATACACACAGACTGCGAGTGTTGCCAAGGGACCAGTATAAACCCTGGCAATAATTCCAGACTCGTGTATGTGGGCTTTTTCCTCTCTCTGTACCTAATTCAAAGATGTTAGTTTTTTCTATAAACAGACACAGTAAGCCAGCGAATTAAACACAACTCGCCCCTGCAGTCATTTACATTATTACAATCTGTACAAGCTCTGCGCATTGTGTGGCCGCTTGCACCTTTTGTTGCTCTTCTGTCACTCTCCGCGCCACTTGACTTCATATTTCGGATGAATCTGTAAACGCGGGGGAACAAAAGCGGCGGGTCCGCCCCGTCTGAGCCCACAGCAGCCGTCCAACTTATCGCCCAAACTTCCACCTCACCTCTCTTTCAATAAAACATAAACTGCACACAGCCCTGCACATAAACCCTGTACACACAGCATGGCGCACATAATCCTGGGCACACACGTCTTCTACACACAGCTGTGCAAACAGACCGGTACACGCATCCCTGTACACACTAACCCTGCACACACAAGCCCTCGACACATAAACCCAATACACATAAACCCTGTACACACAGCCCTGGACACACAAACGCGTACACACTTCTCTTCACACCGCCATATACACAGCCCCGTGTGCACTGTATTTGTCGATTTCGTTTCGTCTCTATATAAACTTTACACACACGTGTGTGTGTCTAATATATGGTTCCGATTATTTAGAGTTATCAATGTAGATATGTGCATTGCATATACATTATTCTAAATCATATACTAAATGCACGGTGCATTATTCTATACGGTATATATAAACTAATGTATCGCTTCTATAAAAAAACATTTCTATCAATTAGGTTTACATATGTTTTATATACAATATATGTATCTATAAATGCACCGCATTTCGAAGTACACCACATGTATCATGCAGAAATGCATCGCCATCTATTCGCCATATATGATAGAAAATGTATCATATATTGTGTGTATAAATACACTCTATATAAATTATATATAATTGTGACACACATATTATAAATATCTCGTGTTCTGTTAATTTAAGCAGGCACGGCCAACATCTCGTTTAGTTTAACTAAATATTCAGAATTGTCATTTCCATACCTTTTGAAGGACAGAAGCGGCTCCAACGACTTGTATTTAAAACCAAAGGAATAAAATGAGGTTATATTGAGAGAGGGGGGGGGGGGAGTTGGGGGGCTGCCTGGTTTAATTCGGACACACACACAGAACGGTTCTACCCGTTCGATTATTCTAAGGCTATCTGAGTTCAGTTTAAATGGATATTCCTCGGATTCCCTCCGAAGTATTTCTATCGAAATTAAAAATCTCAACCAGACAGGAAGGCGGGCGTCGAAAATACACTGAGGTGTGTGTGTGTTTTGGGGGGGGGGGGGGGGGGGGAGACCCACGGTGCTAAATGGGATTTTGAAAAAAATATATATTAACGGTATTAACATCAGAATAGACCAGAATCGGAAAATAAATATTAATCATAGATCAGGGTCCAATTGGTAATAAAACCCCTCTTTGTAATGCAATAATTCTTGCCTGTCTTTAGAGCCGTACGCTGGAGAAGGTTCCTTGATGCTTGTGTGATAAGAGCTATCAGTAAGTCCCAGTCACAGACTCCGAGCCCGGAGAACAGCACTTTAATTAATCTTAAATCTGAGGCAAGGTAGAATCAGATAGTCTCGCCTGATTAAATGGAACGGTGGCAATTTTACAAGAACAGAGAGAAAATAACATGAACTATCAGGGATTGAGAGCCCAACAAATCTGAGATTGAAGACTCGCATTTCTAATTATTATAATTTACAAACTCGACAAAAGTATAATTTAACTGAATAAAATGCTTTGGAACTGACATGCACAGATCGGATTCCGGGTTTTTTATATTGAGTTTAAGAGTAATATTAATACAAGGAGAGCAAAATCAATATTTTCGAGTACAATTAATAATTTTGGATGAAAATAACAATTTTGAATAAAATTAATATTTTTGTTATTTATAACCGAACATTTTAAATGTGTTTTTTTTTAAATAATTTACTTTGAAAGCTTTTTTAGGACTTTCAGTGAGAGGATGTTAATAACTAGCTTCAAAACTGAGATGGTTGGAGCCGGAATATTCTCATTTAAAACCTTTGCCTTTTCTTAAAACATTGACTCAAATATCGTCCCGTGCCAGTATGATTTAACGGAATATATTTCTAAACAGCAAATTTGTGCATTGTTAAATGGAGCAATCGGTCTGATTTCGATCAATAATCAGAGTGCCCCCATCTCCCCCGAATCTGCTCAGCCATCTCTCCATTCTATCATTCTATCTCCCACTTGATTCCGTTTAATATTAGCCTGTAATTCCTGCGACATCTCCATCGCTCTCCCCGGCTAATCAGAGAGGTGGGGAGAGAAATGAGGTGTTTAAAAATAATCTAAATACAAGACATATTCTCAGCAGCAATCATATCCCATTTATACAGCAGGATAATCGCCGTTTCACTTTTAATAAGACACAGAACTGCACATTTATCAAGACTGCTATATAAATATTTTAATACATTTTCTCGCCAGCTCCCGTCTTATTAATACAGAGCAATTCTTCATCCCCCTAAAAACTAATTTTTTTTTCTCTTTTCCCATTTTTTTTCCTTGGGAGAGAATAGGCGATAATGAATAGTCGAATCCTTATCTCGCCCGCTCACCGAGCGCGGATGAGAGGAGCTGATCAGGCGACGGCGCAGTCAAACTGAATTGGCTCCAATCTGATGGGAAAATAAATGTCTCCTTATCTCGTTCTCCCAGATTATCAACCTTTCAATTTGCCGGCGTTGTGTCGCCCCCCCCCCACCCCGCCACCCCATCGCCACCTATGATTCAAAGCATCTAATATATCAACCCAACTGGCGAAAGTGCTCAACACAAGCGACAGGTAAATCCCACCAGTTCTATCCCCCACTCGCCCCCCCAAATCTCACCCCGCTTTTAAAATAACTTACAACAGAAATTAAATTCAGAGAATGATAAGTGGTGGATTTGCGCTTTGATTCCCATCTTGTTAAAATCCAACAATCCCCGCCCCTGCACACAAACATACAAAAACACGCCGAATATTTATTTTAAAATAACGAGATTGATTCATTCACATTTTCTCTCTCCAGGAATAAAGATGTGAAATTAGCTGAAATCTACACATTGAGCTCCCAGAGGAGTCCTGGCTCCTTTACTCTGGGACTGAAAAGATTATTGTTTATTTCTCGCTCCCCTGATGTGTTTTCAGCATTTTAAAACGTGGTTTTGCAGAGGGACATCTCTCGGTGCCAAATGGCACTTTTTTGGGGTCGCCGTTGCCTTGACCTTAGGGTTGGGTGGGTGAGGGGGAACACTCGAATCGAGGCTTCACCGACTTCAATTTCCATTCAATACTGATCTTGAAAAAATATTTGAAATATATCTGTTTTTGGGAGTTCTCGCTAACCTCGCGAGCAACAGTAGCTGACAGCACATTTCAAGAACTAGTTCTAAGGCTTTCTCTAACATGTCTGCTAATTGAATTAAACTGTGACATCCTCCTCACTCACTCTGCTTCCTTCTCTCTATCTCTCTCTCTCTCTCTCCATCTATCTCACTCTCGTTTTGTCTCTCTCATTCGCTCTATTTCTCTACAATTCATTCCACGGGCAAATAAGAGTGTCTGTTCGATCATTTAAATGAATAGAGAGATAGATATATTGATCAGATTGATCGATATATATATATTTAGATATGGAAAGGTAGAGAGGCTCTAATCTACTCACGGTCCGATCCGTCTCTATGACCAGCCAGCCAAGTTAATGATTTGAACCGGAACCAGGTGAGATTCGAGTACAGAAAAAATCCCTTAAGAAAAATTCAGATACCTGTGAGGGGAGGTGGCGGCTGAATAACGGCCGTGGTGGCATTCAGAGGGAGACTTGTACAATTTACATTAAACACAGTCCATTCATTTGAACAATATTCTTTGCTGTCCCGACCAATGCTTCAGGCAGGAAAAGGACAGATTTAATTCAGGCACTGTTTTATTCGAGTTTGACCCTCTCTTAAGCGGACTCGGAACAGAACGGGCACATTTCTTACACGATTTTCTCCCTTTATATAATAATCCCGCGGGAAGAAAAGTTAAAGTCGAGCCTTTAAAGTTCAGATATTTTACACCTGGGATTCGTATTTTGACTTTTTAAAAAAATGTTCGAGTGATTAAAATCCACACTTGCAATTCACAAACGTTGAAGGCGTGAACCCGGCTGGAGATAACAGGGAAAAAGCCCCTCCATTCAGCAACACACACTCACTCAGACATTCAATAAGTACTGCTTCTGGTTCAGATGGTATCCCTGGTAACTCCGATAGGGTGTTCACAATTCCCCACATTCTATGTTAAAGTCCATTATCCTGAAGGATTAATTCGTCTCTTTTTAAAGGTCAATACAATGTCATATAAACGGGAATACATAATATCCTTTTAACCACTCTGATAGCAATCGCTGCTTGTTCTGTTGTGAATAAGCTCAGCTTTTAAAAATATATGCCCCCCCCCCCCCCACCCGCCTTGTACAGGAGGAGTCCAGAACAAGTGTGAGGGGGCTAGAGAGCCGGGAATAACTCATTTCGTCCCCATTTTAAAAGCCATGATAAACTCTCCACATCTACAACGGCCGCTGCCTATGTCAACTTGTCACGCTGTAATGACAGCCTCTGGCCAGTGAAGGCGCTGCAACGATGCCACCGCCGGCAGGAGGGCGTCATTACAGCAACAAGTGGACGCGGCCAGAACCCACTCTGAATGCGGACATCGGAATTTATAATGAAAGAAAGGTTCACATGAACTGGAGGCAAAATTTTGAATATATGAAAAAAATATAAATGTATTTTTACATATGTATGTGTGTGGGTTTTACATTTAATGGTTTGGCAAAATTGTGAGAAGGGGACACACAGAATGCATTTATTTATATAAAAGCATTTATTTATATCTCGGGTGATGTGTAATCATGTAAATTCGGAGAAAATGGAAACTCATCGTATTTTTTTCTTGTTCAAATGATTGGGTTTCATTCACCCAGTTGTTTCTGGGCCATGGCTGGGACTTGTGCCATTTGCGGACATCGGGCGGCATCTAGCGGCGGCGCCGTCGGTGCTTTTATTTTCCAGCTCACTGGAATTTCTTTTTTTCGGCTCTTGATGGTAATGAGTTCATTTCAGGGCCTGTTGTGTGTTCAAACGGTGCGTAGAGAAATCGTTTAGTTTATCTCATTGCTGCTCAGTGATGGAGAGAGTCTCTGAGTCAGGAGGTGGCGCCAACTCGATTCAAGTGCTGGCAGATAACAGACACATTGTGTCACAGGACAAAGGAACAATCTATTTATTTTTTAAATATATATATATATAATTCAGGCTGCATTTATGCCGAAACCTGTGTCTAGCGCCCACCCAGGGACCTGCTCAGAGTTGGCCCGGATTTGGCCTGGGAGGTTCTCCCTCTCTCAGTACAAAAAGGACAAGTGAGATATAAAATCTGACCTTTGTGACACTGTACAGCCTGTAATTATAAAAGGTATGAGTTGAAGTGGAGGGGATATCGTACAGAGAACCTTGTTACATTTCCCTGCAGCAATCGCTACACACAGCGGCGCTGGGCTGGGGTAACAAACTTCAGGTTATACACAGCAGCTGGCAGCACCTCCCGGACACCGCCCCCCGGACCCGAGACTGACCATTCCCCAATCAGGGACTTGACCCGGAGGTTCCAGTAACTAATCGCAACCGGTTTCTTTCGGGGATAGATAGATAGATAGATAGATAGATAGATATTAGAGATAAATATTAGAGATAGCTAGAGATAGATAGAGATCGGATAGAGAGAGATAAACAGAGATAGATAAATATAGAAATAGATAAAGAGAGATAGAAATATAAAGTGATAGAGAGCAAGATAGAGCGAGAGATAGAGATTAAGAGGATAGAGCGAGAGGTAGATAGAGCGAGAGGTAGATAGAGCGAGTGATAAGAGATACAGATTCCAGGGTCCAACACAGTAAATATCTTTTGCGTTTTTTGTTATTTATTTTGTAGTTTTCGGTTGTCAGGCGCTGGAACTCGAAATGAGAATGGGCCCCTTTCCGGAACCGCTCAGCAAGCTGTGGGAGCCAGGAACCGGTTAAGAGGCGAGGAGATCGGCCCCTGATCTCGCCAACAGCTCTGGGAGAGTGCAGCTCCCGGGAGATTTTCTTCCTGCACCAGAGAGAACCTGGTCATATACAGGGCATTGCCCAAACCATTGAGGGGAACTCCGGATAAAACCGGGCGAGAGTAGTTGGGAACTTTCAAATGATCTGGAATGATATCTGGAGAAACAATCTACGAAGCTCAGAGACAAGTCCAGGTTTCTGCACTTGTATTTCACGATGTGTTGGAAAAATCTGCTTATTTTCAATGGGGAGGAAGGTTATTCCTTGACCAGGGCAAATTTTGGGAGACAACTCTCCGCTGATACCGCCAGGAAGGATGTGATTGCTCTGGAGAGGGTACAGAGGTGATTTATCAAGATGTTCCCTGGACTGGAGAATTTTAGCTATGAGGAAAGATTGGAGAGGCTGGGTTTTCTTTGGAAAAGAGGAGGCTGAGGAGAGACTTAATTGAGGTGTATAAAATATGAGGGGCCTGGATAGAGTGGATAGGACGGACCTATTTCCCTTAGCAGAGGGGTCAATAACCAGTGGGCATAGATTTAAAGTAATTAATAGACGGATTAGAGGGAAGTTGAGGAGAACCTTTTTCACCCCGAGGGTGGTGGTGCTCTGGAACTCACTGCCTGAAAGGGTGGTAGAGGCAGAACCCCTTACCTCATTTAAAAAGTACTTGGATATGCACTTGAAGTCTAATCCTTCTACTCATCACCCCTGTGCTTGCTGACCTACATTGGCTCCTGGTTAAGCAATGCCTCAATTTCAAAATTCTCATCCTTATTTTCAAATCCCTCCATGGCCTCGCCCCTCCCTATCTGTGTAATCTCCTCCAGCCCCACAATCCCCTAAGATGTCTGCGCTCCTCTAATTCTGCCCTTTTGAGCATCCCTGATTATAATCACTCAACCATTGGTGGCAGTGCCTTCTGTTGCCTAGGCCCCAAGCTCTGGATCTCCCTGCCTAAACCTCTCCACCTCTCACTCCTCCTCAAGACGCTCCTTAAAACCTACCTCTTTGACCAAGCTTTTGGTCACCTGTCCTAATTCCTCCCTTTGTGGCTCGGTATCAATTTGTTTTGTCTTATAATACCCCTGTGAAGCGTCTTGGGGCGTTTTACTACGTTAAAGGTGCTATATAAATGCAAGTTCTGGTTGAAATGCAGTAACCTATAGGGTTACGGACCAAGCGCTGGAAAGTGGGATTAGGCTGGGTCGCTCTTTGTGGCCGACACAGACACGACGGGACGAATGGCCTCCTGCTGTGCTGTAAATGTCTACTTTGACCCGAACAGGGAAACTGCTCCCAGAGCTCAGAAGGGAACGTTCCTTCCCCGGATGGGCTGGAATATGTGCAATGGGACAGTGGGGTATTGGAAAGGTAGAGCCACCGAACTAGGGTTCAGATTAAAGAATAATATAGAATAATGGCATTGAAATGTCCAGCAGTTTGTGGATAAACACGTGCAACCTCCTCCGGAATATTTAATGAAGGATTCACATTAAAAGAATACATTTAAACAATTGCAAAGCGTTTTGCAACGGGAGCACCTTCGTGGAGGATTTCAGCGTGTTCTTTCTGTCGGGAGCTAGGGCCCCTTACCCAACTTTATATATACAATATAAATCTCATTCTACATGCAATCGTTGTCATCGGCAGGTTTAATGCGAATACTTGTCTTTATTCGTGCATTGACCACCGGGCTTCCTCCATCCTGCACAATGCACCGATTCTCGCTGATTTTCCAGGATATCACTTTATTATCTCTTTGCCAGACGAATCTCAAGGAATTATTGCTCTTGGGAAGCTCTGCAAAAGGAAAAGGAAATTCAAATACTATAAAGGACGCCAGAGGGCGCATTTTCCCCTACCGCCCCCACCCAGAGTCAGAACCAGAGACCAAACACACAGCAGATTAATATTCCCCGTGATATTAACCATGGGACATGGGATACTCCAGTAAAATATTGCGAATTTCAGATGTGTGTTCAGGTATCAGTTGCGGCTCAGTGGGTAGCGCTCTCGCTTCTGGGTTAGAAGGTTGTGGGTTCGAGTCCCACTCCAGGGATTTGAGGAAAAAAATCCAGGGTGACACTCCCAGTGTAGTGCTGAGGGAGCGCTGCACTATCGGAGGGGGAGTACTGAGGGAGCACTTCACTGTCGAAGGGACAGTACTGAGGGAGGGCTACACTGCTGGAGGGGCTGTAGTGAGGAAGCACTGCACTGTCGGAGGGATAGTACGAGGGAGCACTGCACTGTTGGAGGGGCAGTACTGAGGGCGCACTGCATTGTGGGAGGGGCCCTCTTTCGGATGAGATGTTAAACCAAGTCTCCAACTATCGTTTTTGGTAGAAGTAAAAGACCTATTTCAAAGAAGAGCAGGGCAGTTCTCCCCAATGTCCTGGCAAATATTTATCCCTCAACCATCACTGAAACAACATATGTGACATTACTCCTAAATAGACAAGGGAATAACAGAACAAGACCTCCTCAGAGAAGGTTAAGAACTTATACCATACGGCTGTCCAAGTCTGCTCCGCTATTCAATAATGGCTGACCTTGTCAGACCTCAACTCCACTTTCCTGCCTGATCCCCATATCCCTTTATTCCCTCAGTATCCCAAGATCTATCGATCTCAGCTATGAATATACTCAACGACTGAGCATCCACAGCCCTCTGGGGCAGAGAATTCCAAAGATTCACAACCCTCTGAGTGAAGAAGTTTCTCCTTATCTTAGTTCTAAATAGCCGACACCTCATCTTGAGACCGTGACCCCTGGTTGTAGACTATCCAGCCAGAGGGAAACAGCATCTAAGGGGAAATTTAATAGAGGTGTTCAAAATGATGTGGGAATTTGATATTGTAAATAAGGAGAAATTATTTCCAGTGACAGGAGGGTCGGTAACTAGATGTAATGTATATGCCTGTGATTATGCTCACAGGTTTGTAGAGCTGTTGAGTTGTGAGTGACTTAGCCAGTCACATAATGTTCACAAGGCTCAATAAAACCCCAGCCAGTAGGGACTAGGTCATTCACGATGAGGTATGCAGTTGTGAGCCTGGTGGCTGGTCGTTGAAAGTTGGCATGCAGGTACAGCAGATGAAGAAAGCAAATGGCATGTTGGCCTTCATAGCGAGAGGATTTGAGTATAGGAGCAGGGAGGTCTTACTACAGTTATACAGGGCCTTGGTGAGGCCACGCCTTGAATATTATGTACAGTTTTGGTCTCCTAATGTGAGGAAGGACATTCTTGCTATTGAGGGAGCGCAGCGAAGGTTCACCAGACTGATGCCCGGGATGACAGGACTGACAGATGAAGAAAGACTGGATTGACTAGGCTTATATTCAATGGAATTTAGAAGAATGAGAGGGGATCTCATAGAAACATATAAAATTCTGAAGGGATTGGACAGGTTAGATGCAGGAAGAATGTTCCCGATGTTGGTGAAGTCCAGAACCAGGGGTCACAGTCTAAGGATAAGCGATAAGCCATTCAGGACCGAGATGAGGAGAAACTCAGAGAGTGGTGAGCATGTGGAATTCTCTACCACAGAAAGTTGTTGAGGCCAGTTCGTTAGATATATTCAAAAGAGAGTTAGATGTGGCCCTTACAGCTAAAGGGATCAAGGGGTATGGAGATAAAGCAGGAATTGTGTACTGAAGTTGCATGATCAGCCATGATCATATTGAATGGTGGTGCAGGTTCGAAGGACCGAATGGCCTACTCCTGCACCTATTTTCTATGTTTCTATGTTTCTATGTACTGGTAATATGTAGTGTGATTGTTAAACCTTTGTTAATAAACCAACTAGTTCTCAATAGCAATGTGTTGCTATGAATTTTTAAACAATGAATCCATGAAGCAAATACATTACAACAGAGGACACAGATTTAAGGAAATTGGCAAAAGAACCAGAGGGGAGATGAGGAGAAATATTTCTACGTAGCGAGTTGTTGTGATCTGGAATGCACTGCCTGAAAATAGATACAATAGTGATTTTCAAAAGGGGAATTCGATAAACACTGTAAGGGGAGAATTTGCAGGACTATGGGGAAAGAGCACCTTTGGTCACCATCACCTGACTGGCACGGCCGACTGCTGTTAGTCGCTGCTGTTTTTTTTGGGGATGTCAGCATCTCAATTCGCAGCCGAAACTGACTGGGGGGGAGGGTGGTGTCCAATCATGGAGGAGGTACCAAACAAATCCGCGCTTGTCCCATTTCTTTTGATCCAGGCTGTATAAGAGTAGGAAATTCCCCAGGAAGCCTGACTAAAGCAGCAGGAAGCAATGAGACGCAGCAAAGGGGAAAAGGTGAGAGACATGTAGTGTGTTTGGACTGAGCCAGGACATACCAGGGCTTCCTGCCAGATCCTTAGAAGGCCCAGTGTTTTTATTTCGAGCCTGCAGACTGACCTTCGAACGGACTGAAAACATCAAAAATCCAGCAGCAAGGCGACCTCACTTGTTAACAAAACCTTTTAATGTTTTTCTTAATTACGGGAGTCCTGCAAAGATGCTGATTCCTCGTGATTTACCGTGGCTCGGTGGGCCGCACTCTCACCTCTGAGTCACAAGGTCTTGGGTTCGAGTCCCAGTCCAGAAACTCCAGCTCGCAATCTAGGCCGACACTCCCAGGGCAGTACTGAGGGAGTGCTGCACTGTTGGAGGGGCAGTACTGCGGGAGCGCTGCACTGTCAGAGGTGTCGTCTTTCAGATGAGATGTTAAAGCGAGGCCCCCTCTCAGGTGGATGTAAAAGATCCCATGGCACTATTTTGCAGGGGAGTTATTCCTGGTGTCCTGGGCCCAATATTTATCCCTCAACCAACATCACTAAAACAGATTATCTGGTCATTATCACATTGCTGTTTGAGGGACCCTTTACATCCAATGAAATACTTTTTGAAATGTAGTCACTGTTGTAATGTAGGAAAACACGGCTGCCAATTTGCGCACAGCAAGCTCCCAAAGATACAAAGAATGGCAATCAATATAAACACAAATAGGGCTTAGTTGCCAGGGCTCGGGGGTGGGGGTGCGTGCACCTCGCCCACTCACTGTGGTTTGGACTCCCCACACCTCACCCTGCCCCACCCAAGGTTTAAATGGCCTGGCTAAACCACGGTGCTCACTCGATCTGGTTATGCTCAGTGATCAGGGATGGGGGAGCCCTGGCTGATTTATTTATCTCCCCGTCGCTGCCGCCCAGAGGCACTGAGGCCACTCGCTGTACTGCACCTCCTACCGCCTCCACCGCAATGCTCCCCATTGTCGAACATCCTCACTGCCTCAGCTCACACCTGCCCCCTTGGGCAAGGTAACAGGCCTGCAGACCCGTATGGCAGCACTTCTCGGGGGGGAAGGGGGGAGAGGAGGAAGAGGGGGAGAGGACAAACAGAGCAGGAAGGAAAGACAGCCGATTTATCGGACATTAAAACTCCGAGGGGGATGAAATCCTTCTTTGGACTCAGCACCAATCAGACGATAGACAATCGTCAGCGCGTTTAATGCCGCACCAGGATTTGTATTCGCGGTGCCGACTCACTATTGACTGCTTTATGCCATCACCGAAGAAATACTTCAGCCACTGAGATCGCCCCTATGCCCTCGCCTATACCTCACCAGCACCCACAACCCCCCGAGATATCTGCGCTCCTCTAATTCTGCCCACCTGAGCATCCCTGATTGTAATCGCTCAATCATTGGTGCCTTCAGCTACCTGGGCCCCAAGCTCTGGAACTCCCTCCCTAAACCTCTCCGCCTCTCTACCTCTCTTTCCTCCTTCAAGACGCTCCTTAAAACCTACCTCTTTCCTGTGCTAATTTCTACTTATGCGAATCGGTGTCAAATCTTTAGTTTGATAACGCTCCTGTGAAGAAACTTGGAATGTTTTAAACGTTAAAGGCGCTGTATAAATACACTTGTTGTTGTTGTTCCTGTGCAGAATTATAGAGCCAGTCACCCAGATGTGTAAAATCTCAAGCGCCCGTCCAAAGTTTTTCCCAACAGTTGAACGACAGGAAAGCAAACACATGGGGGGGAAAAACACTGTGGAATCACCTGGAATATGGGACATCACTGTCGCCTACTGCCAGAGCAATGAAAGGGTTTCCGCACAACAGGAAGCGGCCTGTTCTGCTGTCCCTTTCATCTATTTCAAATGTAATAGAGACCAAACATAAAAAAAGTAATGTAAATACAGGCAGGGAATCAGGAAAAGTGCCCTTTACGTTGCACGGTGAATCATCCTCCTTCAATGGAACCTGTTTAATGCCGCCACCGGTTGACTCCTTTGGTACCACTCGACCGCTGAAGAGAATGCGGTACTGTCGGAGGGTCAGTACTGAGGGAGCGCTGTACTCTCGAGGGGGCAGTACTGAGAGCTTGGGTGCGGAATTTAGGGAGGCTTCTCACTCCTTATGGTTATCCAATGGCTTCAGCAGGAAAAAGGACATCGAAGATTAGGCAGGATAAGAAAAGTCAGCGATGCCTTCTGTGGTCGAATAGCCAGACAACACTAGCTTGAGGTGAATAATCTCCACTCGGGTGAGGCAGATCAAGACTGCCAATGGCTGTGGAACTATCCTCCCCTGACTTCCCCCCGTCCAGCAAGAGGCAGCTCTTTGGCGGGGCATTCACAAAAGGAAACAGAGAGAGGGAGAGCACAATTCATGGTGAATTAAAATAAAGAAATAATTTGCATTTCTATTGCACCTTTCACCACCTCAGGACATCCAAAGTGCTTTACAACCAATTAAGCACATTTGAAGTGTTGTCACAGCTGTAATGTAGGAAACGCGACAGCCAATTTGTGCACAACAAGCTCCCACAAACAGCAAAGTGGAAATGACCAGATAATCTGTTTTAATGATGTCGATTGAGGGATAAATTTTGGCCCCAGTACACCGGAAATAACTCCCCTGCTCTTCTTACAAATTGTGTCATGTGATCTTTTATGTCCACCTGAGAGAGATCAGACGAGGCCTCGGTTTAGCATCTCATCCGTAAGACAGCACCTCCGACAGTACAATGCTCCCTCAGTACTGCCCCTCCGACAGTGCAGCGCTTCCTCAGTACTGCTCCTCTGACAGTGCAGCACTCCCTCAATACTGCCCCTCCGACAGTGCAGCGCTACCTCAGTACTGCCCCTCCGACTGTGCAGCACTCCCTCAGTACTGCCCCCCCGACAGTGCAGCACTCCCTCAGTACTGCCCCTCCGACAGTGTGGCACTCCCTCAGCACTGCACTGGGAGTGTCAGCCTGAATTTTGTGCTCAAGTTCCTGGAGTGGGTCTCGAACCTACAACCTTCCGACTCAGAGGCGAGAGAGTGAGTGCTGCTCACTGAGCCACAGCTGACAATTGCCGTTAAAAGTCGATTGAATTTCCCATTAATCCGCTCACTGCTCTTAAATGATTGAGGGCTCGGCTGGGAGAAGCCAACAGGATTATGCTGATGGGGTGAGATGCAGTCAGGTGGGAAGAGGCTCGTGTGGAGCATAAATACCGGCATGGGTGGCTGCATTGGCCTGTCTCTGTGCTGTAAATTCCCTGTAATTGGCTGAGGTTGTCAGTTCCCAACGCCTGGCCCTTGCAGTTCCTCGGGAACCTGAAACTGACGTAGATTATATTTTAATTTTATCTGGAATTCTGAAAATAGAGACATTTTAAAACACTCCCGCTGACAGTGTGGTCGCTCCCTTTCCTCTGCACGGGGCGGTTTTAGGTTGGGTTGCATCATAATCGCTGCTGCCCTGCTAATATCTCAGATCATTTCCTTCTGAACGAACCTCATGAATCTCTCTCTTCTGTTGATAATCCGCTCTCGGAATATATTAACCCTTTCTGTTCTTTTTAAAAATTCATTCTCAGTCGCTGGCATGCCCAGCATTTTTTGCCCATCCCTAATTGCTCCTGATTATAATCGCTCCACCATCGGTGGCCGTGCCTTCTGTTGCCTAGGCCCCAAGCTCTGGAACTCACTGCCTAAACCTCTCCGCCTCTATATCTCTCTGACCTCCTTCAAGACGCTCCTTAAAACCTACCTCTTTGACCAAGCTTTTGGTTACCTGCCCTAATTTCTACTTGTGCGGCGTGGTGTCAAATTTTTATCGCATAAAACTCCTGTGAAGCGCCTTGGGATGTTTCACTACGTTAAAGGTGCTATATAAATATACGTTGTTGTTGTTGAGAAGGTGGTGGTGAGCCACCTTCTTGAACCGCTGCAGTCCATGTGTTGAAGGTGCTCCCACAGTGCTGTTAGAGAAGGAGTTCCAGGATTTTGACCCAGCGACGATGAAGGAACGGCCGATATATTTCCAAGTCAGGATGGTGTGTGACTTGGAGGGGACTTGGAAATAATGGTGGTCACATACACCTGCTGCCCTTGTCCTTCAAGGTGGTGGAGGTCGCGGGTTTGGGAGCAGCTCAACTTATTTCACCCAGAAAGCATCACGAGGCCATTCTGCCCCATCGCCACAACCTATACTATCTCTTCTACCGGGGACTCATTTGCAATTGATTTTAACTGCTCAGAAATTCCTCCCTACCCAAACAACGGGGAACTCTCTGTCTTCAACTCCTACCATATATAATCACGGGCGTCAGCTCAACTTAGTTTGAGCGTTCCTGCTTCTGAGTCAGAAGATTATGGGTTCATCTCCCACTCATAATCTATGCTGACACTCCTAGTGAAGCACTGAAGGAGCACTGCATTGTCGGAGGGGCAGTACTGAGGGAGCACTGCATTGTCGGAGGGGCAGTACTGAGGGAGCGCTGCACTGACGGAGGGGCAGTACTGAGGGAACGTCGCACTGTCGGAGAGGCAATACTGAGGGAGCGCTGCACTGTCGGAGGTGCCATCTCTCGAATGAGACATTAAACCGAGGCCCCGTCTGCTCTCTCAGGTGGATGTTAAAGATCCCATGGCCACTATTGCAAAACAGAGCAGGGGAGTTCTCCCAGATGTCCTGGGCCAAATATTTATCCCCCAACCATGTCACATGAGATCAGGTGATCTGGTCATTCTTTATTGGTTGTTTGCAGGATTGGTTTCCTGTGCACTAATTGGGCAAAGCACAAGCCAATCAATTAGTGCACTGCTCTGCAAAGGATGCATCGATTGTGAACTTACTCAGCAGCCATATAATTCGCGCCTTAAAGGAGTAATCCATCCAAAGGCATTGATTGGCCATAACACCGAGATTGTTCATGTTACACCCTGACACCCTGACTGTACCTGAGAAGCTTATGGTGGGTCTTCTTCTTGAAATATTGGTCTATACACCGGGGACAACGTCCCAGTTCTTCTTAGAAATAGTGGCCATGGAATCTTTTACCTCGACCTAAGACTTTTAACGTCTCAACCAAAAGACGCCATCTCTCACAGTGCAGCACTCCCTCAGTACTGCACCTCCGACAGTGTGGCACTCCCTCAGTACTGCCCCTCCGACAGTATGGCACTCCCTCAGTACTGCCCCACTGACAGGGCAGCACTCCCTCAGTACTGCCCCTCTGACAGTGCGGCACTCCCTCAGTACTGCCCCTCTGACAGTGCGGCGCTCCCTCAGTACTGCCCCTCCAACAGTGCGGCGCTCCCTCAGTACTGCCCCTCCGACAGTATGGCACTCCCTCAGTACTGCCCCTCTGACAGGGCAGCACTCCCTCAGTACTGCCCCTCTGACAGTGCGGCACTCCCTCAGTACTGCCCCTCCGACAGTGCGGCACTCCCTCAGTACTGCCCTCCGACAGTGCGGCACTCCCTCAGTATTGGCTCAGAGTTGGCCTGGATTGTGTGCTTAAGTCTCTGAAGTGGGGCTCCAACCCATGACCCTCTGACTGAGAAGCGAGAGAGAGATTGCTACCCACTGAGCCACAGCTCTAGGAGAAGAAGGCGGGGGAAGGTGGCTAAAATTAATCTGTGCAAAGCCTTTTGTTGCATTTTTATTCATATTTATTTCTCTCTCTCTCGCTCTTTTTCCAGGGTTGCCCTGTATAGCAGGACCGGCCTCAGAAGGACAAGGCAGCTTCGAAGAACAATTAGTCAATCTTAAATTGTTTTCCATCTCTCTCCAGTTACTATCACGACTAAGAAAGGGGCCACCACACAGATGGTGTCAGGGGAGCAAATAAATGGAGGGACAGGAAGCAGGTGCTCCAGGGAATGTTTCCTGCTGTGAGCCTCGGCCAGAGTCTGTTTCATTGTTTGTCTTATTTTTCCTCACGCTCTCTCTCTCTCTCTCCGTTGCAGCTGGGCTTCTAACTTCAGCTGCCTGGAAATGAGTAAAGACACCGGTCACTTCTAGTGTTACTAATGAGCTGAGTGGAATTTGTGAGGTGGCCACGAATCATGTTTAAAGTTTCAATTCGCTGCTCACTCTCAGGATGTTTGCTGCTGAACTCAGAATTTCAGCTCAGGCCCTTAAATTTCATCCTCGTTCCCCACATTATTTAACTTTGGACACTTATGTTAATCCCAGGCCCCTATTCGGTTCAATCCCAGGCCCTCCATTTAACTCCAGTCCCTCATTCCATTTCATCCTATGCTCGGTTAATCCTCTGCGGCACTTAATTGGATTTTTAAGCTTTTAATTTAACCCCAGGCTCGCAATAAACTACAAGGTCTCACTGCAATTATTGTTGGTTCTTTAATTTAACCCGAACCCGAAACCCCAACCCTATCCCTAACCCCAACCCTATACCTAACACGAAACCCCAACCCTACACACTAACCCGAACCCCTAACCCCAAACCTAACCCGAAACAACCAACCCTAACCCTAACCCTATCCCTGGCCCTAACCTTAACCTGAAACATCCAACCCTATCTCTATCCCCAACCCGATCCATAACCCCAAACCTAACCCTATCGCTAATCCCGAACTTATCCCTAACCCTAACCCTATCCATAACCCCAACCCGAACACTATCCCGAATCCCAAAGCTATCCCTAACCCTAACCCTAACTCTGTCACGAATCCTAAGAATAACCCAAAAGCCCAACCCTAACCCTAAACCGAAACCCTAACCTGATCACTAACTCTAACCTGAAACCCCAACACTAACCCTAACCCTAACCCTATTCCTAACCCTATCCCTAAACCTAATCCCAACACTAACCCTAACCCTAACCCTATTCCTAACCCTATCCCTAAACCTAATCTCAACACGAACCCTAACCCTATCCCTATCCCTAACCCTAAACCTATCCCTAACGCTAACACTTACCCTAACCTTAACCCTATTCCTAACCCTATCCCTAAACCTAATCTCAACACTAACCCTAACCCTAACCCTATCCCTAAACCTAATCCGAACACGAACCCTAACCCTATCCCTATCCCTAACCCTAAACCTATCCCTAACCCTAACACTAACCCTAACTCTAACCCTACTCCTAACCCGATCCGTAAACCTAATCCCAACACTAACTCTAACCCTATCCCTATCCCTAACCCTAAACCTATCCCTAACCCTAACACTAACCTTAACCCTAACCCTATTCCTAACCCTATCCCTAAACCTAATCCCAACATTAACCCTAACCCTAACCCTATCCCTAAACCTAATCCCAACACTAACCCTAACCCTATCCCTATCCCGAACCCTAAACCTATCCCTAACCCTAACACTAACCCTAACCCTAACCCTACTCCTAACCCTATCCCTAAACCTAATCCCAACACTAACCCTAACCCTAACCCTATCCCTAACCCTAAACCTATCCCTAACCCTAAACCCCAACCCAGCTCTAACCCCAGGTTCACAATAAACTATAAGGCCTCACTGCACTTATTGTCGGGTCTTTAATTTAACCCTAACCCTAATTTAACCCTAACCCTAATCCTACCTCAAGGGTATTTAACCCTAACTCCAAATTCATAACCCTAACTCGAGGCCATTTTACCTTAACCGTGACTTGTGGCCCTTTAGCCCATCAAGCTCATTCCTGTCATGGGCCATGTCCACACTATTCTATCAGCAACATTCTCTCACTGCACAGTTCTTTGTGTAGCTGTGACATTTCTTTCTCGCTGAAACACGAAGGATGAGCTTATGGGTGATAGTTTATCCAAGTTTTCCTGATGGAAGGTTTTGTATAATCATGTTTTGATCAACAAATGTAATAAAATATAAACTCCTGGGATAAATCTATATATCCCCAGGGCCTCCACTATCCAAATCTGGTTACCGCCGCATATCAGGAGCGACATTGATAACAACAACAACAACAACTTTCATTTATATAGTGCCTTTAACGTAGTAAAACATCCCACGGCTCTTCATAAGAGTGATTATAAGACAAAAAAATTAACACATCAAGAGAAATTAGCGCAGGTGACCAAAAACTTGGTTGAAGAGGTAGGTTTTAAGGAATGCCTTGAAGAGGAGAGAGAGGTAGAGAGGCGGAGAAATTTTGGCAGGTAGTTCCAGAGCTTGGGGCCTAGGCAACAGAAGGCACGACCACCAATGGTTGAGCAATTATAATCAGGGATGCTTAGGAGGGCAAAATTGGGGAGCGCAGTCATCTAGGGCGTTTGTGGGGCTGGAGGAGATTACAGACTTAGGGAGGGGTGAGGCCATGGAGGAATTTGAAAACAAGGATGAGAATTTTGAAATCGAGGTGTTGCTTAACTGGGAACGAATGTAGGTCAGCGAGTACAGATGGGTGAGCGGGACTTGGTGCAAGTTAGGACACGGGCAACCGAATTTTGGATCACCTCAAGTTTATGTAGGATAAAATATGGGAGGCCAGCCAGGAGTGTGTTGGAATAGTCAAGTCTAGATATAACAAAGGCATGGATGAGGGTTTCAGCAGCTGATGAGCTGAGGCAAGGGCAGAGGGAGTGCTGCACTGTCCAAGCTGCAGTACTGAGGGAGCATTGCCCTGTCAAAAGGGCAGTACTGAGGGAGTGCTGCACTGTCGGAGGGGCAGTACTGAGGGAGCGTCGCACTGTCAGAGGGGCAGTACTGAAGGAGTGCTGCACTGTCAAATGCGACATTAAACCGAGGTCCTGTCTGCCCTCTCAGGTGAATGTAAAAGATCCCATGGCATTGTTTCGAAGAAGAGCAGGGAAGTTATCCCCGGTGTCCTGGGGCCAATATTTATCCCTCAATCAACATCACTAAAACAGATTATCTGATCATTATCACATTGCCGTCTGTGGGATCTTACTGTGTGCAAATTGGCTGCCGGGTTTCCTACATTACAACAGTGACATCACTTCAAAAGTACTTCATTGGCTGTAAAGCACTTTGGGACGTCCTGAGGTCGTGAAAGGCGCTATATAAATGCAGGTCTTTCCTTAATTACCTCTCCCCACCCTGTCCTTTCTCCCTCATGTATGCATCACGTCTCCCCTTAAATGCATCAATGCTCTCTGCATGAACCATTCCCTGTGGCAACGAGTTCAACATTCTCACCCCACTCTGTGTAATGAAATTCCTCCTAACTCCTTTATTTGCTCTGTTAGTGAATTTCTCACATTTATTTCCCCTTGTGCTCCATCATTTCATAAGATCATGGCTGTTCTGATCATGGACTCAGCTCCACTTCCCTGCCCGTTCCCCATAACCCTTCACTCCCTTATCGCTCAAAAATCTGTCTATCTCCACCTTAAGTATATGACCCAGCCTCCACTGCTCTCTGGGACAGAGAATTCCATAGATTTACGACCCTCTGAGAGAAGAAATTCCTCCTCATCTCAGTTTTAAATGGACGACCACTTATTCTTAAACTTTGTCCCCTAGTTCTAGATTCCCCCACGAGGAAAAACATCCTCTCTGCATCTACCCTGTCAAGCCTCCTCAGAATCTTATCTGTTTCAATAAGATCACCTCTCATTCCCGCTGTGCTCGCTGACCTACATCGGTTCCCGGTCTGGCAACGTCTTGATTTTAAAATTCTCATCCTTGCGTTCAAATCCCTCCATGGCTTCGCCCCTCCCTATTTCTGTGACCTCCTCCAGCTCCACAATCCCCCGGGATCTCTGCGCTCCTCTAATTCTGGTCTCCTGAGCATCCCTGATTTTCATTGCTCCACCATTGACCAAGCTTTCAATCACCTGTCCTAATATCTCGGTTTGTGGCTCGGTGTCAAACTTCCTTTGATTTACACTCCTGTGAAGTGCCTGAGGTTTTTGCTACCTTAAAGGCGCTATATAAATGCAAGTTGTTGACTTGGCTCATCCCCTGGGTTGAGACAGAAACGGTAGAGTTAATACAGGGAGCAGATTGACCTCAGTGTGATGTCACCACAGCTTGTTTTCAATTTCCATCTGAGTAGGTTAGGCTGTTGAAGTGACTCCAGCTGTGACCTGCGTGTCAAATAGAATTACTGTCTAAATATAATAGCGATCGGAAAAACCAGATCAACACAGTGATCATCAGGTGATCACATTGTTATTGCAACGCCTGCTGAATTTTCAGGGTGTGAAATTTAAAAAAGTCCCTCCAACCAGACAAAACCACCTTGCTGTTACATACAACAACTTGTATTTGCATAGCGTCTTTAACGTAGTAAAACGTCCCAAAGGCACTTCACAGAAGCGTAAATCAAACAAAATTTGACAGCGAGCCACATAGGAGATATTAGTACAATGAAGCACTTTTTGAAATGTGTCACTCTTGTAATGTAGGAAACGCGCACAGCAAGCTCCCACACACAGCAATGAGATAATGACCCTTATCATCTGTTTTAGTAATGTTGATCGAGGGATAAATATTGGCCCCAGGATACCGGGGAGAACTCCCCTGCTCTTCTTCTAAATAGTGGCCAGGGATTTTTTACGTCCACCTGAGAGAGCAGACAGAGCCTCGGTTCAACGTCTCATCAGAACGGCGGCACCTCCGACAGTGCAGCGCTCCCTCGGTACTTCATTGGGGTGTCAGCCTAGATTTTTGTGCTCAAGTTCCTGGCGTGGGAGTCAAGGGTTATGGGGAGCGGGCGGGGAAGTGGAGTTGAGGCCAGGATCAGATTAGCCATGATCTTATTGAATGGCGGAGCAGGCTCAAGGAGCCAAATGGCTGACTCCTACTCCTAATTCTTATGTTCTTATGTAACCCACAACCTTCTGACTCAGAGGCGAGGGTGCCAACCGCTGAGCCACAGCTGACACTTACATACCCATATTTTAGGTTATAAATTAAAGTACCTTCTATATATGGTATAACAATATATGATTTAACGTGAAACTTCCCTGCTCTTCTTTTACGTCCACCTGAGAGAGCAGCTTAACATCTCATTCGAAAGACCAGTACCTCTGACAGCACAGCGCTCCCTCAGTACTGCACCGCAGTGTCAGCCGGGTGTTTGTGCTCAAGTCTCTAGAGTGGGACTTGAAACCACAACCTTTTGACTGTGAGGTGAGAGAGAGAGAGAGAGAGAGCCACTGACCCATAGCAACTGCGGCTGGTATGTTCCTCTCCCTCCTGAAGTACTTTTGCCAAGTATTTCTCCACGGGCACACTGCCCCTTTAAATTATATAAACTGGTATTATGGATGCCTGTTTTGGACAAGAGAAATCGCACAAAAGGGTTCTTGGTTCTAATGGCCTTGTCCGCTCCACCCCTTCCCCCCTCCCTCCCCCCCGCCTGCAGGCGAGGGAATGGGGCAAACCACAGCTCGTGGGGTATGGTGCGCAAAGCCAGCGGGGGAGGATGTAACGTGGCTGGACCAGATCCAGGGACACCAACCAAAGGCCAGTTTGTGTTCACACCTGTGCAATGGGGCAGACAAGGGAATCTGTGCCTCATCCATGCCTTTGTTACCTCTAGACTTGACTACTCCAACGCGCTCCTGGCTGGCCTCCCACATTCTATCCTATGTAAACTAGAGGTGATCCAAAACTCAGCAGCCCATGTCCTAACTCGCACCAAGTCCCGCTCACACATCACCCCCTGTGCTCACTGACCTACATTGGCTCCCGGTTGAGCATCGCCTCGATTTCAAAATTCTCATCCTTGTTTACAAATCCCTCCATGGCCTCACCCCTCCCTATCTTTGTAATCTCCTCCAGCTCCACAACCCCCCCTGAGATGTTTGCGCTCCTCTAATTCTGCCCTTTTGAGCATCCCCTGATTATAATCGCTCAACCATTGGTGGCTGTGCCTTCGGCTGCCTGGGCCCCAAGCTCTGGAACTCGCTGCCTAAACCTCTCCGCCTCTCCACCTCTCTTTCCTCCTTTAGGACCCTCCTTAAAACCTACCTCTTTGACCAAGCTTTTGATCATCTGCCCTAATATCTCCTTGTGTGGCTCGGTGTCAAATTTACTTGTTTTGTATTATAACGCTCCTTGGGACGTTTTACTATGTTAAAGGCGCTATATAAATACAAGTTGTTGTTGTTGTTGTGAGGAGCAGTTGGGAGGGAAGACTGACAGACAACTGCAGATAGAAAATAAGCTCAGCTGAAAGAAGGGTGTCAGTCAGGGACACTGCGATCGGCTACTTTTAACAGCAGCCTGCCCAGGTTCACAGAGTTGTTGAAGAGAAGGTCAGTGCAGCCGCTGTCGAAGCATTTGCTGTGAAATGCTGCCCTCTTGTGGTATCGGTGGGAACATTGCCACCTCAGCTTGTCTTCATATTCTCAAAATCAGATTGACCAATCACTCGTTATTTTCACTCTTTCGAGATCCACATCTGATTATTTTAAATCCTTTACCTTATTTAGCCACTCTGTCAGTATGTTGTACTGGTCCATTTTAAATGAAGCCCGCCCCATCTGTACAGCTGCCCACTGCTGCGCATCTTGTCCCCATATCCAATGAACCTGGAACTGTCCCTCTAAGACATGTTTCTAGTGTAGTGGTAATGTAACTGGACCAGTAATCCAAAAGCCTGGACTAATGATCTGGTGAAAAGAATTCAAATCCCACCACGACAGCTGGAATTTAAATTCAGTTAATTAAACAAATCTGGAATAAAAAGCTAGTATCAGTAGTGGTGACCATGAAACTATCAGATTGTTGTAATAACTCCATCTAGTTCACTAATTTGCTTTAGGGAAGGAAATTTGCCGTCCTTACCTGCTCTGGCCTGTACGTAACTCTAGACCCACAGCAATGTGGTTAAATCTTAACTGCCCTCTGAAATAGCAGAGTGAGACACTCATTTGTAACAAACTGCTACGAAAAACAATAATAAGAATAAAACCTAACGGACCAGCCGGCATCGACCTCGGCACCGGCTACAAACACGACAACGGCACACCCACCCAGTCGATCCTGCAAAGTCCTTCTCACCAACATCTGAGGACTTGTGCCAAAATTTAGGAGAGCTGTCCCACAGACTAGTCAAGCAACAGCCTGACATAGTCATACTCACAGAATCATACCTTTCAGCCAATGTCACAGATTCCTCCATCACCATCCCAGGGTATGTCCTGTCCCACTGGCAGGACAGACCCACCAGGGTGGCAGCACAGTGGTGTACAGTCGGAAGGGAGGGAGTGGCCCTGGGAGTCCTTAACATTGACTCTGGAACCCATCAAGTCTCACAGCTTCAGGTCAAGCATGAGCAAGGAAACCTCCTGCTGCCCTCCCTCAGCTGATGAATCAGTACTCCTCCATGTTGAACACCACTTGGAAGAAGCACTGAGGGTAGCAAGGGCACAGAATGTACTCTGGGTGGGGAACTTCAATGTCCATCACCAAGAGTGGCTCGGTAGCACCACTATTGACTGAACTGGCTGAGTCCTGAAGGACATAGCTGCCAGACTGGGCCTGCGGCAGGTGGTGAGTGAACCAACACGAGGGAGAAACCTACTTGACCTCGTCCTAACCATACTACCTGTCGCAGATGTATCTGTCCATGACAGCATTGATAGCGGTGACCACCACACAATCATTGTGCAGACGAAGTCCCGTCTTCACACTGAGGAGACCCTCCACCATGTTGTGTGGCACTACCACTGTGCTAAATGGGATAGATTCAGAACAGATATAGCAGCTCAAAACTGGGCATCCATGAGGCACTGTAGACCATCAGCAGCAGCAGAGTTATACACCACCACAATCTGTAACCTCATGGCCCAGCATATCCCTCACTCACCATTACCATCAAGCTAAGGGACCAACCCTGGTTCAATGAGGAGTATAGAAGAGTATCCAGCAGCAGCACCAAGTGTACCTAAAAATGAGATGCCAACCTGGGGAAGCTGCAACACAGGACTACATGCATGCTAAACAGCAGAAGCAGCATGCTATAGACAGAGTAAGCAATTCACAATCAACAGATCAGATCAAAGCTCTGCAGTCCAGTCGACAAGGGTGGTGGACAATTAAACAACTAAAGGAAAGAGGCTCCAGGAATAACCCCATCCTCAATGATGGGTCAGTGCAAGATACAAGGCTGAAACGCTTGCAACCATCTTCAGCCTGAATGATCCATATCGGCACCCACCATCACAGAAACCAGTCTTCAGTCAATTCGATTCACTCCACGTGATATCAAGAAATGGCTGAGCGCACTGGATACAGCAAAGGCTATGGGCCCCAACAACATCCTGGCTGTCGTGCTGAAGACTTGTGCTCCAGCATTAGACGTACCTTTAGCCAAGCTGTTCTAGTACAGCTACAACACTGGCACCTATCCAACAATGTGGAAAACTGCCCAGGTATGTCCTGTCCACAAAAGGCAGGACAAATCCAATCCAGCCAAGTACCGCCCCATCAGTCTACTCTCAATCATCAGCAAATTCAAACTGCACTTACTCACCAATAATCTGCTCACCGATGCCCAATTTGGGTTTTGCCAGGACCACTTGGCTCCAAACCTCATTAAAGCCTTAGTCCAAACATGGATAAAAGAGCTGAATTCCAGAGGTGAGGCGAGAGTGACTGCCCTTGACATCAAGGCATTTGACTGAGTGTGGCATCAAGGAGCCCTAACAAAACTGAATTCAATGGGAATTGGGAATGGGGGTGGGGGGGGAGTGGGGTGACTCTCCACTGGTTGGAGACCAGCACAAAGGAAAATGGTTGTGGTTGTTGGAGGTCAATCACCATCGCTGCAGGAGTTCCTTAGGGCAGTGTCCTAGGCCCAACCATCTACAGCTACTTCATCAATGACCTTTCCCTTCATCATAAGGTCATAAGTGGGGATGTTCGCTGATGACTGCACAGTGTTCAGTGCCATTCGCAACTCTTAGATAATGGAGCAGACCATGCCCGCATGCAGCAAGACCTGGACGGCATTCAGGCTTGGGCTGATAAGTGGCAAGTAATATTCGTGCCATACAAGTGCCAGGCAATGACTATCTCCAATAAGCGCGAGTCTAACCACCGCCCCTTAACATTCAATGGAATTACCATTGTCAAATCCCCCACCATCAACATCGTGGGGGTCACCATTGATCAGAAACTTAACTGGACCAGCCACATAAATACTGTGGCAACAAGAGCAGGTCAGAGGCTGGGTATTCTGCGGCGAGTGTCTCACCTCCTGACTCCCCAAAGCCTTTCCACCATCTACAAGGCACAAGTCAGGAGTGTGATGGAATATTCTCTACTTGCCTGGATGAGTGCAGCTCCAACAGCACTCAAGAAGCTCGACACCATTGAGGACAAAGCAGCCCGCTTGATTGGAAGCCCATCCACCACCTGAAACATTCACTCCCTCCACCACCAGCGCACCGTGGCTGCAGTGTGTACCATGTACAAGATGCACTGCAGCAACTCGCCAAGGCTTCTTCGGCAAAACTACAACCTCTACCACCTAGAAGGACAAGGGCAGCAGGTGCATGGGAACACCACCACCTCCACGTTCCCCTCCAAGTCACACACTATCCTGACTTTGGAAATATATCGGCCGTTCCTTCATCGTCGCTGGGTCCCTCCCTAATAGCACTGAGGGAGCACATTCACCACACGGACTGCAGCGGTTCAAGAAGGCAGCTCACCACCACCTTCTCACGGGCAGTTAGGGATTGGCAATAAATGCTGGGCCTTGCCAGCGACGCCCACATCCCAGGAATGAATCTAAGCTGCTTCTCTCTAACTCGCCCAGTGAGTGGCACCAGGATTAATCGTGCGATGCTTCGCTCAAGATCTTGCACTTTAGTCTAGTCTGATCCCTCAAAGTCTCCCTGCAAAACTTCTATCCTACTCTTTCATATTACATTCATTCCTCCTGGGGTCAGGAGGTGGTGAGACAGAACCTTCCGGAATAGTGTCCAACAAGCGGTAGCAATCCCAGCCAGCCGTGGCTCAGTGAGCAGTACTCTCTCTCTCTCGCCCCAGGGTCTGAAGTTTGTAGGTTCATAGTCCCACTCCAGAGACTTCAGCATGTAATCCAGGCTGACAATCCCACTGCAGGACTGAGGGATGCTGCACTGTCGGAGGTGCCGTCTTTCACATGAGACGTTAAACCAAGGCCCCGTGTGCTCTCTCAGGTGGACGTAAAGATCCCAAAGTTCAATTTTGAAGAAGAGCAGTGCCCTAGGCCAATATTTATCATCCAACCAACATCACTAAGATAGAGATTAACTAGTCATTATGGAACATTGTTGTGCACAAATTGGCATTCTGAAGGAGGTGAAGAAGCGGAGAGGTTTAGGAAGGGAATTCCAGAGCTCAAGGCCCCGTCGGCTGAAGGCACAGCTACCATTGGTGGAACGATGTAAATTGAGGTGTGCAAGAAGCCACAATTAGAGGACGCAGAGATCTCAGGAGGGACGTGGGGCTGGAGGAGATTACAGAGATAGGGAGGGGTGAGGCCGTGGAGGGATTTGAAAACAAGGATGAGAATTTTTAAATGGAGGTGTTGCCATCTTGAATAAGGGCTCCAAATTGGGCACGGCTCCAATCACTGCTGGTTAGTTGGTGAAGCTTGCTGTAAATTAGGTTGCCATTTTCTATCCCTGGAAGGCCAATAATTGTCAATAAAGGAAGTGTTGAGATCAGAGACAAAGTAGAATTTCTGATATGAATCTCAAACCAAGAGTCAGCTACAGACCCGGACTGTAGTTGATGCTCAGTCACTGCTGTTAACCTGCTCTATTGACAGTCAATGAATTCTGTAATACATTCCCAGTGCAGTACCGAGGGAGCAGTGCACTGTCGGAGGGGCAGTACCGAGGGAGCAGTGCACTGTCGGAGGGGCAGTACTTAGGGAGTGCTACACTGTCGGAGGGCAGTAAAGAGGGAGCTCCGCACTGTCGGAGGGGCAGTACCGAGGGAGCAGTGCACTGTCGGAGGGGCAGTACTGAAGGAGCGCTGCACTGTCGGAGGGGCAGTACTGAGGGAGTGCTACACTGTTGGAGGGCAGAAAAGAGGGAGCTCCGCACTGTCGGAGGGGCAGTACTGAGGGACGCTGCACTGTCAGAGGGACAGTACCAAGGAAGCAGTGCACTGTCGGAGGGGCAGTACTGAGGGAGCGCTGCACTGTCGGAGGGGCAGTACTGAGGGACGCCGCACTGTCAGAGGGGCAGTACTGAGGGAGCGCCACACTGTCAGAGGGGCAGTCTTGAGGGAGCACTGCATTGTCGGAGGTGACGTTTTTCGGATGAGTTGTTAAACCAAGGTACCGTCTCAACCGAACGATCCCACAGCCGTTATTTTAAAGAGTAGCAGGGGAGTTCTCCCCGGTGTCCTGGGGCCAATATTTATCCCTCAACCAACATCACTAAAATAGATTATCTGGTCATTATTTTTTTTGTGGGATCTTGCTGTGCGCAAATTGGCTGCCGCATTTCCTACATTATAGCAGTGACTGCACTTCAAAAAGGAATTAATTGGCTGTGAAGCGCTTTGGGACATCCAGTGCTGGTGAAAGCGTTATATAAATGCATGTTGTTAAGGTGCTCCCACAGTGCTGTTTGGGAGGGAGCTCCAGGATTTTGAGCCAGCGACAATGAAGGAGCAGCCAATATATTTCCAAGTTATTTATTTTGTTTCCTGATGTTAGACAAGCTATCTGACTTATTGAATTCAGTTTCACAATTTGCCATGGTGGGATTTGAACTCAGGTTTGTTAGCCCAGTGCCGTAACCACGACACCACTGTAACCGAGTGTGGTGACTTGCCCATTGACGGCCTTGTGATTCTCATCAAGACAATCTTCCATGAGCACCTCCAGGAAGAGGAACATAAGACAGAAGAAACAAGGATTAGTAAGTAGTAATCAAGGAGGTCTTCCTGTGCTAAATGGTATATACTTTAATGCAAGGCATATAGCGAATAAGGCGGATGAGCTAAGAGCTAAGTAGACATTTGGAAGTATGGCATTATAGCCATTACAGAGACATGGCTGAAAGAGGGGCAGGTTTGGCAACTCAATATTCCTCATTACAGGATTTTTAGACAAGACAGAGAGGGGGTAAAAAGTGGGGAGGCGGTGGGGGGGGTGGGGGGCGTCGCGGTATTGATTAAAGAAACTATTACAGTTGTGAGGAGGGATGATATGTTCGAGGGATTATCAAATGAGGCCGTATGGGTCGAATTGAAAAATAAAAAAGGGGCGATCACACTGCTGGTCATGTATTATAGACACCCAAGGTGCGAGGGGGATAGAAGAGCAAATATGTAGGCACATTTCTGTGAAGTCCAAAAACCATAGGGCAGTAATAGTAGGGGATTTTAACTATCCTAATATTGATTGGGACAACTATAGTGTGAAGGGAATAGAGGGTGTGGAATTCTTAAAATGCATTCAAGAGAACTTTTTTAGTCAGTATGTAACAAGCCCAACATGGGAGGAGGCAATTCTGGGTTTCGTTTTTGGGAATGAAGCTGGGCAGGTGGAAGGGGTATTAGTGGGAGAGCACTTGGGTGCCAGTGACCATAATTCAGTCAGATTCAAGATAATTATGGATAAGGCCAAGGATAGACCAGGAATAAAAATCCTAAATTGGGGAAAAGCTAACTTTGCTAATTTGAGAAGTGATTTGACCACAGTGGACTGGAAACAGCTACTTGAAGGTAAATCAGTGTCAGAACAGTGGGAGGCATTCAAGGAGGAGATCCGGAGGGCTCAGGCCAAACATGTGCCCTTAAAGAAAAAGGGTGGGAATAACAATTCTAGAGCCCCCTGGATGTCTAGGGACTTACAGGGGAGGATAAAGAAAAAAAGGGAAGCTAAATACCGACAGCTAAATACTATAGAATCTTTGGAGAAATATGGAAAATTCAGAGTTAAAATTAAAAATGATATTAGGAATGCTAAGAGAGAGCATGAAAAATTCTGGCTAGTAAAGCTAAGGAAAACCCAAAGATGTTCTATAAATATATTAAGAGCAAGAGGATAACTAAAAAGCGGGTAGAGCCTATTAGAGATTAGAGGGTAATCTTTGTGTGGAGGCAGAAGATGTTGGTATGGTTCTTAATGAATACTTTGCGCCTGTTTTCACAAAGGAAAGGGGCAATGCCGATACTGCTATCGAGGAGAAGTGTGAAATTCTGGATGAAACAAACATTGTGAGAGAGAAGGTATTAAGGAGTTTAGCAGTTTTGAAAGTAGATAAGTCCCCAGGCCCGGATGAAATGCATCCTAGGCTGTTGAGCGAAGTAAAAGAGGAAATAGCAGAGGCCTTGACCATCATTTTCCAGACCTCTTTGGATTTGGGCATGGTGCCTGAGGACTGGAGTACTGCTTATGTGGTACCCTTGTTTAAGAAGGGAAAAAGGGATAGGCCGAGTAATTACAGGCCTGTCAGCCTAACCTCAGTGGTGGGAAAATTATTGCAAAAAATCCTGAAAGACAGGATAAATCTACATTTAGAAAGGCAAGGATTAATTAGGGACAGTCAGCCCGTTTTTGTTAAGGGAAGATCATGTTTGACTAACCTGATTGAATTTTTCGAGGAGGTAACCAGGAGGGTCGATGAGGGTAGTGCGAATGATGTAGTCCCACATGGCAGACTGGTCATGAAGGTTAAAGCCCATGGGATCCAGGGCAAAGTGGCAAGTTGGATCCAAAATTGGCTTAGAGGTAGGAAGCAAAGGGTAATAGTTGATGGATGTTTGTGACTGGAAGGATGTTTCCAGTGGGGTTTCGCAGGGCTCAGTACTAGGTCCCTTGCTTTTTGTGGTATACATCAATGATCTAGATTTGATTAAGAAGTTTTCAGATGACACTAAAATTGGCTGTGTGGGTTATAATGAAGAGGAAGCTCATGGACTGCATGAGGATATCAATCTACCGGCCAGGTGGGCAGAACAGTGACAAATGGAATTTAATTCGGAGAAGTGTGAGGTAATGCACTTGGGGAGGGCTAATAAGGAAAGAGTATACACATTAAGTAGACCACTTAGAAGTGTAGATGAACAAAGGGACCTTGGAGTGCTTGTCCACAGATCCCTGAAAGTAGCAGGGCAGCTGCATAAGGTAGTTAAGAAGACATACAAAATGTTTGCCTTTATTGGCCGAGGCATAGAATACAAGAGCAGGGAGGTTATGCTTAAATTGTATAATACTCTGGTTAGGTCACAGCTGGAATATTGCGTGCAGTTCTGGTCGTGATTGCACTGGAGAGGGTGCAGAGGAGATTTACTGGGATGCTGCCTGGAATGGAGAATCTTAGCTATGAGGACAGATTGGATGGCCTGGATTTGTTCTCATTGGAACAGAGGAGGCTGGGAGGAGACCTCATTGAGGTGTATAACATTTTGAGGGCCCTGGATATAGTGGCTAGCAAGGGCCTATTTCCCTTGGTGGAGGGGTCAATTATGAGGGTGTATAGTTTTAAGGTGGTTGGTGGAAGGTTCAGAGGGGATTTGAGGGGAAGCTTCTTCACGCAGAGGAATGTGGGTGTCTGGAACTCATTGCCTGGAAGGGTGGTAGAGGCAGAAACCTTCACCATATTTAAAAGGTGCTTGGATGGGCACTTGAAGTGCCATAACCTGCAGGGTTATGGACCTAGAGCTGGTAAGTGGGATTAGACTGGATAACCTCTTGTTGGTGCAGATACGATGGTAAGTACTGCAGGGAATCTAATACGACGAGGGTGATCTCCTGGACTAGTTTCGATCACGTGGATGGGTCGGAGTTGAATTACCCAGATTTTTTTTCCTCAATTGGCCTGGGTTTTTATCTGTTTTTTGCCTTTCCCAGAAGATTGCATGGCTCCGGTTGGGGTGGAGTGTGGAATGTTTTAGTGTAAGGGAGTGTCGCAGTTGTGTGGAGTGGACTGGTTGGGCCGGATGCTCTTTACCTTCCCGCCATTGGTCGTTGTTCACAGGTTTATATGTAACTTTCAGGGCTGCTGACCGAGGTCCGCGTAGCTCTTGTCAGCCGGTGCGGACACGATGGGCCGAAATGGCCTCCTTCTACGCTGTCGATTTCTATGTTTCTATAAGAACATAAGGATTAGGAGCAGGAGTAGGCCACACGGCCCCTCGAGCCTACTCCGTCATTCAATATCATGGCTGATCTTCGACCTCAACTCCACTTTCCCGCCCGTTCCCCATATCGCTTGAATCCCCTAGAGTCTAAAAATCTATTGATCTCGGCCTTGAATATATTCAACGACTAAGCATCCATAGCCCTCTGGGGTAGAGAATTCCAAAGATTCACAACCCTCTGGGTGAAGAAATTCCTCCTCACCTCAGTCCTAAATGGTCGACCCCTTATCCTGAGACTGTGCCCCCTAGTTCTAGACAGTCTGGCCAGGGGAAACAGCCTTTGTTTTTTATTCGTTCATGGGATGTGGGCATTGCTGGCAAGGCCAGCATTTATTGGCCATCCCTAATTACCCGAGAAGGTGGTGGTGAGCCGCCTACTTGACCCATAGAGGGCAGTTAAGAGTCAGCCACATTGCTGTGGGTCTGGAGTCACATATAGGCCAGACCGGGTTAGGGCGGCAGATTTCCTTCTCTAAAGGGACATCAGTGAACCAGATGGGTTTTTACAACAATCCGGTAGTTTCATTTTCACCATTCCTGATACTAGTTTTTTTATTAAAGATTTATTTAATTAACTGAATTTAAATTCCCCAGATGCCATGGTGGGATTTGAACTCATGTCTCTGGATCATTAGCCCAGGCCTCTGGATTACTAGTCCAGTAAGGTAACCACTATGAAAGAAAGAAAGAAAGACTTGGATTTATACAGCGCCTTTCACGGCCATTGAACATCTCAAAGCGTTTTACAGTCAATGCAGTACTGTTAAAGTGTAGTCACTGTTGTAATGTAGGAATAATTTGCTACCATAGTATGCCTCTCAGCATCTACCCTGTCAATCCCCCTCAGAATATTATATGTTTCAGTGAGATCGGCTCTCATTCTTTGAAACTCCAGAGAGTAACGGCCCAATCTACTCAATGAGCGATGGCAGCTGGTCCACTTGTACCCACTCTTTGGATGCTCAAGAATACCCTTATCCACAGGTTGCAATAGGTTCTAACGTTCGGGGGTGAGGAAGGGGGAGGAGGGGTAGTGGGGAAAGGGGGCAGGGGGAGAGATACACCCGCGCTATCCCTCCCGTGAAGAAAGCTCGTCTGCACCCAAATGCGGCTCTCGGTCAGGGAGGGTTCGGCAGGAAGTCTCGTCTGACACAAGTGATGCTTCACATGTGGCTGCAACTGAGAACTAAACTGTTCAGAAAACAAGTTGATACTCATCCAAGGAGCTTGTATTGAGGAGGAAGGAAGTTGAGGTTAAGACTCGAAAGCTCAGGTCTTGACAGATTTCCCAATCACCATTAATGGCAACCACTGCGTCCTTCAGGCATCATAGGGTCTGTTCTTTAATTTATTTCAAAATTTCAAAATTCTCATTTTTGTTTTCAAATCCCTCCATGGCCTCGCCTCTCCCTATCTCTGTAATCTCCTCCAGCCCCACAACCCTCGAGATATCTGCGCTCCTTTAATTCTGCCCTCTTCAGCATCTCTGATTATAATCGCTCAACCATTGGTGTCCGTGCCTTCTGTTGCCTGGGCCCTAAGCTCTGGAACTCCCTCCCCACCACAGTGCCATGTGCTAGTCAGAGTAGGAATTGCAGGATAGCACAGATGAATACGTGGCTTAAACAGTGGTGCAGCAGGGAGAGATTCAAATTCGTGGGGCATTGGAACAGGTTCTGGGGGAGGTGGGATCAGTACAAACTGGACGGTCTGCAATTGGGCAGGAACGGAACCAATGTCCTAGGGGGAGTGTTTGCTAGTGCTGTTGGTGAGGAGTTAAACTAATATGGCAGGGGGATGGGAACCAATACAGGGAGACAGAGGGAAACAAAAAGGAGACAAAAACAAAAAACAGAAAAGAGATGAGTAAAAATGGAGGGCAGAGAAACCAAAGGAAAGAAACAAAAATCATGGTTTAAAAACGAGGATGAAAACACTCTACCTAAATGCACGCAGCATTCGAAATAAAGTAAATGAGTTGACGGCACAAATCATTACAAATGGGTATGATTTGGTGGCCATTACAGAAACATGGTTGCAAGGTGGCCAAGACTGGGAATTAAACATACAGGGGTATCTGACGATTCAGAAAGATAGGCAAGAAGGGAAAGGAGGTGGGGTAGCTCTGTTAATAAAGGATGATATCAGGGCAGTTGTGAGGAATGATATTGGCTCCAATGAACAAAATGTTGAATCATTGTGGGTGGAGATTAGAGATAGTAAGAGGAAAAAGTCACTGGTCGGCGTAGTTTATAGGCCCCCAAATAATAACTTCACGGTGGGGCGGGCAATAATCAAGGGAATAATGGAGGCATGTGAAAAAGGAACGACAGTAGTCATGGGGGATTTTAACCTATATATCGACTGGTCAAATTAAATCGCAGGGGGTAGCCAGGAGGAGGAATTCATAGAATGCATATGGGACTGTTTCTTAGAACAGTATGTAACAGAGCCTACAAGGGAGCAAGCCATCTTGGATCTGGTCCTGTGTAATGAGACAGGAAAAATAAACGATCTCCTCGTAAAAGATCCTCTCGGAATGAGTGATCACAATATGGTTGAATTTGTAATACAGATTGAGGATGAGGAAGTTGTATCAGAAACGAGGGTACTATGCTTAAACAAAGGGGACTACAGTGGGATGAGGGCAGAGTTGGCTAAAGTAGACTGGAAACAAGGACTAAACGGTGGCACAATTGAGGAACAGTGGAGGACTTTTAAGGAGCTCTTTCATAGTGCGCAAAAAAAATATATTCCAGTGAAAAAGAAGGGCGGCAAGAGAAGTGATAACCAGCCGTGGATAACCAAGGAAATAAAGGAGAGTATCAAATTAAAAACCAATGCGTATAAGGTGGCCAAGGTTAGTGGGAAACTAGAAGATTGGGAAAATTTTAAACGACAGCAAAGAATGACTAAGAAAGCAATAAAGAAAGGAAAGATAGATTACGAAAGTAAACTGGCGCAAAACATAAAAACAGATAGTAAAAGCTTTTACCGATATATAAAACGGAAGAGAGTGACTAAAGTAAATGTTGGTCCCTTCGAAGATGAGAAGGGAGATTTAATAATGGGAAATGTGGAAATGGCTGAGACCTTAAACAATTATTTTGCTTCCGTCTTCACAGTGGAAGACACAAAAACAATGCCAAAACTTGCAGGCCACAGGAATGTGGGAAGGGAGGACCTTGAGATAATCACTATCACTAGGGGAGTAGTGCTGGACATGCTAATGGGACTGAAGGTAGACAAGTTCCCTGGTCCTGATGAAATACATCCCAGGGTATTAAAAGAGATGGCTGAAGTTATAGCAGATGCATTCGTTATAATCTTTCAAAATTCTCTGGACTCTGGGTAGGTACCAGCGGATTAGAGAGCAGCTAATGTAACGCCTCTGTTTAAAAAAGGGGACAGGTAAAAGGCAGGTAACTATAGGCCGGTTAGTTTAACATCTGTAGTGGGGAAAATGCTTGAAACTATCATTAAGGAAGAAATAGCGGGACATCTGGATAGGAATAGTGCAATCAAGCAGACGCAGCATGGTTTCATGAAAGGGAAATCATGTTTAACTAACTTACTGGAATTCTTTGAGGATATAACGAGCATGGTGGATAGAGGTGTACCGATGGATGTGGTGTATTTAGATTTCCAAAAGGCATTCGATAAGGTGCTACACAAAAGGTTACTACAGAAGATAAAGGTACGCGGAGTCAGAGGAAATGTATTAGCATGGATAGAGAATTGGCTGGCGAACAGAAAGCAGAGAGTCGTGATAAATGGGTCCTTTTCCGGTTGGAAATCAGTGGTTAGTGGTGTGCCACAGGGATCAGTGCTGGGACCACAACTGTTTACAATATACATAGATGACCTAGAAGAGGGGACAGAGTGTAGTGCAACAAAATTTGCAGATGACACTAAGATTAGTGGGAAAGCGGGTTGTGTAGAGGACTCAGAGAGACTGGAAGGAGATTTGGATAGGTTAAGCGAATGGGCTAAGGTTTGGCAGATGGAATACAATGTCGGAAAGTGTGAGATCATCCACCCAGGGGAAAAAAAACAGTAAAAGGGAATATTATTTGAATGGGGAGAAATTACAACATGCTGTGGTGCAAAGGGACCTAGGGGTCCTTGTGCATGAATCCCAAAAGGTTAGTTTGCAGGTGCAGCAGGTAATCAGGAAGGCAAATGGAATATTGGCCTTCATTGCGAAAGGGATGGAGTACAAAAGCAGGGAGGTCTTGCTGCAACTGTATAAGGTATTGGTAAGGCCGCACCTGGAGTACTGCGTGCAGTTTTGGTCACCTTACTTAAGGAAGGATATACTAGCTTTGGAAGGGGTACAGAGACGATTCACTAGGCTGATTCCAGAAATGAGGGGGTTACCTTATGATGATAGATTGAGTAGACTGGGTCTTTACTCCTTGGAGTTCAGAAGGATGAGGGGTGATCTTATAGAAACATTTAAAATCATGAAAGGGATAGACAAGATAGAGGCAGAGAGGTTGTTTCCATTGGTGGGGGAGACTAGAACTAGGGGGCACAGCCTCAAAATACGGAGGAGCCAATTTAAAACCGAGTTGAGAAAAAATTTCTTCTCCCAGAGGGTTGTGAATCTGTGGAATTCTCTGCCCAAAGAAGCAGTTGAGGCTAGCTCATTGAATGTTTTCAAGTCAAAGATAGATAGATTTTTAAGCAATAAGGGAATTAAGGGTTACGGGGAGAGGGAGGGTAAGTGGAGCTGAGTCCACGACCAGATCAGCCATGATCTTATTGAGTGGCGGGGCAGGCTCGAGGGGCTAGATGGCCTACTCCTGTTCCTAATTCTTATGTTCTTATGTTCTAAACCTCTCCACCTCTCTTTCCTCCTTTAAGACGCTGCTTAAAACCGACCTCTTTGACCAAGCTTTTGGTCATCTGCTGTAATTTCTTCTTATGTGGCTCAGTGTTAAATTTATTATGTTGTCTTAAAACACTCCTGTGAAGCGCCTTGGGCTGTTTTACTGTGTTAAAGGTGCTATATAAATACACATTGTTGTTATTATTCATTCACTGGATGTGGGCGTCGCTGGCAAGGCCGGCAGTTATTGCCTATCCCTAATTACCCTTGAGAAGGTGGTGGTGAGTCACTTTCTTGAACGGAAGCAGTCCGTGTGGTGAAGGTGCTCCCACAGTGCTGGTAGTGGGGGGAGTTCCAGGAGTTTGACCCAGCAACGATGAAGGAACGGCCGATATACATCCAAGTCGGGATGGTGTGTGACTTGGAGGTGAATGTGGAGGTGGTGGTGTTCCCTTGCGCCTGCTGCCCTTGTCTTTCTAGGTGGTGGAGGTCGCGGATTTGGGAAGTGCTGTCAAAGAAGCCTTGGCGAGTTGCTGCAGTGCATCCTGTAGATGGTAAACACTGCAGCCACGGTGCACTGGTGATGGAGGGAGTGAATGTTTTCCACCACAGACCCAATTCATGTACGGACCGGGGTGAAGCAAAGCTGTGTCATTGCACCAACGCTCTTCTCAATCTTCCTTGCTGCAATGCTCCATCTCACTGTTAGTAACCTCCCCGCTGGAGTGGAGCCAATCTATAGAACAAACGGGAAACTGTTCAACCTCCGTCACCTCCAGACCAGATCCAAGGTTGTCCCATCTTCTGTCATTGAACTACAGTACGCTTGTGTATGCGGACACTCGGAGGCCGAACTCCAAACCATCATCAACACGTTCACCATAGCATACTAGAGCATGGGCCTTACACGAAACATCCGTAAAACCCAACCTACCCCCACCCAACAGCATTGCGCCCCGATTATCAAACTCCACTATGAGGCCTTGGGGAACGTGGACCATTTTCCATGCCTCAGAAGCCTACTGTCAACAAGAGCAGACGTGGAAAACGAGGTCCAACACCACCTTCAGTGTGCCTGCGCAGCCTTCGGTCACCTGAGGAAGAGAGTGTTTGAAGATCAGAACCTTAAAACCGGCACAAAGCTCATGGTCTACAGGGCAGTGGTGATACCTGCCCTCTTATATGGCTCAGAGACATGGACTATATACAGCAGACACCTCAAACCACTGGAGAAATACCACCAATGTTGCCTCATCAAGATCCTGCAAATCCATTGGCAGGATAGACGCACCAACGTCAGTGTTCTCGCTCAGGCCAACATCCCCAGCATCGAAGCATTGACCACACTCGATCAGCTCCATTGGACGGACCACATCATCCGCATGCCTGACACGAGACTCCCAAAACAAGCGCTCTACTCGGAACTCCAACACAGCAAACAAGCCCCGGGTGAGCAGAGGAAATGCTTCAAGTACACCCTCAAGGCCTCCTTGAAAAAGTGCAACATCCCCACCAACTCCTGGGAATCACTGGCACAAGACTGCCCAAAGTGGAAGAGAATAATCTAGGAAGGCGCTGAACACTTCGAGTCTCTTCGCCGGGAGTAAGCTGAAGCCAAGCGTTGACAGCGGAAGGAGGGTACGACAACCCTAGCACCCCACCCACCTGTCCCTCCAACCACCGTCTGCCCCACCTGTGACGGAGTCTGTAGATCCCACTTCGGACTCTTCAGTAATCTGAGAACTCATTTTTAGTGTGGAAGCAAGTCATCCTCGACTCTGGGGGACTGCCCAAGAGGAAGAATAATGTTGAAGGTGATGGATAGGGTGTTGATCAAGCCAGCTGCTTTGTCTTGGATTGTGTCGAGCTTCTTGAGTGTTGTTGAAGCCAATGTTCCCGCTAAGGTTCGCCTGTGTGTGGCCATGCAGTAATCTGCAAGATCCTGTGCAGGCCGCTCACTGCCTTTCACAGTGTAAATACGCGCAGGAGCAGCAATTTAAAGGGATCACGATTTTAAAAAAACAGGCCACACAGAACAAAGCACAGCTTACAGGGAACATTGGTTGGAGCCAGTGGAGGTGGGAGTGAATGTTTAATGTGGTGGATGGGCTGTCAATCAAGCGGGCTGCTTTGTCCTAGATGCTGTCTTGAGTGCTGCTGGAGCTGCACTCATCCAGGCAAGTGAAGAGCAATCCATCACACTCCTGACTTGTGCTTTGTAGATGGTGGAAAGGCTTTGGGGAGTCAGGAGCTGAGACACTCACTATAAGAGGCACTGCAGCAACTCGCCAAGGCTTCTTCGGCAGCACCTCCCAAACCCGCGACCTCGACCACGAGAAAGACAAGGGCAGCAGGCGCATGGGAACACCACCACCTCCAATTTCTGCTCTAATCACACACCATCCTGACTTGGAAATATATCACCGTTCCTTCATCGTCGATGGGTCAAAATCCTGGAACTCCCTCCCTAACAGCACTGTGGGAGCACCTTCACCACACGGACTGCAGCGGTTCAAGAAGGCGGTTCACAACCACCTTCTCAAGGGCAATTAGGGATGTGCAATAAATGCCAGCCTTGCCAGCGATGCCCACATCCCAGGAATGAATAAAAAAAAAAGATTACCCAGACTGCTCTTGTTGCCACAGTATTTCAGTTCAGTTTCTGGTCAATGGTGACCCCCAGGATATTGTTGGTGGGGGATTTGCCGATAGTAATGCCGTTGAATATCAAGGGGTGGTGGTTAGACTCTCACTTGTTGGAGATAGTCATTGTCTGGCACTGGTGTGGCGCGAATGTGACTTGCCATTTACCAGCCCAGGCCTGAATGTCGTCCAGGTCTTGATGTGTGCAGGCATGGACTGCTCCATTGTCTGAGGAGTTACGAATGGAGCTGAGGGTTGTGAAGCGCTCCTTGCTGCACTGGTATGCAGACCCAAGTGGGGTAGAGCAGTGATATCTTCCCCATCACTATACTGTGATTCCCTCCATGGTTGAATGACCCAGCAGCACTCCTGCCTGAGCTCGAATGTGAAGAGTGGGGCAAGGTACTAGAGGGCGGGCAACACTTGTGGAATGGTACCCCAGCAAGCACCGCCCGGAGGAGAATGGAGCATTTATTTTTAAATCATAGAATCATAGAAATTTACAGCACAGAAGCAGGCCATTCTGTCCATCGTGTCTGTGCCGGCCGACAAAGAGCTACCCAGCCTAATCCCACTTTCCAGCTCTTGGCCCATAGCCCTGTAGGTTACGGCACTTCAAGTGCACAGCCAAGTACTTTTTAAATGTGGTGAGGGTTTCTGCCTCTACCATTCTTTCAGGCAGTGAGTTTCAGACTCCCACCACTCTCTGAGTAAAAAAGTTCTCCTCAACTCCCCTCTAATCCATCTACCAATTACTTTAAATCTATATCCCTTGGTTATTGACCTCTCTGCTAAGGGAAATAGGTCCATCCTATCCACTCTGTCTAGGCCCCTCATAATTTATATACCTCAATTAAGTCTCCCCTCAGCCTCCTCTGTTCCAAACAAAACAAACCCAGTCTATCCAATCTTTTCTCATAGCTAAAATTCTCCAGTCGTGGCAACATCCTCGTAACTCTCCTCTGTACCCTCTCCAGTGCAATCACATCTTTCCTGTAATATGGTGACCAGAACTGCACGCAGTACTCTAGCTGTGGCCTAACTAGTGTTTGCTACAGATCAAGCATATCCTCCCTGCTCTTATATTCTATGCCTCAGCTAATAAAGGCAAGTATTCCGTATGCCTTCTTAACCAACTTATCTACCTGGCCTGCTACCTTCAGAGATCTGTGGACCTGCACTCCAAGGAACTTCTGTTCCTGTACACTGCTCAGTGTACCAGAAATGCGAGGGTACACCTATCAGGAAAGAATGAATAGCGTGGATTTTCCTTGTTTGAAAAGAGAAGGCTGAGGGGTGACCTAATAGAAGTCTTTAAAATTATGAAAGGTTTTGATAGAGCAGACACAGAGAGAATGTTTCCACTTGTGGTGAAGAGAAAAACTACAGGCCATCAATATAAGATAGTCACCAAGAAATACAACAGGGAATTCAGAAGAAACTTCTTTACCCAAAGAGTGGTGAGAATGTGGAACTCGCTACCACAGGAAGTGGTTGAAGCGAATAGTATCGATGCATTTAAGGGGAGGCTAGACAAGCATCTGAGGGAGAAGGGAATAGAGGATTATGCTGATAGATTTAGAAGAGGAAAGACGGGAGAGGGCTCGAGTTGAGCATAAACACCGCATGGACAGGTTGGGCCGAATGACCTGTTTCCATGCCGCATATCCTATGTAATCCTATGTAATTTATTGTGTATTCCCTTGCCTCATTAGCCCTCCCGCAATGCATTACCTCACCCTTCTCCGGCTTGAATTCCATTTGCCACTTTTCTGCCCACCTGAGCAGTCCACTGATATCTTCCTGCAGTCTACAGCTGAAAGCCAGCCTGCACCTCTTAAAGGAGAAGTCCAGTTTGAGGACACCAGGGGGCCAAAATTCAGGGTCTCAAAGAGACCTGTTAATGCCCGTTTGCGGCGGCCATTCCTAAAAATCGAATGGCCGCCACTCTGGTCAACAGTTCAACTTGGGGATTTTTCACCCTGGACCCCATCCCGCCCAAGTAATGCACCGCCAAATTAAAATAAGATAAATCCATTTTCAGTTCCAGCCATCGATCCCCTGCCGCGCGGTGCCCCTGGCAGGTTTTTCTGCCGATGCACCCTCTGCAGAGTGAGTGTGGCCCAGTAGCACGGCCGCCCTTAAAGGGGAAGGCCCACTGCCAATCAGCCAGCAAAATACTGCCCCCGGGTTCGGCTGGGCCGCCAACGGCAGCCTGGCACCCCCTCTTGGGTGTGACGTCACCACGTTGATTGACAGCGGCGGACGGCCCCACTGACCCATTTTCAGCCGTCAGCCTGGCTTTGAATCTAAGGCCCGCCCCAATTATGATCCATTTCCTGTAGGACTTTGAAAACATTTCAAATTTCTGAAAATGGATCTGCTCACCGTTCCAGGAGAATAACAGTTAAAAACTCATACCTGCACCAGCTTTCTGGTGCACCTGGATTTCAGCCCCTCGGTGCTGGAAGTAATAGGGAAGGGAGTTTCACCTGGGAAATTTACAGGAACAGGCCAGCAAAGGGATTCCAAGTTTCTCAGATGCAGCACAGGGGCCTGATAGTGCATCTGCGCACTCTGCATACATTCAGCGCTCGCACTTTAGGAAGGGTGTGAAGGCCTTAGACAGTGTGCAGAAAAAATTTACAAGATTGGTTCCAGGGATGAGGGATTTCAGTTACGTGAATAGCTTGGAAAAGCTGAGGTTGTTCTCCTTAGAACAGAGGAGGTTAAGGGGAGATTGACCAGAATGGTACCGAGGATGAGCGGCTTCAGTTATGTGGAAAGACTAGAGAAGCTGCGGTTGTTCTCCTTAGAACATCGATGGTTAAAGGGAGCTTTTCAAGATTGGCACCAGAGATGAAGGACTTCAGTTACGTGGATAGACTGGAGAAGCTGGGGTTGTTCTCCTTAGAGCAGGGAAGGTTGAAAGATGATTTGATAGTGGTGTTCAAAATCATGAGGGGTCTAGACAAAGTAGATAGAGAGAAACTGTTCCCATTGGCAGAAGGGCCAAGAACCAGAAGACACAGATTTAAAGTGATTGGCAAAAGGTCCAAAGGCGACATGAGGGAAAACATTTTTACGCAGCGAGTGGTTAGGATCTGGAATGCACTGCCTGAAAGGGTGGTAGAGGCAGACTCAATCGTGGCTTTCAAAAGGAATTGGCTAAATACCTGAAGGAAAGAAATTCACAGGGCTACAGGGAAAGGGCGGGGGAATGGGACTAGCTGAGGAGCTCCTGCAGACAGCCAGCATGGGCTCGATGGGCCGAATGGCCTCCTCTGAGCTGTATCCAGATGTGTGCGCACGCTACTCAGATTCCATCTTTGAGCCAAATTAGCACCCATAGCACCCAAACAACAGACACGACACAACCACATTTATAAGAACATAAGAACACAAGAAATAGGAACGGAGTAGGCCATACGGCCCCTCGAGCCTGCTCCGCCATTCAATAAGATCATGGCTGATCTGATCATAGTCTCAGCTCCACTTCCCTGCCCACTCCCCATAATCCCTTATCCCCTTATCATTTAAGAAACTGTCTATTTCTGTCTTAAATTTATTCAATGTCCCAACTTCCACAGCTGTCTGTGGCAGCGAATTCCACAGATTTACAACCCTCTAATAGAAGAAATTTCTCCTCATCTCTGTTTTAAATGGGCGGCCCCTTATTCTAAGATTATGACCTCTAGTTCTAGTCTCCCCCATCAGTGGAAACATCATCTCTGCATCCACCTTGTCAAGCCCCCTCATAATCTTATACGTTTCGATAAGATCACCTCTCATTCTTCTGAATTCCAATGAGTAGAGGCCCAACCTACTCAACCTTTCCTCATGTCAACCCCCTCATCCCCAGAATCAACCTAGTGAACCTTCTATGTACTGCCTCCAAAGCAAGAATAACCTTTCGTAAATATGGAAACCAAAACTGCACGCAGTATTCCAGGTGTGGCTTCACCAATACCTTATATAGCTGTAGTAAGACTTCCCTGCTTTTATACTCCATCCCCTTTCCAATAAAGGCCAAGATATCATTGGCCTTTCTGATCACTTGCTGTACCTGCATACTATCCTTTTGTGTTTCATGCACAAGCACCCCCAGAATGTTTTGTTCCCCCGCAGGGTGGAAGCCAGCTTTGGGTCTATAAAACAATTGGTCTTTCAATCGACTACACAGGGTTAATGCTAAGCCTATATTTTTCTCCCCCTGATTAAAATGCATTTACTTCAGAGACTGGTCCTGCTATCGATTTATCTGCACATAATTAAGAAGCGTCTGTCTGCATGCTCTGTGAATACCACTGCACCGAGCGTGGTTTCCACACCTAGCTTTCTCCCGCCTTTACTCCCTCACAACTCAGTGATGGAGATAAGGGACTGAGACCTTCATCAGCGCACAGTCAGGTCAAAAAGGAACAGAAAGATGGAGAAGATTTCCCTGCAAAATTCTACACAAACCTCACCACTGCTGATAAGTGATTGCTGAAGACAGGAAACTGTTCCGGTGCCCATCCGCTGGGGGCTTGCAGTAAGACTCATGGATCTGTACGCTGACTTGCAATCAGTTTCGGGGTGGTTTGGGCGATCATTGTCAGCTCATTAAATTCAACAGAGTGAAGTCGCCACTGGTACTTACACAGCAGAACGTGGCTGCAACACTTAGAAACTGGGTTCCTTTATCTTAATGAGAAAAAAAGAAAGTTCTGGCCAAGATTTATCGTTCAACTAACATCACTAAAACCGACTATTTGGTCGTTAATCTCGCTCTGGGATCTTGCTGTGTGCAAAATGGCTGCCATGTTTGTTTACATTAGAACATTGTCAACTCTGGCTCAGTGGGCAACATGCTCTCTCTCTCTCACCTCTGAGTCAGAAGGTTGTGGGTTCAAGTCCCACCCCAAGACGTGAGCCAATAAATCTAGGCTGACGTTCCAATACAGTACTGAGGGAGCGCTGCACTGTCGAAGGTGCCATCTTTCAGATGAGACATTAAACCGAGGCCCCGTCTGCTCTCTCAGGTGGACATAAAAGATCCCGTGGGCACTATTAGAAGAAGAGCAGGGGAGTTCTTCCCCGTGTTCTGGCCAATATTTATCCCTCAATCAATATCACTAAAACAGATTATCTGGACATTATCACATTGGTGTTTGAGGGATCTTGCAGTGCATAACATTACAACTGCGAATATACTTCAAAACGTACTTAATTAATTGTGAAGTGCTTTGCGACATCCTAAGGTCATGAAAGGCACTATAGAAATGCAAGATACTAAGGGGAACAGATAGGGTAGATAGAGATAAACTATTTCCGCTGGTTGGGGATTCTAGGACTAGGGGACATTGTCTAAAAATTGGAGCCAGACCTTTCAGGATTGAAATTAAAAAACACTTCGACACGCAAAAAGGGTGTTAGAAATCTGGAGCTCTCTTCTGCAAATGGCAATTGATGCTAGATCAATTGTTAATTTTAAACCTGAGATTTCTGTTAACCAAAGGTATTAAAGGATATGAGCCAAAGTTGGGTATATGGAGCTAGGTCACAGATCAGCTATGATCTCATTGAATGGTGGAATAAGCTCGAGGGGTTGAATGAACTCCTCCTGATCCTATGTTCCTATAGGTCCTTTCTTTTGTTAAACAACATAATTTACAGTATCATGTAGTTCTGTGTGAAAGTTTACAGTGACTTACGGTACTGGTGCTTGCAATAGCAGCGCAGTGGTTATGTTACTGGACTAGTAAAAAGAAAAGAAAGACTTGAATTTATATATAAGTGCCTTTCACGACCACCGGACATCTCAAAGTGCTTTACAGCCATTGATGTACCCTGTACTTTTGGTGTGTAGTCACTGTTGTAATGTAGAAAATGCAGCAGATAATTTGCGCACAGCAACTCCCACAAACAGCAATGTGTTAATGACCAGATAGCCTGTGTTTGTTATGTTGAGTGAGGGATATATATTGGTCAGGACACTGGGGAGAACTCCCCTGCTCTTCTTGGAAATAGTGGCCGTGGGATCTTTTACGTTCACCTGACAGAGCAGACAGAGCATCGGTTTAACGTCTCATCCGAAAGACAGTGCAGCACTCCCTCAGCACTGCACTGGAGTATCAGCCTAGATTTATGTGCTCAAGTTCCTGGAGTGGGACTTGAAATCCAGAGGCCTGGACTAATAATCCGGCGAAAAGAATTCAAATCCCACCACGGCAGCTAGGGAATTTAAATTCAGTTAATTAAATAAAACTGGAATATAAAGCCAGTGTCAGTAATGGTGACCATGAAACTACCGGATTGTCATAAAAACCCATCTGGTTCACTGATGTCCTTTCTTTAGGGAAGGAAATCTGTCATCCTTACTCGGTCTGGTCTACTTGTGACTCCAGACCCACAGCAATGTGATTGACTCTTAACTTCCCTCTAAAATGGTCTAGCGAACCAGTCAATTATTCAAGGACAACTAGGGATGGGCAATAAAGCTGGCCTTGCCAGCAATGTCCACATCCGATGAACGAATAAAAAAACATATTTTGAGCAAATAACTTGGATCAGGGAGATGCTCAAGTGGCTATTCTTCACCTGTGAAGCTGGATACCAAATGTTGTCTGGTTATTCGACTGTGGAATGTATCACAGCGTTCCTAATTTCTGTCCTCACCTGAGGCCCAGGTACACGCTCTTGCCTCAGGAGGGCACAAGAGGGAAACTGGGAGTGGGATTGCTGGTTGCATTTCCCATTCCTTAGCTCTAGAGAAGCAGAAGTCACTTAGTGACGCACCTTTGCGCTGAGATCATAGAATCTTACAGCGCAGAAGGAGGCCACTTGGCCCATCGTGCCTGTGCCAACTAATATAGCGATCCATTTTGTCCCACTCCCCTAGAGCCCTGTAAATTTCTTTCCTTCCAGTCTATATCCAATTCTCTTTTGAAAGTTATGAATCAATCTGCTACCACCGCCCTTTCAGGCAGCGTGGTTCTTTTACCAATTATTTAAATTTGCGACCTCAGTAGGTTGCACTTCTGCCTCTGTGTCAGAAGGTTGTGGGTTCAAAGCCCACTCCACGGGCTCTAGGCTGGCACTCCCAGTGCAGTGCTGAGGGATGCTGCACTATCAGAGGTGCCGTCCTTTGGATGAAACATTAAACCAAGGCCCCGTCTGCTCTCTCAGATGGACATAAAAGATTCCATAGTACAATTTCAAAGAGCAGGGCAGTTCTCCCCGGTCTCCTGGCCCATATTTATCCCTGAACCAACGTCACAAAAAAAACTGATTATCTGGTCATTATCACATTGCTGTTTGTGGGAGCTTGCTGTGCGCAATTTGCTACTGTGTTTCCTACATAACAATAGTGACTACACTCAAAAAATACTTCACTGGCTGTAAAGCGCTTTGGATATTCGGTGGTCGTGAAAGGTGCTGTCTGTGGTTTACTCTGAATTTTCTAACTCCGCACATGAAGCAGGTATTGAAGTCGGGTTGTTCCTGGTTTCTGTGGTGCTGCGAGTTGCCACACAGTAGAAACATAGAAATCTACAGCGCAGAAGGAGGTCATTTTGATCCATCGTGTCCGCGCCGGCCGACAAAGAGCCGCACGGCCCTCGGTCAGCAGCCCTGAAGATTACATATAAACCTATGAATAATGAATAATGGCGGAAAGGTAAAGAGCATCCAGCCCAACCAGTCTGTCTCACACAACTGTGGCACCTCTTGCACCGCAACATTCTACACTCCACCCCAAGCAGAGCCATGCGATCACCTGGGAGAGGCAAAAAAACAGATAAAAACCCAGGTCAATTGGGGAAAAAAATCTGGGAAAATTCCCTTCCGACCCATCCAGGTGATCGAAACAGATCCAGGAGGTCACTCTGGCCGTATTCGATTCCCTGAAGTACTTACCATCATATCTGCGCCAGCCAACAAGAGTCTAATCCCACTTACCAGCTCTAGGTCCGTAACCCTGCAGGTTAGGGCACTTCAAGTGCCCATCCAAGCACCTTTTAAATGTGCTGAGGGTTTCTGCATCCACCCTCTGCGTAGAAGCAGCCCCCCTCAAAACCCCTCTGAACCTTCTACCAACCACATTAAAACTATGTCCCCTCGTAATTGACCCCTCCACCAAGGGAAATAGGCCCTTCCTTTCCATTTTATCCAGGCCCCTCAAAATTTTATACACCTCAATGAGATCTCCTCTCAGCCTCCTCTGTTCCAATGAGAACAAACCCAGCCTATCCAATCTGTCTTCATAGCTAAGATTCTCCATTCCAGGCAGCATCCCAGTAAATCTCCTCTGCACCCTCTCCAGTGCCATCACGTCCTTCCTATAATACGGGGGAAACAGCTTCTCTACATCTACCTTGTCGAGCTCCCTCAGTATCTTATATGTTTCAATAATATCACCTCATTCTTCTGAACTCCAATGGGCTAGACTTTCCATTTAGATCGCTAGGACCTAAAAAATGGGCAATGTTCGAGCCTTCGCGATGTTTCAGCTTTCAGGATCGCTGAAACAGCCCATTTTTCGGATCGCTACTTTTGGCTATTTTTTCCTCGGCCATAGACCAGCGATGTGGATTGGTCCTTAGTGATGTGGAAGGCAAGGCTTCCCTAGCAATGGTCTTTTGCGCATGTTTTTATTGCAAACAAGTTTTCTCGCGATTCTGGAGGTCAAGGGTCATCCACACATGCGTATAAGGCAACGGGTGGAGGAGAGAGGAGAGCGAAAGAGAAAGAGATAATATTGCAGAAAATGTCAGGGCACGAGTCAGATCAGAGTGTGCAAGATGTGGAGCTGGTGGGGGGGGAGAGGAGGAGGGCAAAGCCCTTTTCGGATGAGGTGAACGAGGCCCTGGTCAGCGAGGTGCACTCAAGGTGGGACCAATTAACGCGGGGTGGGCGTGGGAAACCTCCACCCCGGGCCTACAGGAAGATTTAGGATGAGATCGCCAATGTGGTCGCGTCTGCGTCCCACAAGGCGAGGGGATCGGACCAGTGCCGCAAGCTCTGAACAGCCTGGTTGCTTCGGCAAGAGTAAATATGAAATGGATTTTAAATTGTAATGATCCACAAAATATCTAAATCTCATGAATTGAAATTAAGCTGGTTATTCTTCCATATATTCCCTGCTAAGATCTGGACAGGACTCGGAACCTGCGCCCTTTTTAAGTCCAACTTTGGCACTGTCTCCTTTTGGGTTACGTTGGTGGATGGAGCACAACTGAGCACTGAGGTGTCCGGTCACCTTTACCTAAACTGTGTCAGTCTCTCCGGCTGCTGTCACTTACACAGTGACCCAACCTGGACTGGGGGAGAGATGCCCTTGCTCACTGTCTGCCTTGGGACACTTTGGGACATTAGCTCCTGTCATTGCTGAGTTCACCAGCTATCCTGATTCCCACCACTCCCGGAGACCCTTCAATGAAGATTGTAGTCGAGATGTTTGTGTCAAGCATTAGATCCTAAACACGATCTTTGTTATAACCATGCGAAGGAACAGCGAGAGATTACAGAGCGATGTGATCAGGGGCCAGGAGAGGCGTGAGTTCAGGGCCTAGAAGAGAGTGGTAGCACGGGCCAACGCACACTGCAATATGTGTGCGCACTAGGTCCATGCAGCAGAGCTGGTCTCCAGTCGTCTTGGTTAATTTTTGCCACTGGACCAAGCTCTGTCAAGCCCGTGTGGTGGCTGGTGTGCAACAGCCACCACACGTTAAAACATCCACGCACAGGCATCTTCCACCCTTCAATATGCAGTTCAGGACTTGGAATATTAGGTCCTTTATTGAAACACCTGTGAACTCATTGAACTCATCCCTTTTTGGCGTGGAAGCGGGTCATCCTCGATTTGAGGGACCACCTAAGAAGAAGATAATACGGCGATCAGAACTGCACGCAGTATTCCAGCTGTGGCCTAACCAGAGTATTATACAATTTAAGCATAACCTCCCTGCTCCTGTATTCTATGCCTTAGCCAATAAAGGCAAACATTCCGCATGCCTTCTTAACCACCTTATCCGCCTGGCCTGCTACTTTCAGGGATTGTGGGCAAGTACTCCAAGGTCCCTTTGTTCATCTATACTTCTAATTGGCCTACTTTTCCTTATTAGCACTCCCCAAGTGCATTACCTCACACTTCTCCAAATTAAATTCCATTTGTCACTGTTCTGCCCACCTGACCAGTAGATTGATATCCTCCTGCAGTCCATGACTTTCCTCTTCATTATCAACCACACAGCCAATTTTAGTGTCATCTGAAAATTTCTTAATCTAACCGTCTATATTCAAATCTATATTATAGATATATACCACAAAAAGCAAGGGACCCAGTACTGAGCCCTGCGGAACCTCACTGGAAACATCCTGCCAGTCACAAAAACATCCATCAACCATTACCCTTTGCTTCCTACCTCTAAGCCAATTTTGGATCGAACTTGCCACTTTGCCCTGGATCCTATGGGCTTTAACCTTCATGACCAGTTTACCATGTGGGACCTTATCAAAAGCTTTGCTAAATTCCATATACACTACATCGTACGCACTACCCTCATCAACCCTCCTAGTTACCTCCTCAAAAAATTTAATGAGGTTAGTCAAACACAAATCCATGCTGACTGTCCCTAATTAATCCTTGCCTTTCTAAATGTAGATTTATCCTGTCTTTCAGGATTTTTTCCAATAATTTTCCCACCACTGAGGTTAGGCTGACAGGCCTGTAATTACTCGGCCTATCCCTTTTTCCCTTCTTAAACAAGACTTCTTAGCAGTCCTCCAGTCCTTCAGCACCATGCCCAAATCCAAAGAGGACTGAAAAATGATGGTCAAGGCCTCTGCTATTCCATCTTTTACTTCGCTCAACAGCCTGGGATGCATTCCATCCGGGCCTGTGGAATTATCTACTCTCAAAGCTGCTAAAGCCCTTAATACCTCCTTTCTCACTATGTTTATTTCATCCAGAATTTCACACTCCTTGATATCAGTATCTGCATTGCCCCTTTCCTTTGTAAAAACAGATGCAAAGTATTCATTAAGAATCATACCAACATCTATGTCCCTGGTTATTGATCATTGTCATCAAAAACATATATAAAATTATGAGTGACCTAGATAGAGTGGACAGGAAGGATCTGTTTCCCTTAGCAGAGGGGTCAACAACCAGGGGGCATAGATTTAAAGTAATTGGTAGGAGGTTTAGAGGGGATTTGAGCAGAACTTTTCATCCAGAGTCTGGTGGGGTCTGGAACTCACTGCCCAGAGGCAGAAACCCTCAGCACATTTAAAAAGTACTTGGATGTGCACTTGAAGTGCCATTACCATCAGCATCATCATCATAGGCAGTCCCTCGGAAACGAGGAAGACTTGCTTCCACTACTAAAGTGAGTTCTTTGGTGGCTGAACAGTCCAACATGAGAGCCACAGGTCCTGTCATAGGTAGGACAGACATTCGTCGGGAGAAGAGGGGGGTGGGACTGATTTACCACACGCTCCTTCCGCTGCCTGCGCCTGACCTCTTCACGCTCGCAGCGTTGAGATTCAAAGAGCTAAGCGCCCTCCCGGATGCACTTTCTCCACCTTAGGGCGGTCTTCGGACAGAGACTCCCAGGTGTCAGTGGTGATGTTGCACTTCACCAGGGAGGCTTTGAGTGTGTCCTTGTAACGTTTCCGCTGCCCACCTTTGGCTCAGTTGCCATGAAGGAGCTCCGCGTAGAGCAATTGCTTGGGGAGTCTCGTGTCTGGCATGCAAACTAAGTGGCCTCCCAGCGAAGCTGATCGAGTGTGGTTAGTGCTTCAATGCTGGGGATGTTTGCCTGGGTGAGGACACTGATGTTGGTGCATCTGTCCTCCCAGGGTATTTGCAGGATCTTGCGTTGGTGATATATTTCCAGCGACTTGAGGTGTCTTCTGTACATCGTCCATGCCTCTGATCTATACAGGAGGGCGGGAATTACTGCAGCCCTGTAGACCTACAGGGCTATGGACCAAGAGCTGGAAAGTGGGATTAGGCTGGATAGCGCTTGGTCGGCCGGGGCGGACACGATGGGCCGAAATGGCCTCCTTCCGTGCTGTAACTTTCTATGATTCTGTGAACAATAATTTGCATTTATATAGCGCCTTTAATGTAGAAAAAACGTCCCTAGGCGCTTCACAGGAATGATTATCAGACAGAATTTGATATCTGGCCACATAAAGGAGATATTAGGACAGGTGAGGAGGTGGATTTTTAAGGAGTGTCTTGAAGGGCAAGAGAGGCAGAGAGGTTTAGGGAGGGAATTCCAGAGCTAAGGGCCAAGACAGCTGAAGGCACGGCCACCAATGGTGGGGTGAAGGGAGTGTGGGATGCACAGGAGGGTCAAGGGAACTCTCGGACATCTCAGAGGGTTGTGGGTCTGGTGGAGTTTACAGAGTTAGTGGTGGGGTGGTTGGGGGCAAGGCGAAGGAGCGATTTGAACACAAGGATGAGAATTTGAAAAGTTTCCAAATTGTTGCAACTGGGCGCACCCAAAGAAAAAGAATTTCAGGGAAAAGGGAAGGGATGGGATTGGTCTTATTACTTTTACAAGAAAGTAAAATCAAATATACAACAATAAAAATAAGATAGTGAGCGACTGACAGCAGCGGGAAACCTTAATACTATTTTAAAGGGTTACAGGAACAGAGAGAACTGGGAGTTCACATACATAAATCTTTGAAGGTGGTAGGACAGGTTGATAAAGCTGTTAATAAAGCATATGGGATCCTTAGTTTTATAAACAGAGGCATAGAATAGAAAAGTTGTATATAGTCCACGTTTCTGAGCCATATAGGAGGACGGCTATCACTACAGCCCTGTAGACTATAAACTTGGTGCCAGATTTGAGTTCCTGGTCTTCAAACACTCTCTTCCTCAGAAGGCTCCGCTGGCGCACTGGAGGCAGTGTTGGACCTCGTCATCAAAGTCTGCCCTTGCTGATAGTAGGCTCCCAAGTTATGGAAAATGGTCCACGTTGTCCAAGGCCGCACCATGGATTTTGATGACTGGGTGGCAGTGCTGTGTGGCGGGGTCAGGTTGGTGGAGGACATTTGTCTTATGGATGTTTACTATAAGGTCCATGCTCTCGTACGCCTCAGTGAAGGTGTTGATGAAGGTTTGGAGTTTTGCCTGTGAGTGTGCGCAGACGCAAGCGTCGTCCGCATACTGTAGTTCGATGACAGAGGATGGGACAGTCTTGGATCTAGCCTGGAGGCGGCGAAAGTTGAACGGGTTCCAACTGGTTCCATAGTTTAGTTCCACTCCAGCAGGGAGCTTGTTGAGAGTGAGATGAAACGTTGCAGCGAGGAAGATTGAGAAAAGCGTTGGTGCGATGATGCAGCCCTTCTTGGCCCCTGTCCGCACGTGGATTGGGTCTGTGGTGGATCCGTTGGTCGGGATCACGGCTTGCATGTCATCGCGGAGCAGACAGAGAATGGTGACAAACTTTTAGGGACAGCCGAGATGGAGGAGAACGCTCCATAGTCCCTCGTGGTTGTCAGTGCAAAGGCCTTTGTGAGGTCAAAGAAGACCAGGTACAAGGATTGGTGCTGTTCCCTGCATTTCTCTTGAATTTGTCTGTTGTACCCCATAGTAGACGGAATCCGCTTTGCAACTCTGGGAGGTGCTCTTCAGCCACAGGGAGAAGACAATTGAGGAAGATTCTAGCGATGACGTTCCCTGTAGTCAACAACAGGGAGATTCCTCTGTAGTTGCAGCAGTCGGACTTGTCTCCTTTTTTGAAGATGGTCACGATTACGGCATCTCTGAGATCTCCCGGCATGCTCTCCTCCCTCCAGATGAGAGAGATGAGGTCATGCATTCGTGCCAATAGTGCCTCTCCACCGTACTTTAGTGCCTCGGCGGGGATTCCATCCGCTCCCGTTGCCTTGTTGTTCTTGAGCTGACGAATAGCCTTTTCAATCTCACGCTGGGGATTTGCTGAGATGGTGGCAGGTAGCATGCTGCGGAGTGGAGTCGAGGACACTCACGTCGAAGGCAGAGTCTCGATTAAGGAGATCTCCAAAGTGCTCTTTCCAGCTGGCAAAGCGCTGGAGAAGTACCACCAGCATTGCCTCGGCAAGATCCTGCAAATCCCCTGGTAGGACAGACACACCAACATCAGTGTTCTCGCTCAGGCCAACATCCCCAGCATCAAAGCACTGACCACACTTGACCAGCTCCGTTGGGCGGGCCACATCATCCGCATGCCTGACACGAGACACCCTATGCAAACGCTCCACTTGGAGCTCCAACACGGCAAGCGAGCCCCAGGTGGGCAGTGTAGAATTTACCAATATTTCGCAAAGATTTCTGGTGCCTTTCCCCTGCAGAGGAGAAGAACCCCTTTCTGGACTTTTAAAATGCATTCATGGAGACACCCCCCGCCCCCCCCAGTGTTTGGACTCATAGGAAAGGGAATTTAATTTGGAACTATCTACCAGAAAGTTTGAAATCCTAAAGTGCACATGGAAGAAACTACGAACTTTAATCAAATTTGGGATTTTTAAAAGATGGATGTTGGGTCGGCAAGAAAAGGGGTGGAGTCCATCTCTAAAGGGCCAGTTTGGACATTGGATCTAATCAAATTGTCTGGGAACTGTTTACTCTCAAAAACTTGCCCCTAGAAAACATTAGCATTCAAACAATGGAAGAAACAGTATCACTCCACCCAGAGGATCCAAATGTCACATACATATTCCAACACCTTTTCAACAGGCATAGAAATATCTGGCTCAGGCCAGACTAGCACAATGGACGAGAGCTGATCAACTTCGAAAAGCCTATTAACGCCAGATTAAAACCACTTAATCAAGTTTCAGTTAGCTGGGCTGGACAATCGAAACAAAGAGCTGGGCAAGATTTGGGGGGCAGGGAGATAAGAAAGCCTTTTTGGGGTATATCTATCCCCCAGTTTTACAAGGAAAAACAAACAGAACACAGATTCAAACTCACACAGACTCGAATTAGGACACGGACTGGAACACAGACACAGACACAAGCAGCCTGCTTCCTCTACAGCGAAGAAATGGAGTCGTGAAGGAAACTACCAGAACTCATTAAGAACTGACCGAGCACAAGGCCCACAAAACGGAAGGTTGTCAGCAACCAAATTGACAACCACTCCACAATCTACTTCTGAACGACCCAACGGGTGAGAAATTACCAAAAAGGACTAACTAAAACTATTCCTAACCAAAGAAAGTGGGTACTTACCCCATACATCCAAAACGCAACTTACCGCATCAATGGACGCACCCCAACCAAAGACTACACAGTCCGAAGTCCTCTCTTCCGTCCGGGGTACGGCTTGCCTAGAAGGCCAAGTGCAGCGAACCCTGAAACCGCGATTCACCGGCAACTGTCTAAAGGGATTGGTGAGCATAGCCCCTGAACCTCAGAGCTATAACTTAGTTAGTTAGGGGAATTGGGAGGAGGGAGGCTGGGATAACTTGTGTAAATGTATCTGCATTCTCTTCTTTACCCCATTTTGAGTTTAAACTGTATTCTTTTCCCCACAGGCTGTAATTTGACATTTTATTCAATGTGTTGTACCCCTCAGTGTGTATTGGTCTGTGTGTGTTAGAGATGTGCCTTTTACTTCTTTTTAAACACAATAACACCATACCTGCTTCCTACCTTGTAACCGATTGTCTGTCCAAGTCTGTCACAGTCCCTTCATAATTCCAGTGTCTAGAACCAAGGGTGTGGGAGCGTTTCAGAACCGCTCATATAAGGTCAGAGGGAAAGTTGACCCCCTGAAAACCACCCCTTACATAATGGCGACCCAGATGGGACACTGGTACAAGGGACATGATAAGAGAGAGACTGGTTTCAGGAAAAGAAGCAAAATGAAAGAGGGGATTTCCTCGTATGTGTTTAAGAAGGTAAATGTGGCTAAGGAGTGGGTACTCGATCTATTGTATGCTGAGCATCCAGAAGATGCTGTAGCTCAATGGACCGAGAGCAAGGACCATAAAAAGTCGATAGAGAAGGCCATTTGGCTAATTTGCCTTCAGCGACAGATCCGGCTTCTAGATGAGGAGAATGAGAAATTAAAGGAAGTATTGAGGCAGGCAGAAGAGAGGTCCAGCGCAAGGGCCACAGTTGGGTAAAGGCTGTGGACAGAGGTGGGACAGTTAAAGGAAAGTAGAGAGCTCACTAAAGAAAGGCACAAAACCCAACTGGACCTTTTACAGTGTCAGGTTATTGAAGCCAAGACTAGTGAACTGGCATTGCGGGAAGAGAATTCCTTGCTCGCCAAGCAAGTTAAAGAGTACGGGGAGAGGGTGAGAGACATTCAGGTAGCCTATAAGGTAACCAGTACCAGGAAATTTGAGGCAGGAGACCACGGCCCCTGCCAGCAGCAGATCCAAAGCTTGAACCTTGCTCTATCCCGGGCTAAAGGCATGGTGTGCCTGATAAACCCGGATTTAGCCCAGGAACACCTGGTAGAGCAAGGAGAAACCCCTCAGTCACCGTCTGTAGCTCCCGGGAATGGCCCGGAGCATCAGGGGTGTCAGCCAGAGTGCGGGGCAGGCAAGGAATGCGAACTAGCAACACCGGCAGCCCCGAGTTTTAACTCGGCTTGGCAGCAGCGGGAAGTGGGCGAGCCAATACAAGAAGGGCTGGAACCAGGGCCAATGCACCCGGCCCGGCAGCAGAAGTTTGGCCCGCCTGGCGCCAATGGGGCAGCAGGACCCCTAGAAAACAACTTCGTAGGCCCCCACGACACCCAAAAACTGAGAGCTATGATAGGCCACCTCAGTAAGCTCACCCAACAAGGGGATCCCTCGGTACACTTCATGGAAGTGGAACACACAGGGGATATTAATGGGTGCGATGATTCAGAGCAGGCTAAGCTGTTGCTCTTCTTGCTCAACACCAAGCTGTGCCATTCCCTCTCTGCAGACAGCAGAAAGGGGTGAAACACATACGCTACAGTTAAGGAGGAGGTTCTAGAAGCCATGGGTATGAACGACGGGAGTCCTTTCTCCTGAGTGGAGAAAACAGTGCAGCTCTATGGGGAGACTCCACAGGCTTTCGCTGACAGGTTGTGGCCGGTCTACGAAAGGGCCTGTAGTGGGGTTCTTGACCAGGCCCACCTGAACCCTAACGAGTTGGCTCACTGGCTCTGCAGCCTGGTGGCAAACAGCTTACCTGGAGTAAAGGCAAAAGCCGAGATCTGGTTCGATCCAAGAGATCCCAGAACCACCGAGGAGACAGTGGTCAGACAGTTGACACTGGCTTACCGGAACGGTAGAGGGACAGAGGAGCCCTCCTCTAAAAGGAAGATCCATGAGATTAAATCCAGCCAAAGCAAGAGAGAGTGGCATCAGGAAGGTGGGAACCCTCCCCACAAAGAGGGCGAGTGTTTTAGGTGTGGGAAAAGTAGGCACTGGAGGAAAGACTGTCGGAACCCGTGGAAAGAGACTAAGGGAAAGGCCACTCCAGCCCCAGCCCGTAAGGCCGCCTTACAGACACTCATAAACGGACAGGGAGCAGTAGCTATCGCAACCGGTGCAGTAGCCGGTATGGTAAAACCCCTCTGCTCCAACCCACCCAAATGCATGACTACAGCCAGCGCAGCCTGTGTACCTGTGTTCCCTAGAGTACGATGCCTGGAAGACCGTGCGTTACGATGGAGGTGGAGAAAGTGAAAGGGATCTACCTGCTAGATACTGGTGCTTCCAGCACCCTTATATATGCAGATAACCCAGCTACCTCACCTCTATCGAACGGGGTCCCGTACAGTCTAGTGGGGTTCACAGGCAATGAGCAAACTGGTTCATTTTCCATCCCGCTCACCATTCAGTTCGGGATACTCAAAACCAAATGGAAATGTGTCCTGATGAAATGGGGGCAGAAGGGGAAAGGGATCCTGGGGGCTGATTTTATCATTAGCCACCAGATCCTAGTGGATCTCAGGAACCACTGTCTAAGGGGAGCCATAGGGATTGACAGGGAAGGTGAGGTGACGGTGATTCCAGAAAAAGGGGCCAAGAGAATGTTGTGTACTGTGAAGCCAAAGGAGGGTTATGACTTGGAATTACTGGTCAGCAACACCCCAGTGGAGTACCAGGCATATGTACGGGCACACCTTGCAGCATTCGCCACCACAAACATGACTGTGGTAGGGTAACGGGGATGGAAGTTAGTATAGTAGGGGACCCCATGACCCGACCACAAAAGCAATATAACTTCCCCAGGAAGACAGAGGCAGACCTGACAACGGCGCTGGGATCACTGGTAGAGCAAGGGATGTTACGACCGAAAGCTACCCATGTGAACTCTCCACTGTGGCCGGTTAAGAAATCGGACAACTCATGGAGGGCCACCGTGGACTATCGAGTACTAAATAAGAATATCTCTGCCTGTGCACCCACGGTAGCAGCCGTAACGGACCTCATAGGGAGTATTCCAGCATCCGCGACCACTTTCACGGTGCTGGACATTTCAAATGGGTTCTGGTCCATTCTTTAAAACGAGAGGACCAGTACAAGTTCGCCTTTACCTTTAAGGGCCAACAATACACGTGGAACTGTCTTCCCCAAGGCTTTCATAACAGTCCCAGCATTTTTCACCAATGCATGGCGAACTGTTTAAAGGGCTTTAGCAGACCCCAGCAGTTGGTGCAGTATGTGGATGACCTGCTCCTGTTCACCGATCAGGGGGAGGAGCATGGCCCACTGCTGGCCAAGCTGCTGAAGCTGCTAAAAGAAGAAGGGTTTAAACTAAACCCCAAGAAGGCACAGATCGGCCAGAAGGAAGTCAAATTCCTGGGGCTGACTGTGCGCACTGGGGAAAGGGCCATAGACAAGGCTAGAAGGGAGGCAGTACAGGAGTTACCAGCCCCCAACACAGTGACAGGGGTAAGATCCTTTCTAGGACTCACCGGGTACTGCAGAGACTTTATTGAGGATTATGCAGCCACCTCAGCCCCTCTGCTGAGGCTCCTACACAAGGGTGTAGAGTGGGACTGGTATGAGGGTTGCAAGGCAGCATTTAATCAGCTCAAGAAGGACTTGCAGACCGCACCAGCCTTAGGAGCGATAGATGTAGGAAAGGAGTTTTTCCTGGAAGGGGCAGCCAGCGAGGACAGTTTGAGCTCAGTGTTGCTTCAAGAGCGGCACGGCCAGCTGAGACCGGTGGTTTACTCCTCCAGGATCCTCACAGATGTGGAGAAGGGGTACTCCAACTGTGAGAGACACCTCCTAGCTGCACATTGGGCAGTGAAAAGATCCTTGATCTTCAGGGGAGGTTCTCCTCTAACACTCCTAACCCACCACACACCTACTCAGATGCTCCTAGATGGGAGGATTAAGGACGGGATGGTGAGCAGTGCCCGCATTGCTCGCTGGACCCTGCTCCTCTCCCAGATGGACCTCAGAGTAGAAGGCACCTGTGAGCCAAGGCTCGTAGCCAATCTAATCTACCCAGGGAAAGCCCACAGGTGCTCCATAGAAGGGGTATGGGAGGTGAACATTGGCCTTCGGGATGGGTTACACCCTATAGGCCGGGACATCTATGTGGACGGGTCTAGCACAGTATCTGCTGGCGAGCGACTCACCGGGTGCGGAGTCTACGACCCAAGGGCAGGTATTGCCCTGGCAATCAAGCTCCCCAGCACCTTGAGCGTCCAGCATGCTGAACTGTCCGCCGTAATGTACGTGGTGACCCACCCCAAGGAATTCCGTACCCCGTACACGATTTGCTCGGACAGTATGTTCACCTGCAATTCATGTATGGAGTACCTGGCTATCTGGTCCCATCGCGGATATACGTCCGCTGACGGGAGACCCCTGGCAATCAAGCCCCTGCTGGAGAAAATCATGACAGCGGTGGGGGAAGAGGGAAAGGTCTACATACATAAGGTGAAGGCCCATTCAAAAACCGAACCCCGTGCAGAGGGAAACCAACAGGCTGACAAACTGGCCAAAGAAGGTGCCCGCACGGGAAAGTTCTGGGACCCCTATGACACCAGCCGCATAGCAGCGGTCAAGAATAAGAACAGGGCAGCAGAGAGTACAGGGACAGCTTTAGACCCGGACTTAAAAACAGTTCAGGTACAGGACCCGGTCCTGAAAGCTGTCCTGAACACGCTAGCTAGAGGAGAGAGAGTAGAAGGTCCGTACGGCACAGCAGCCATTACCGTTAAGGAAGGCATGCTGTTTGAAGAGGGACAATGGGTCATGCCACAGCAGCACCAGAGGGAATTCCTAAAACTGGCCCATGAGGTTCCAGGAGCGGGACACCCCGGGCCGGAGACCATCTGGCAATGGGTGGAACAGGCAGGATGGTGGCCGGGACTCAGGGAGGACGTCCGCGAGTTCTGTGCGAACTGCCTGGTGTGTGCTGCGAACAACCCTGACCCCCAGAAAAGGAAGGTGTCCCTAGGACACGTCAGGAGGGTAGAGGGACCATGGCAGTCAATCCAAATACTGCCTAGTCCTGGTGGACGTGTTTTCAAAATGGGTTGAAGCCTTCCCCTGCCGAACAGCCACCGCACTAGGGACAGCTAAGATTCTAGTGAGGGAAGTGTTGTCCCGGTGGGGACTCCCACAGTGTGTGGAGTCGGACCAGGGGAGCCATTTCACCGGACAGGTAATGCAGGCAACCCTTAAGGTGCTCGGCATTGAGGGGAAATGGCACGTTGCCCACAACCCACAATCATCGGGCATTGTGGAGCGTTTAAACCGCACCATTAAAGAAAGGCTGCGGAAGGAAACGGGAGACTCACCCCAAAAGTGGACGGAGGTCTTACCGTTGGTCCTAATGGGGATCCGAGCCAGCCAGTCAAAGGGCACGGGGTATTTCCCATACGAGCTCATGACTGGCCGGATCATGCGGACCCCCACCCATGTCCTAGCCCCGTGCTCACAGAAGATCAGCTCAGAGAGGTGAACCGGGACCGGTTTGTCAGGAACCTGTTTGAACAACTCAAACAGATTCACTGGCAGGCTGTTAGTAACATGGGCAGACAGCATCAGAGTAACCGATTGCTGCTAGAACCCAGCAAACACCACGAATGGGAGATAGGGGACCAGGTCATGGTGAGGAACTATGCTTGGGTAGGGGTTTTTGAAGAATTATATATGGGGCCATACAGCATTGTCGACAAGGCAAGCCCGATGGTCTATGCCATAAAGCTGCCCCGCCGTACTAAGTGGTTCCACATCAACCAGTGCAAGCTGTACAACCCAGGGTCAGCCAAGCACAGAGGGCAGCCGGAAGAGGTGAACCGTCCTCAGGACGGGGACCCTCCGTTGGCCGCCCCCGATGGTGGAGTGCCCACAGGGAATGTGGCAGGCTCAGAAACCGTCCTATAGGTGCGGTGAATTGCAGTACTGGAGGGGCTATCCCACCCATCGTTTGGGATTCAGATGCACCCCCAGTAACCCAAGCCCTGAGAAGGACCCTATGTACATCACGGCCAAAGATACCATGGTCACCGGCATCTGCACCTCAGCGATTCTACCCTAGGAGAAGGGCAGCCCGACAGGGAAGACCAAAGGTCAAAAGTACAGAGGCCACTCAGAGTAGGGACCCCCAGCCAGCCGCCTCCAGCGGTGAGGGTCTCACAGGAGCAGTAGCAACGAGCTGTCCCAGAGACAAGGGTCTCCAGCTCACCGGCTGCGGAGAAACCCTAGCATCCAGGCGGCTATCAGGCCGCACAAGGCATGGGCCTGACAGGGATTAACCAGGCCACCCGAAGACGGGTGGCGGTTATACATAGCTCTAATTTTTAGTTGAAGGCAGCTGACTGCACCGTTTTACATTTTAAGTTTAGTTTAGAATTGAGGGTAATGTTGCAGTAATGTTTAGGTGATTGTTTTGAGTTTATCTTTTGTGTCAGCCAGCCTGAGAGCAGTTCTAAAAGGCAGGATCCAGACATTACCGGGTGATGGACAAACCTCAGGAGACCAATTGATGTTGTTTAATTTTAATATATGTTCTTCCTTCTGTAATGTGGTTGTATGTTGCCTACATGCTGGTGAATATAATGTAACTGAAATGAAATGTAACTGTGCTGAAATGCAATTGTAGTGATGGAAACCCCTCCAAGCTGGGAGGATGTAAATGTTAAAAGTTTGTACCTGTAAAGGGAAAAGTGTTTATCTGTGGTGATGTTGCATAACTGTAAAGCATATTTTGGGTATTAGTTTAGTTAATTTACGGGGAAGGTTATCTCTTGGGAGTCAGGAACTTTGCTCACCTGGAAGATGATACCATAAGTGATATGGTATCACAGGGGGGAATGTAGAATTTACCAATATTTCGCAAAGATTTCTGGTGCCTTTCCCCTGCAGAGGAGAAGAACCCCTTTCTGGACTTTTAAAATGCATTCATGGAGACACCCCCCGCCCCCCCCAGTGTTTGGACTCATAGGAAAGGGAATTTAATTTGGAACTATCTACCAGAAAGTTTGAAATCCTAAAGTGCACATGGAAGAAACTACGAACTTTAATCAAATTTGGGATTTTTAAAAGATGGATGTTGGGTCGGCAAGAAAAGGGGTGGAGTCCATCTCTAAAGGGCCAGTTTGGACATTGGATCTAATCAAATTGTCTGGGAACTGTTTACTCTCAAAAACTTGCCCCTAGAAAACATTAACATTCAAACAATGGAAGAAACAGTATCACTCCACCCAGAGGATCCAAATGTCACATACATATTCCAACACCTTTTCAACAGGCATAGAAATATCTGGCTCAGGCCAGACTAGCACAATGGACGAGAGCTGATCAACTTCGAAAAGCCTATTAACGCCAGATTAAAACCACTTAATCAAGTTTCAGTTAGCTGGGCTGGACAATTGAAACAAAGAGCTGGGCAAGATTCGGAGGGGGGGAGATAAGAAAGCCTTTTTGGGGTATATCTATCCCCCAGTTTTACAAGGAAAAACAAACAGAACACAGATTCAAACTCACACAGACTCGAACAAGGACACAGACTGGAACACAGACACAGACACAAGCAGCCTGCTTCCTCTACAGCGAAGAAATGGAGTCGTGAAGGAAACTACCAGAACTCATCAAGAACTGACCGAGCACGAGGCCCACGAAATGGAAGGTTGTCAGCAACCAAATTGACAACCACTCCACAATCTACTTCTGAACGACCCAACGGGGGAGAAATTATCTAAAAGGACTAACTAAAACTATTCCTAACGAAACAAAGTGGGTACTTACCCCATACATCCAAAACGCAACTTACCGCATCAACGGACGCACCCCAACCGAAGACTACGCAGTCCGAAGTCCTCTCCTCCGTCCAGGGTACGGCTCGCCTAGAAGGCCAAGTGCAGCGAACCCTGAAACCGCGATTCACTGGCAACTGTCGAAAGGGATTGGTGAGCATAGCCCCTGAACCCACAGAGCTATAACTTAGTTAGTTAGGGGAATTGGGAGGGGGGAGGCTGGGATAACTTGTGTAAATGTATCTGCATTCTCCTCTTTACCCCATTTAGAGTTTAAGCTGTATTCTTTTCCCCACAGGCTGTAATTTGACATTTTATTCAATGTGTTGTGTCCCTCAGTGTGTATTGGTCTGTGTATGTTATTAAAGGTGTGCCTTTTACTTCTTTTTAAACACAATAACGCCATACCTGCTTCCTACCTTGAAACCAATTGTCTGTCCAAGTCTGTCACAGTCCCTTCATAATCCAGTGTCTAGAACCAAAGATGTGGGAGCGATTTGGAACCGCTCATATAAGGTCAGAGGGAAAGTTGACCCCCTGAAAACCACCCCTTAAAGCAGAGGAAATACTTCATCCCCACCAGCACCTGGGAGTCCCTGGCCCAAGACCGCCCAAAGTGGAGGAAGAGCATCCGGGAGGGCACTGAGCACCTCGAGTCTTGCAGTAATCAAGCACAGACAGCGGAAGGAACATGCGGCAAACCAGACTCCCCACCCACCCTTTCCTTCAACCACTGTCTGTTCCACCTGTGACAGAGACTGTAATTCCCGTATTGGACTGTACAGCCACCTGAGAATTCACTTTTAGAATGGAAGCATGTCTTCCTCAATTTCAAGGGACAGCCTATGATGATGAGAATAGAAAAGCAAGGATGTGTATATAACACTAGTTTGACCCCAGCTGGAGTGTTGTGTCCAATTCTCGGCACCGCACTTTAGGAAGGATGTCAAGGCCTTGGAGAGGGTGCAGAGGAGATTTACTAGAATGGTTTCAGGGATGAGGGACTTCAGTTATGTGGAGAGACTGGAGAAGCTGGGGTTGTTCTTCGTGGAGCAGAGAAGGTTAAGGTGAGAGCTGATAGAGGTGCTGAAAATCAATGTACTCATTTGATATAGAGTAAATACAGAGAAAATGTTTCCAGTGGCAGGAGGGTCAGTAGCCAGAGGTCACAGATTTAAGATAATTGGCAAAAGAACCAGAGGGGGAAATGAGGAGAATTTATTTACACAACGAGTTGTTGTGATATGGAATGCGCTGCCTAAAAGGGCGGTGGGAGCAGATTCAATAATAAAGTACAAAAGAGAATTGGATAAATACTTGAAAAACAGACATTTGCAGGGCTGTGTGGAAAGAGCAGGGATAGTGGGATTAATTCGATGGGAACATCAGAACAGGAAGAGGCCATTCAGCCACTCGAGCCTGTTCCGCCATTCAAATAGATCAGAACTGATTTATACCGCAACTCCATTTACCCGCCTTAGCTCCATAATTATTCCATGATAACCTTAGAAGGAAATATTTTCAGGGATGTGGGGAAAGAGCAACGGGGTGTGGGAATTGTTGGCTCGTTATTTCAAAGAGCTGGCACAGGCGTGATGGGCCGAATGGCTTTCGTCTGTGACAGTAATGGCAATGGCATAAAGTTACCGTGATTTGCCCAATTTAAACGTGCGTGGTTTAGGTGGTGGGGAGCATTGTTCCTGGTCTTACATCCACCAATATCCCGTCCGCTGCAATGAGGTGAAACCCATAAAGAAAGAATTTCTACAGAGCCTTCCATTGACCTCAAGACATCCCAAAGCACTTCACAGCCAATCAATTGATTTTGAAGTGTAGTCAATGTTGTAATGTAGTAAACGCGGCAACCAATTTTGTGCACAGCAAGCTCCCTCAAATAGCAATGTGATAATGACCAGATAATCTCTTTTTGTTATGTTGATTGAGAGACACCGGGGATAATTCACCTGCTCTCCTCCGAAATAGTGGCCATGGGATCTTTTGCGTCCAGCTGAGAGGACAGACGGGGCATCGGTTTAACGCCTCATCCGAAAGACGGCACCTCCGACAGTACAGCACTCCCTCAGTACTGCCCCTCTGACAGTGCAGCACTCCCTCAGTACTGCCCTTCCGACAGTGCAGCGCTCCCTCAGTACTGCCCCTCTGACAGTGCGGCATTCCCTCAGTACTGCACTGGGATGTAACAAAAGAGGAAAGGGACAACATAAAACTAAAAGAGTAAGCATACAAAAATGCAAAAAATAGCACAGATCCTGGCGACTCAGAGTGATACAAAGAAACATAGAAACATAGAAACATAGAAAATAGAAACATAGAAACATAGAAAATAGGTGCAGGAGTAGGCCATTCAGCCCTTCGAGCCTGCACCGCCATTCAATGAGTTCATGGCTGAACATGCAACTTCAGTACCTCATTCCTGCTTTCTCGCCATACCCCTTGATCCCCTTAATAGAAAGGATGAAGAAGTTTCTCCTCATCTCAGTCCTAAATGGCCTACCCCTTATCCTAAGACTGTGTCCCCTGGTTCTGGACTTTCCCAACATCGGGAACATTCTTCCTGCATCTAGCCTGTCCAGTCCTGTCAGAATCTTATACGTTTCTATGAGATCCCCTCTCATTCTTCGAAACTCCAGTGTATAAAGGCCCAGTTGACCCAGTCTCTCATCATATATCAGTCCAGCCATCCCTGGAATCAGTCTGGTGAACTTTCGCTGCACTCCCTGAATACCAAAAACGTCCTTCCTCAGTTTAGGAGACCAAAGCTGAACACAATATTGTAGCTGTCACCAAGGCCCTGTACAACTGCAGTAAGACCTCCCTGCTCCTATAATCAAATCCCCTCGCTATGAAGTCCAACATACCATTTGCCTTCTTCACCGGCTGCTGTACCTGCATGCCAACTTTCAATGTCTGATGAACCATGACACCCAGGTCTCGTTGCAACTCCCCTTTTCTTGTCTGCTGCCATTCAGATAATAATCTGCCTTCGTGTTTTTGCCACCAAAGTGAATAACCTCACATTTATCCAATTATACTGCATCTGCCATGCATTTGCCCACGCACCTAACCTGTCCAAATCACCCTGCAGCCTCTTAGCATCCTCCTCACGGCTCACACCGCCACACAGTTTAGTGTCATCTGCAAACTTGGAGATATTACACTCAATTCCTTCATCTAAATCATTAATGTATATTGTAAAGAGCTGGGGTCCCAGCATTGAGCCCTGCAGCACTCCACTAGTCACTGCCTGCCATTCTGAAAAGGACCCGTTTATCCCGACTCTTTGCTTCCTGTCTGCCAAGCAGTTCTCTATCCACGTCAATACATTATCCCCAATACCATGTGCTTTGATTTTGCACACCAATCTCTTGTATGGGACCTTGTCAAAAGTCTTTTAAAAGTCCAAATACACCACATCCACTGGTTCTCCCTTGTCCACTCTGCTAGTTACATCCTCAAAAAATTCCAGAAGATTCGTCAAGCATGATTTCCCTTTCATAAATCCATGATACGGAAAGATATGGAAGAATATACTTGCTTTGGAGGCTGCTCAGAGAAGGTTCACTAGGTTGATTCTGGAGATGAGGGGGTTGACATGAGATAGGTTGAGTAGGTTGGGCCTATATTCATTGGAGTTCAGAAGAATGAGAGGTGATCTTATTGAAACATATAAGATAATGAGGGGGCTCAACAAAGTGGATGCAGAGAGGATATTTCCACTCATGGGGAAACAAAAACTAGGGGACATAGTCTCAAAATAAGGGCCGCCCATTTAAAACTGAGGAGGAATTTCTTCTCAGAGGGTTGTAAATCTATAGAATTCTCTTCCCCAGAGAGCTGTGGAGGCTGGGTCATTGAATATATTTAAGGCGTAGATAGACAGATTTTTGAGCAGTAAGGGAATAAAGGGTTATGGGGAGCGGGCAGGGAAGTGGAGCTGAGTCCATGATCAGATCAGCCATGATCTTATTAAATGGCAGAACAGGCTCGAGGGGCCAAATGGCCTACTTCTGCTCCTATTTTTTATGTTCTTATGTTTAACAACAAAAGGTGATAAAACACAGTTACACAAAGTGAGTATGAAAAGAAATGTGTGAGGGATATCAAAATCAACACTATTCTTTTTACAATTATATTAGGAAAAAGAGAGTAATCAGGAGCAATGTGGACCTCTTGAAAACTGATAATGGTAATATTGTCAATGAAAATAAGGAAATGGTGGATATGTTGAATAATTACTTTATGTCATATTAATAGTTTAAATGAATGGGAAAAACTGTGGCGAATGGATTTCAGTGTAGTCAAATGTGAGGTCATCCACTGTGGACCTAAAAAAGGATAAACGGGGTACTTTCTAAATGGCGAAAAGCTAAAACCAGTGGATGTCCAAAGAGACTTGGGGGTCCAGGTACATCGATTATTAAAATGTCATGAACAGGTACAGAAAATAATCAAAAAGGTTAATGGAATGCTGGCCTTTATATCTAGAGGACCAGAATTCAAGGGGGTAGAAGTTATGCTGTAGCTGTACAAAGCCCTGGTCAGACCACACCTGGAGCACTGTGAGCAGTTCAGGGCACCACACCTTAGGAAGGATATAATGGCCTTGGAAGGAGTGCAGCGTAGGTTCACCAGAATTATACCCAAACGCCAAGGGTTAAGTTAAAAAGAATTACATATAATTTTCAGCACAGGAACAAGCCATTCAGCCCAACCAGTCCACACCGCTGTTTATGCTGCACTTGAGCCTCTGACCATCCTTCCTCATCTAACTCTATCAGCTGAACCCTCTGTTCTTTTCTCTCTCCTGTGCTTATCTAGCTTCCCCTTAAATGCATCTGTACTATTTGCCTCAACCACTCCCTGTTTTAGCGAGTACCAGTTAAAAGGAGAGATTACACAAACTAGGGTTGTATTCCTGGAATTTAGATGGTTAAGGGGTGATTTGATTGAAGTTTTCACAATATTAAAGGGAACATATAGCGTAGATAGAGAGAAACGATTTCCGCTGGTTGGGGTGTCTAGGATAGGGAGCAGAGTCTAAAAATTGAGGAGTGAAATTAGGAAACACTTCTAGACACAAAGGGTAGTAGAAGTTTGGAACTCTCTTCTGCAAATGGCAATTGATGTTGGATCAATTGTTAATTTTAAATCTAAGATTGATAGATTTCTGTTAACTAAAGGTAAAGAAAGAAAGCAAGACTTGCATTTATATAGCGCCTTTCACGACCACCGGACATCTCAAAGTGTTTTACAGCCAATGAAGTACTTTTGAAGTGTAGTCACTGTTGTAATGTGGGAAACGCGACAGCCAACTTGCGCACAGCAAACCCCTACAAACAGCAATGTGTTAATGACCAGATAATCTGTTTTAATGATGTTGATTGAGGGATAAATATTGGCCAGGACACCAGGGATAACTCTCCTGCTCTTCTTTGAAATAGTCCCATGGGATCTTTTACGTCCACCTGAGAGGGCCTCGGTTTAACGTCTCATCAAAAAGACAGCACCTCCAACAGTGCAGCACTCTCAGGCTAGACTTTTTATGTGTTTAAGTCCCTGCTTGGAGTGGGTACTTGAACTCACAACCTTCTAACTCAGAGAGCAAGTGTGCTGCCCACTGAGCCACAGCTAACACTATTGAAGGAGCTAGGACAAAGGCGGGTATACGGAGTTAGATCGCAGATCAGCCATGATCTGATTGAAAGGTGGAACAGACTGAAGGGGCTGAATGGCGTCCTCCTGTTCCTATGTTCCTGTGTGCAGGCCTGGATTATGTGCCCAAGTCTCTGTATAAACCCTGGAAAATCTGCTCCCCTTCCTTTTTTTGGGGGCCATTAAACGTCCCCACATCACACGTGGTCAGTCCCGACAAGAGCCAAGTGCGGTTACCGTGACTTTTGTGAGCTCCTCTCGTGGGCGCTACTGTGCCGCTCCGCCTTTCTTCACCATGACCGTTAAATGCCAAAAATCCGGGGCTCGACTGGCCGCACGTTTATTGATGTGCCTTTTTTTTTGACGCCTTTGCTAATAATATCGAGGTTGCGGTGGCTGAGGAGGTTTGGAAGAATTCCGTTTAGAGAGGGATTAAGGGTGGGAGGCGTGCCTTTATCCTGATGTGGTAACGACACTTGCGTGTGAGGCAGGCTTCCGCTGGCAGAGAAGAGTGAGATAATATCCAAAAGCTGGTCACCATGAGCTCCAGTCCGGAAAGCACACCATGACATGAAGGGAACTGTGATAAAAATGAACTTGACTAGGATGTGAAAGCAGAGAGATTAATGATAAAACTGTCACAATAGCTTAATAAGGCTGTGGCTTCAACACACAAAGAAAGGATCCTAAACAGTTTTATGAATCTTCAAGCGAGGCTCTGCTTTTTATTATTTTTAGTTTCAAGAGGTAAATGCACAGGTCTAAACGTCTCTCAGGCTCAAGAGAGAGTTAAAACATTTAACGCACGACTTGTACAGAAAGAAAGACTTGCATTTATATAGCGCCTTTCACAGTCACTGGACACCCCAAAGCGCTTTACAGCTAATGAAGTACTTTTTGGAGTGTAGTCACTGTTGTAATGTAGGAAAGGCGGCAGCCTATTTGTGCACAGCAAGCTCCCACAAACAGCAATGTGATAATGACCAGATCATCTGTTTTTGTTATGGTCATTGAGGGATAAATATTGGCCAGGACACCAGGGAAAACTCCCCTGCTCTTCTTTGAAATAGTGCCATGGAATCTTTTATACCCACTTGAGAGGGAAGACAGGGCATCAGTTTAATGTCTCATCCAAAAAACGGCATCTCTGACAGTGCAGCACTCCCTCAGTACTGCAGTGGGAATATCAGCCTAGATTTTTGTGCTCAACTCCCTGGAGTGGGGCTTGAACCCACAACCTTCTGACTCAGAGACAAGGGTGCCACAGCTGTGCCTTCAGACAACTGACAAACATTAGGCACTTGATGTTTTAGTGTCACCGTTTTTGCTGGGTTAGGGTACCAAGGGTTATGGATCAAAGGAGGCTGAATGGAGGGGAGGTGCCGATCAGCCACTGTATGGCAGAACAGGCTCAAGGAGCTGAATGGCCTCCTCCTAAGGGGCCAAAATTGATTAACTCACTACCGACTGCCGCCCACTGCCGCTGACCTTCCTCTGCTTGAACCGCCAGTGCCATTTTCGACGTGGCCTGGAGTAGGCAGGAGGGGAGAGCTGCTGGGAAGCATCTGCCGACGTCAGCGGACGGCCGATGCACGTAAGTACACTGCTGCCATTTTCATGCGGGCGGCAGTCGGCAGCAGGACAGCGGTGGACCACTGCGTGGATGCTGCTCTGTCCTGAATGGTGAGTGTCAAGCTCCCGTAAAATAGGTAAGTGGAATGTTTTTAAATTATTTCTTTACAGCCACTTGCCTGGATGGGATCCTCTGAAGGTTCTCAGATTTTTTTTTTTTGTTGGTGATGATTTTTTTTGCAGATCTTCGACCCTCCCCACGTGGGCCCGACTCCATCCTCGGTGACCTCCCGCCTGCTGACGCCCTGATTGGTGCCATACTTCGTTAATTTGCCGCCCGCCGACCCTTGAGGGACCTCGGCGATGAAAACCCCGCCGCAAGTACCGTCTGCTACCTCGCCGGCCATCGGCGGCACTTTGGGTGGGCGGAGGCCTTGACCAAGTTCGGCCCCTTAAGTTTAAAAAAATGTATTCACTGGATGTGGGCGTCGTTGGCAGTTGTGTCCGGAAAATGCCACGGTGCGGGGATCAACGGAGCACATATTTTGTGCCTTGCCTTGCCCGTCCTTAATTTCCCTCGAGAAGTTGGTGGTGAGCCGCCTTCTTGAACCGTTACCGTGAGATCAGGAAAGGTGAGTGCAAAGTGACATCCAACCTCATCCTGCTGTGCCTTTCATCACATCCCCATCACTCTGCCTTTCCAACCCTACTCCTGTGAGTGATGGTATAGTGACTTTGTCATAGCGGTTTGGTATAGCTGAGTGGCTTGCTGGGCCATATAAGAGTCAACCACATTGCTGTGGGGGCTGGAGTCACATATCGGCCAGACCAGGTAAGGACGGTAGATTTCCTACCCTAAAGGACGTCAGTGAACCAGATGGGTTTATATGACAATCCGGTAGTTTCATGGTCACCATTACTGACACTAGCTTTTTATTCCAGATTTATTTACAGAATTTAAATTGCCCAGCTGCCATGGTGTGATGTGAATTTATGTCCCTGGATTATTAGTTGAGACTTTGGATTACTGGGCCAGTAACATAACCACTATACTACCATAGCTAATGGACTGAATCCAGTACCTTCTCTTGAAATTAAATCCTGGTCATCGGTCTAAGATCAAATATTTCCAGCAACCTTAGCTCCGGTCTCATGCTCGCCTCAGAATAGGTTGTCAAACTTGCAGGTTAACCCTTTAAGGGCTGGAGTGCCATGTAAATGAAGTTCTTCATGTTCTTTTCCCTCTTTCAGAAGGTTGTGGGTTCAAATCCCACTCTGGGGCCATGAGGACAAAATCCAGGGCTGACACTCCCATTGCAGTGCTGAGAGAGTGCTGCACTCTCGGAAGTTCTGCCTTTCGGATGAAACATTAAACCGAGGCCCCGTTAGCTCTCTCAGGTGAACGTAAAAGATCCCACGGCACTATTTCGAAGAAGACCAGGGGAGTTCTCCCAGTGTCCTGACCAATATTTATCCCTCAATCAACATCATTAAACAAAAACAGATTATCTGGTCATTATTACATTGCTGTTTATGGGAGCTTGCTGCTGCGTTTCTTACATTACAACAGTGACTACACTCCAAAAGTACTTTATTGGCTGTAAAGGGCTTTGTGATGTCTGGTGGTCGCGAAAGGTGTTATGTAAATTCAATTTTTTCTTCCTATCAGTCTTTCCGATTCATATCCGATTCATTTCAAACGTGCAAACAATCGGAGCCTAGATATTAGCAAGGTGCAGAACTTGGACTACGTTGATCCCCGCACCTTGGCATTTTCCGGACACAACTGCCAATGATGATGACCGCCTGACAGGAACATGGGAAGAGGAAGCGGCCATTCAACACCTTGAGCCTGTTACGATAGGAACAGGAGGAGGCCATTCAGCCCCTTGAGCCTGCTACCCAACTCAATTACATCATGGTTGATCTATATCTTAACTGCATTGACCTGCCTTAGCTACAAAATCCCTTGATACTCTCACCTAAGAAAGTATTTATAGGGCAGTGGGGGAAAGAGCGGAGAGGAGAGTGGCACTAATTGGCCAGCTGATTAAAGAACCTGCACAAGCACAAGTTCATGAGTTTGATTCCTGAGATGAAGGGTTTGACTTATAAAAAAAGGTTGAGCAGGTTGGGCCTGTACTCATTAGAGTTTAGAAGAATGAGAGGTGATTTTATTGAAACGTATAAGATTCTGAGGCGGCTTGACAGGGTAGATGCTGAGAGGATGTTTCCCCTCATGGGGGAATCTAGAACTAGGCAGCATAGTTTCAGAATAAGGAGGAATTTAAAACTGAAGAATTTCTACTCTCAGGGGGTCGTGAATCTTTGGAATTCTCAACCCCAGAGAGCTGTGGAGGCTGGGTTATTGAATATATTTAAGGCGGAGATAGACAGATTTTTGAATGATAAGGGAATAAAGGGTTATGGGGAGCGGGCAGGGAAGTGGAGTTGAGGCCAAGATCAGATCAGCCATGATCTTATTGAATGGCGGAGCAGGCTCGAGGGGTCGTATGGCCGACTCCTGCTCCTATTTCTTATGTTCTTATATAATGCACTGAATGTCCTCATTCTGTGCTGTAAGATTCTATTCTATGAATGAAGCATTGTCCTGGAACTCTGCAGGTTTCTCTGTCATGCTTAGCACATGGGTGCTACTAGGGAGGGGGTGCAATCAGCAGGTGGTGTCCAGAGTTAGAACGCGAGCTCCCAGTTCCACAGAATGGGAGTGAGCACAGGTTCCAGTCCCACTCCACTCCATCAAGACCCAGACTCTGTCGATTCAGAGGAGAGCAATCAGAGGTGACTCCGAGTTGATGCAGAGGGGAAATGCAAGGGGAGGTCCACGCCTAGGGTTGCTAACGCTACAACAACTTGCATTTATACAGCGCCTTTAACGTAGTGAAATGTCCCATGGTGCTTCACAGGAGAGTAATCGTACAAAATTTGGCACCGAACCACACAAGGGAGTATTATGGCAGACTTGGTCAAAGAGGTAGGTTTCAAGGAGCGTCTTAAAGGAGAGAGAGAGGCGGAGAGGTTTAGGGAGAGAATTCCAGAGCTTGGGGCCCAGGCAGCTGAAGGCACGGCCACCAATGTTTGAGCGATTATAATCAGGGATGCTCAACAGAGCAGAATTAGAGGAGAGTTGACATCTCGGGGGATTGTAGGGCTTGAGGAGATTACAGAGATAGGGAGGAAAGAGAGGTAGAGAGGTGGAGAGGTTTAGGGTGGGAATTCCAGAACTTGGGGCCCAGGCAGCTGAAGGCACGGCCACCAATGGAGGTGTGAAGGAATGGGACAGGAATCCAATGATCGAGAGCATGGTTGTTTTATTCAGTTCACCCACCCCGCTGTGCTCACTGACCTACATTGGCATCCGGTCCAGAAATGTCTCAATTTTAAAATGCTCATCCTTGTGATCAAATCCCTCCATGGCCTCGCCCCTTCTTATCTCTGTAATCTCGTCCAGCCCTGCAACTCTCCAAGATCTCTGCATTCCTCTAATTCTGTCTTGACCAAGTTTTTGGACACCGGTCCTAAAATCTCTTCTTGTGACTCGGCGTCAAACTTTGTTTGTCCAACGCTACTTTGAAACAACTTGAGATGTTTTACTACGTTAAAGACGTTATATAAATGCAAGTTGTTGTTGTTTCCACAGTTCAACTTCCTTCTGACTCGGTTCCCACAGGAAGACTGAATTCCTGTAAAGGCCGAACCTGCTCCTGCCTGGGGGAACTCTCTCCAGACACAATGGCTCCCAATGATGGTTGTAGTATATTTGCTTCAAGGGTACTTTGCTTTAGAATTCATAGCAACACGTTGCTATTAAGAACGAGTTAGTTTATTAATAAAGGTTTAACAATCACACTACACTTTACCAGTTCATTCACTAGGCTCACAACTGCATACCTCATCGTAGATCCCCTGAACCCAACTGGCTGGGGTTTTATTGAGTCTTGTGAACATCATGCAACTGGCTAAGCCATTCCCAGCTCAACAGTTCTACAACTCTTTTAGTTTCAACAGACCTGTGAGCATCCTCACAGGTGCGTACATTACAATGGTGGTACTGCAGTTTAGAGAGTGTAGACTCGTTACCCCAGCAAAGAGATGAAGCATTCAGGAGAGAAACAGGTCAAATTGAAGGAAAAGAAAGACTTGCATTTATACAGCGCCTTTCATGACCTCAGGACATCCCAAAGTACTTTATAACCGACAAAGTATTTTTGAAGTACAGTCACTGTTATAATGTAGGAAACACAGCAGCCAATTTGCGCACAGCAAGCTTCCACAAACAGAAATGTGATAATGACCAGGTAATCAGGTTTTTTTTGAGATGCTGATCATAGAATCATAGAATCGTTACAAAACAGAAGGAAGCCATTCGGCCCGTCGAGCCCATGCTGGCTCTCTGCAAGAATCTGTTTTTTCCAAACACTCTCCAGTTCTGATGAAGGGTCATCGACCTGAAACGTTAACTCTGCTTCCTCTCCACAGATGCTGCCTGACCCACTGAGACTTCCAGCATTTTCTGTTTTTATTTCACCTTAAATCTGTGTCCTCTGGTTCTCGACTCTCCACCAATGAGAACAGTTTCTCTCTATCTACTCTGTCCAGACCCCTCATGATTTTGAACACCTCAATCAAATCCCCTCTCAACCTTCTCTGCTCTAAGGAAAACAACCCCAGCTTCTCACGTAACTGAAGTCCCTCATCCCTGGAATCATTCTCGTAAATCTTTTCTGAACCCTCTCTCAGGCCTTCACATCCTTCCTAAAATGACATGCCCAGAATTGGACATAATACTCCAGTTGAGGCCGAACTAGTGTTTTATAAAGATTCATCACAATGTCCTTGCTTTTGTACTCTGTCCCTCTATTTATAAGCACAGGATCCCGTATGCTTTTATAAACACTTTCTCAACCTTCCCTGCCACCTTCAACGATTTGTACACATATCTCTCTGTTCCTGCACCCCCTTTAGTATTGTATCCTTTTGTTTATGTTGCCTCTCCTCGTTCTTCCTACCAAAATTAACTGCGTTAAATTTCATCTGCCACATGACCGCCCATTCCACCAGCCTGTCTATGTCCTCCTGAAGTCTATCACTATCCTCCTCACTGTTCACTATACTTCCAATTTTTGTGTCACCCACAAATTTGAAATAGTGCCCTGTACACGCAAGTTTAAGTCATTAATATATATCAAGAAAAGCAGTGGTCCTAGAACCGACCCCTGGGGAACACCATTGTATACCTTCCTCCAGTCTGAAAAACAACTGTTCACCACTACTCTCTGTTTCCTGTCACTGAGCCAATTTTGTTTTCAGGCTTTTATTCCATGGGCTTCAACTTTGCTGGCAAGCCTATTATGTGCCTCTTTATCAATGCCTTTTGGAAATTCATGTACTCTACAGCGACCGCATTGCTCTCATCAACCCTCTCTGATAGTTCACCAAAAAACTCAATCAAGTCAGTTAAACACGATTTGCCTTTATCAAATCCGTGCTGGCTTTCCTTAATTAATCCACACTTATCCAAGTAACTATTAATTTTGTCCCAGACTATCATTTCTAAAAGCTTCCACACTATCGAGGTTAAACTGACTGGTATGTAGTTGCTGGGTTTATCCTTACACCCTTTTTTGAACAAGGGTGTAACATTTGCAAATCTCTCGTCCTCTGGCACCACCCCCATATCTAAGGAGGATTGGAATATTATGGTCAGTACCTCCACAATTTCCTCCTTCACTTCCCTCAGCATCCTATCCCATCTGGTCCTGGTGATTTATCTACTTTAAGTACAGCCAGCTTCTCTAGAATCTCCTCTTCATCAATTTTTATCCCATCCAGTATCTCCACCATCTCCTCTTTCACTATGACTTTGGCAGCAATGAAACATAGAAACATAGAAAATAGGTGCAGGAGTAGGCCATTCGGCCCTTCAAGCCTGTACCACCATTCAATAGGATCATGGCTGATCATGCAACTTCAGTGCCCCATTCCTGCTTTCTCTCCATACCCCTTAATCCCTTTAGCCGTAAGGGCCACATCTAACTCCCCTTTGAATAAAGCTAACGAACTGGCCTCAACAACTTTCTGTGGTAGAGAATTCCACAGGTTCACAATTCTCTGAGTGAAGAAGATTCTCCTCATCTCGGTCCTAGATGGCTTACCCCTTATCCTTAGACTGTGTCCCCTGGTTCTGGACTTCCCCAGCATCGGGAACATTCTTCCTGCATCTAACCTTTCCAATCCTATCAGAATTTTATATGTTTCTATGAGATCCCCTCTCATTCTTCTAAATTCCAGTGAATATAAGCCTAGTCGATCCAATCTTTCTTCATCTGTCAGTCCTGCCATCCCGGGAATCAGTCTGGTGAACCTTCGCTGTACTCCCTCAATAGCAAGAATGTCCTTCCTCAGATTAGGAGACCCAAACTGTACACAATATTAAAGGTGAGGCCTCACCAAGGCCCTGTACAACTGCAGTAAGACCTCCCTGCTCCTATATTCAAATCCTCTCACTATGAAGGCCAACATGCCATTTGCTTTCTTCACAGCCTGCTGTACCTGCATGCCAACTTACAATGACTGATGTACCATGACAACCAGGTCTCGTTGCACCTCCCCTTTTCCTAATCTGTCACCATTCAGGAATATTCTGCCTTCATGTTTTTGCCCCCAAATGGGTAACCTCACATTTATCTACAATATACTGCATCTGCCATGCATTTGCCCACTCACTTAACCTGTCCAAGTCAACCTGCAGCCTCTTAGCATCCTCCTCACAGCTCACACCGCCACCCAGCTTAGTGTCATCTGCAAACTTGGAGATATTACATTCAATTCCTTCATCTAAATCATTAATGTATATTGTAAATAGCTGGGGTCCCAGCACTGAACCCTGCGGTACCCCACTAGTCACTGCCTGCCATTCTGAAAAGGACCCGTTTATTCCTACTCTTTGCTTCCTGTCCGCCAACCAGTTCTCTATCCAACATTACCCCCAATACCATGTGCTTTAATTTTGAACACCAATCTCTTGTGTGGGACCTTGTCAAAAGCCTTTTGAAAGTCCAAATACACCACATCCACTGGTTCTCCCTTGTCCAGTCTACTAGTTATATCCTCAAAAAATTCTAAAAGATTTGTCAAGCATGATTTCCCTTTCATAAATCCATGCTGACTTGAACCGATCCTGTCACTGCTTTCCAAATGCGCTGCTGTTACATCTTTAATAATTGATTCCAACATTTTACCCACTACCGACATCAGGCTGACCGGTCCATAATTCCCTGTTTTCTCTCTCCCTCCTTTTTTAAAAAGTGAGGTTACATTAGCTACCCTCCAATCCATAGGAACTGATCCAGAGTTAATAGAATGTTGGAAAATGACCACCAATGCATCCACTATTTCTAGGGCCACTTCCTGAAGTACTCTGGAATGCAGACTATCAGGTCCTGGGGATTTATCGGTTTTCAATCCCAACAATTTCCCTAACACAATTTCCTGACTAATAAGGATTTCCTTCAGTTCCTCCTTCTCGCCATACCCTTGGTCCCCTAGTATTTCCAGAAGGTTATTTGTGTCTTTCTTAGTGAAGACAGAACCAAAGTATTTGTTCAATTGGTCTGCCATTTCTTTGTTCCCCATTATAAATTCACCTGATTCTGACTGCAAGGGACCTACATTTGTCTTCACTAATCTTTTTCTCTTCCACATATCTATAGAAGCTTTTGCAGTCAGTTTTTATGTTCCCTGCAAGTTTACTCTCATATTCTATTTTCCCCTCCTAATAAAACCCTTTGTCCTCCTCTGCTGAATTATAAAATTCTACCAGTCCTCAGGTTTGCTGCTTTTTCTGGCCAAATTATATGCCTCTTATTTGGATTTAACACTATCCCTAATTTCCCTTGTTAGCCACGGTTGAGCCACCTTCCCCGTTTTATTTTTACTCCAGACAAGGATTTACAATTGTTGAGTTCATCCATGTGATCTTTAAATGTCTGCCATTTCCTATCCACCGTCAACCCTTTAAGTATAATTCGCCAGTCTATCCTAGACAATTCACGTCTCATACCATCGAAGTTACCTTTCTTTAAGTTCAGGGCCCTAGTCTCTGAATTAACTGTGTCACTCTCCATCTTAATAAAGAATTCTATCATATTATGGTTACTCTTCCCCAAGGGGCCTCACACACAAGATTGTTAATTAATCCTCTCTCATTACACAACACCCAGTCTAGGATGGCCAGCTCTCTAGTTGGTTCCTCGACATATTGGTCTAGAAAACCATCCCTTATACATTCCAGGAAATCCTACTCCACCGTATTGCTACCAGTTTTGTTAGCCCAATCTATATGTAGATTAAAGTCACCCATGATAACTGCTGTACCTTTATTGCATGCATCCCTAATTTCCTGTTTGATGCGATCCCCAACCTTACTACTACTGTTTGCTGGTCTGTACACAACTCCCACTAGCGTTTTCTACCCTTTGGTGTTCCGCAGCTCTACCCATACCGATTCCACATCATCCAAGCTAATGTCCTTCCTTACTATTGCATTAATCTCCTCTTTAACCAGCAATGCCACCCCACCTCCTTTTCCTTTCTGTCTATCCTTCCTGAATATTGAATACCCCTGGTTGTTGCGTACCCAGCCATGGTCACCCTTGAGCCATGTCTCCATAATCCCAATTACATCATATCCGTAAACAGCTATCTGCGCAATTAATTCATCCACCTTATTACGAATGCTTTTCGCATTGAGACACAGAGCCTTCAGGCTTGTTTTTTTAAATCAAATTCTTTGTCCTTTTAGAATTATGTTGTAATTTGGCCCTTTTTGATTTTTGCCTTTAATTTCTCTGCCCTCCACTTTTCCTTATCTCCTTTCTACCTTTTGCCTCTGCCCCCATTTTACTTCCCTCTGTCTCCCTGCATAGATTCCCATCCCGCTGCCATATTAGTTTAAACCCTCCCCAACAGCACTAGCAAACACTCCCCCTAGGACATTGGTTCTGGTCCTGCTCAGGTGCAGTCCCAGGAATTTGAATCCCTCCCTCTTGCACCATTTCACAAGCCATGTATTCATCTGAACTATCCTGCTATTTCTACTCTGACTAGCACGTTCCACTGGTAGCAAACCTGTGATTACTATTTTTGAGGTCCTACTTTTTAATTTAACTCCTAGCTCCCTAAATTCAGCTTGTAGGACCTCATCCCATTTTTTATCTATATCGTTGGTAACTATATGCACCACGACAACTGGCTGTTCACCACCTACCACGCCCCCCCCCACCCCCTCCCCAGAATGTCCTGCAGCCACTCCAAGACATCCTTGACCCTTGCACCAGGGAGGCAACATACCATCTTGGAGTCTCGATTGCGGCCGCAGAAATGTCTATCTATTCCCCTTACAATAGAATCCCCTACCACTATAGCTCTCCCACTTTTTTTCCTGCCCTCCTGTGTAGCAGAGCCACCCACGGTGCCATGAACTTGGCTGCTGTTGCCTTCCCCTGATGAGCCATCTCTTCCAACAGTATCCAAAACGGTATATCTGTTTTGGAGGGAGATGACCGCAGGGGACCCCTGCACAACCTTCCTTCCATTGCTCTGCCTGCTGTTCACCCATTCCCTATCTGCCTGTGTAACCTTTACCTGCGATGTGACCAACTCACTAAACATGTTATTCACGACATCCTCAGCATCGCGGATGCTCCAGAGTGAATCCATGCGTAGCTCCAATGCCGCAATGCGATCTGTCTGGAGCTGCAGCTGGACACACTTGCTGCACGCATATTAGTCAGGAATACAGGAAGCGTCTCTGATTTTCCACATAGCACAGGAGGAGCATGACATAGGTCTGGGCTCTCCAGCCATGACTTAACCCTTAAATTAACTTAATTTGGCAACAATGCCAAAGGTTACCTACTGATAAGAAAAGAAAAAGAAAAAGATAAAATACTCATCAATTCACCAGCAAATCACTTATCCGCTTGGCTGTGACGTCACACTTCAATTTATTTTTACTTCTTTGTTTACTTTCTGCCCCTGCTGCAGCTGGCCTCCTCCCGACTGCCGCTGCTCCAAGCTGCTGCCACCCACACCACTCCGCTCTCGCGATGCTGGCCTTCTTCCGACTGCCGCTGCTCCAAGCTGCTGCCACCGGCCTCTTTCTGTATCATTCTATGATTCTATATCCTTTTTCTTCATGAAAAAAGCACCAAAAAAAATTGGTTAAAATCTCATTAAAATAAATTGAAGGGAAATAAACCACAACGCAAAACAAAACGAGAGAGGCATCATTAAGCTCAAACTATTTGTGGTTCCTTCATCTCAATCTGCTGATTACAATCTGTGCCTTGTAAGGACAAGTACCCAAAGTATGGCCCTCGGGCTGTGTGTGACCCTTTAGCATTCCTCACGGCGCCTGTTCCCTCCCAGTCGTGGTTTCTGGTGTTCCAGGCTCCTGGGACGGTCCTGGAGACACTGGGTGGCTGTCCACAGGAGACCCTTCACCCAGCGTCCCCTCCCCCCCCCCCGCCCCACTCTCCCACACTCTCCCCACCTCTCCACACCATCCTCCCCAGGGCCGGAATAAGGGCCTGAGAGGCCTGGGGCAAACTGATCCAAATGGGCCTATAGTTATGTTTGTTCACATTCATTACATTCCATATATGATTCCAATTCTGAGTATGCAAACATAGGCTGGTATATTCAACAATTTTTTTCTCCTTCATTATTTGGTGGGCCTATATTCTTTGGTGGGCCTGGGACTGCAGCCCCATCCGCCCCATGGTTAGCCTGCCCCTGCCGCCCGCCGCCCCCCCTCCCCGCCACCGGTCCAGCGTACTGCTGCTCACTGCTGGTCGAGACATCCCGAGTGAAGCAAAAAGGCAGAGACAGAGGGGAGCAAGGTTACGACCAAAACAACCCGTAGCCCCACTGATCTGTCCCCAGGAAACTCGGCCTTTCCCCCACCCCAGCCCCCACTTCAGTGCCAATCATTTGCCTCCCTGCTCCCTCCACCAATCCTCTCAGGTGGACGTAAAAGATCCCACAGCACTATTTTGAAGAAGAGCAGGGGAGTTCTCCCCGGTGTCCTGGGGCTAATATTTATCCCTCAATCAACATCACTAAAACAGATTATCTGCTCATTATCACATTGCTGTTTGTGGGAGCTTGCTGTGCGCAAATTGGCTGCCACATTTCCCACATTACAACAATGACTACACCTCAAAAGTACTTTGTAACGCACTTTGAGACGTCCGGTGACCGTGAAAGACGCTATATAAATGCAAGTCTTTCTTTCTTTCTTCCCCACTTAAGTGGTGACATTGGGTTTGACAGAGAGAAACTTCTTTCCTCTGGTGGGAGAAGTCCAGAACAAGGGGGCGTAACCGAAAAATTAGAGCCAGGCCGTTCAGGGGTGATGTCAGGAAGTACTTCTGCACACAAAGGGTGCTGGGAATCTGGAACTCTCTCCCCCACAAAGCTGTTGAGGCTGGGGGTCAATATTGAAAATGTCAAAACTGAGATTGATGGATTTTTGTTGGGTAAGGGTATTAAGAGATAGTAAAGGCGGGTAAATGAAGTTAGGATACAGATCAACCACGTTCTCATTGAATGGCGGAACAGATTCAATGGGTTGACTCTTGTTCCTAGGTTTCTAACAACTCGTAAGTGTAATGTATGCACCTGTGAGTATGGTCACAGGTTTGGCTGGTTAGCTCAGTTGGTTAGCACGTGGTGCTACTAACGCCAAGGTCGCTGGTTTGATACCAATATGGTCTATTCGAATACTATTCCTAATTTTAACTAAAAGAGTTTGCCATGCGGGGCAGTAGCCTAGTGGTAATGTTACTGGGCTAGTAATACAGAGACCTGGACTACTAATCTTAGTAGATGTGAGTTCAAATCCAACCGCCGCAGCTGGGGAATTAAAATTTTAAAATCCCCTCCGTGCCTTTCAGTTCTGCATAGAGGAGTTTCCTGTACGGGCTGATCTTGCACACTCGCCACATTGCCATCCTCGTCTGCCATCCAGACACGCCATGGCGCACCATCTTGCCATCCAGAGGAGGCGGTGCTCCTCAATGGAGTGCGCTCTATGCGGGTATTTATTGGGGACTTGGCCTGGAGGGTGTTGCACGGAGCAGTCCCGTGCAATAAATTTTTAAGTCGTTTCACGGGCTTCCAGGCCATCTGCAATTTCTGCGGTCTGGAAGAGTCCGTGTTCCACGTTTTTATCGATGGAGCGAAGTTGCAGCCCCTCTTCCATTATTTGAAGGGGCTGTTCCTCAAATTCTGGTTGCACTTCAGTCCCACACTCCAGATCTTTGGACACCCTGTGCGGAGGGGAGCGGACAAGTCGGAAGGCCTCCTCGTAGGACTGCTCCTGGGCACGGCCAAGGGGGCCATCAGCCGGTCCAGGCAGCAGGTGGTCGAGGGGGTCGTTCAGCCCGACTGCCTGCCTCTCTTCTGCAGTTACATCCGAACCAGGGTGTCCCTGGAGATGTCCACCGGTACGCGCGCAGCCTTCCGCGAGAGGTGGGCGCCGGAGGGACTGGAGTTCATCATCATCCCCGGCAACCAAATTTTAATTTAATTTTATATCTAAATGGTAATTTGTTTAATTTTTCTGGTTTTAGTGCCCCTCCCCACCCCTCCCTTTTAGCCAGGGGGGATTTGTATAATTTGTGTTTCAGTGCCCTCAAAAAAAAACAAGGGGGCACTTGAAAAGTTTTTTTTGGAGTGTGCCTTTAATCAGGGGGCACTTGATTATTGTCTTCAAATAAAATAGTTGTAGAGCTGTTGAGAGGGATGCGCCAGGGATGCCCCATGTCCAGCCAGTTATATGCCATATGCGTGGAGCCTTTCCTGTGCCTCTTGCGGAAGAGGTTGATGGGACTGGCTCGGCAAGGGCCGGGCGTGAAGGTCGTCCTCTTGGCTTACGCCGATGATGTGCTCCTCAAGGTCGAGGATCCCGTTGACTTGCGGAGGATGCGTGAGTGCCAGGAGATTTACTCGGCCGTATCCTGCACCAGGATCAACTGGGAGAAATGTTCCGGACTCCTGGTGGGTCAGTGGCGGGTGGACTCCCTGCCGGAGGAGCTCAGGCCTTTTGCCTGGAGCACTACCCATCTCCTCTATCTGGGAGTCTACTTTAGGCCTGACGAGGAAGCCTGGCCGGCGAACTGGCAAGAGCTGGAGGCCAAGGTCGCCGCTCACCTAGGGAGCTGGACAGGACTGCTCCGAGTGCTGTCCTACAGGGGTTGACATTAGTCATAAACCAGCTGGTGGCCGCTATGCTGTGGTATCAGTTGGTCACATTGATCCCTTACCCTGGGTTTGTCGCCAAGATACAGAAGAAGCTGGTGGACTTCTTCTGGAATAACAGGAAGCACTGAGTCTCTGCTGCAGTTCTGAGTCTCCCAGGTAGGGAGGACGATCAGGCGTTGGTGTACGTCAGTACCCAGTGTTATGTATGCAAACCTCACCAATATGTAAGACTTGCCACCAGAGGGCACACCTGTGGGAGACCTAAGGGTCACCTGTGCATCCTGGGCAAGCAGGTATAAAAGGCAATCCACCATGCTGCTTCCTCACTTTGGAGTTTCATTAAAGAGATCAAGGTCACAATGGTTTGAGCTTATAACACAGTCTTGTGGAGTTATTCTGAACATAATAATTGGCGACGAGTTACAGATCACGAACTTTCACGCGGTAATGGCTGCCGTTGGTATTCTTGAGAGATTTGTTGAGGGTGATGATTGGAAAACCTTTGTTGAGCATCTCGACCAGTACTTCATGGCCAACAAGCTGGACATGGCTGAGATGGCGGTCAAGCGCAGGGCGATTCTCCTCACCATATGTGGGTCTTCGATATATGGCCTCGTCAAAAATCTGCTGGCACTGGTCAAACTAAGGGACAAGACTTACACAGAGCTGTGCACGCTGGTTCGGGAAAACCTCAAGCCGAAGGAGAGCATCTTAATGGCCAGGTATCACTTTTACACGCACCATCGCTCCGAGGGCCAGAACATGGCGAGCTTTGTCGCCGACCTAAGACGCCTTGTGGGACAGTGCGAATTTGCCGGACCTTTGGAGGAAATGTTGCGGGACTTTTTCGTGCTTGGAATCGGCCACGAGGTCATTCTTCGCAAACTGCTATCTGCCGAATCCCGAGATCTGAGCAAGGCCATCACGATAGCCCAGGCTTTCATATCGACGAGCGACAACACTAAAGATATATCTTCACAGCAGCGAAGCTCACCAGCAAATACTGTGCATAAAATAATGCCTTCAGCAGGCAAAACTGTACATGGCAGGACCTACACGACCACAGAGGCCAAGCCTAGGGTGACTCAGAGGCCGCTGTGGGGTGTGAATGCGTATCCATTAACACTACGTTGGCGCTATTGGGGCAGACATAGAGCCCATCAATGTCGATTCAAGCACTATGTGTGCAAGGGCTGTGGAACAACGGGGCACCTCCAGTGAATGTGCAAATGACCTCTGACTCACCATGTGGCAGAGTCAGCAGAGGATGAACAATCCAGCGCGGATCATACTGAACGAGCAGGAGAGGCAACTCAACCTGAGGATGAAGAGGAAGTGTATGGGGTACACACCTTCACCACCAAATGCCCTCTGATAATGTTAAAAGTTAAACTTAACGGCATTCCAGTCTCCATGGAGTTGGATAAGGGGGCGAGTCAATCAATCATGAGCCAGAAGGCTTTTGAGAAACTGTGGGGCAACAAGGCACAGAGGCCAAAACTGAGCCCAATTCACACAATGCTGCGCTCTTACACCAAAGAACTCATACCTGTTATCGGCAGTGCGGCAGTGAAAGTATCGTATGACGGAATGGTGCATGATTTACCACTATGGATTGTACCAGGCGATGGCCCAGCGCTGTTCGGCAGAAGCTGGCTAGGAAAGATCCAATGGAACTGGGACAACATCAAAGCTCTGTCTTCGGTGGATGACGCCTCGTGCGCCCAGGTGCTAAACAAATTACCGGCATTATTTGAGCCAGGCATGGGCAACTTCACAGGCGCCAAGGTGCAGATCCTTCTTGTTTCTGGGGCACGGCCCGTTCATCACAAGGCCCGAGCAGTCCCATAAATGATGCGAGCGAAAGTCAAGATCGAGCTGGACAGACTTCAACGAGAGGGAGTCATATCGCCAGTCGAGTTCAACAAGTGGGCCAGTCCGATCGTGCTGGTGCTAAAGAGCGATGGGACAGTCAGAATCTGCGGGGACTCCAAGGTAACGATCAACCGAGTCTCGTTACAGGACCAGTACCCACTACCTAAAGCAGAGGACCTATTCGCAATGCTAGCAGGGGAAGTCGTTCACCAAGCTAGATCTATCCTCTGCTTACATGACGCAGGAGCTGGCTGAACTGTCAAAGAAATTGACGGTCTTCAACACGCACAAAGGATTGTTCGTGTACCACAGATGCCCCTTTGGGATTCGCTCGGTTGCAAGAGGAACATGGAGAGTGCTGAAATCGGTTCCATTAACCGTGGTGTTCCAAGACGACATCTTGATCACTGGTATCAACACCACCGAACACTTGCACAAACTGGAAGAGGTTCTAAAGTGACTGGACAGAGTGGAACGCAGGCTGAAATGCTCCAAGTGTGTTTTCCTGGCACCAGAGGTCGAATTTCTGGGGAGAAAGAATGCGGTAGATGGCATCAGACCAACGGACTCCAAGACAGAGGCCATCAAGAATGCACCCAGACCACAGAAAGTGACGGAGCTGCGTTCATTCCTGGGACTCCTCAACTATTTTGGTAACTTTCTATCGGAGTTGAGCACTTCGCTGGAACCCTTGCATTTATTGCTACGCAAGGGTGATGACTGACTTTGGGGTAAATCTCAAGAGACAGACTTTTCTAAGGCCAGAAACCTGCTATGCTCTAACAAGTTACTTGTATTGTATGACCCCATGTAAACGTTTAGTACTAGCTTGTGCTGCGTCATCGTACGGGGTCGGTGTTACAGCAAGCAAATGTGTCAGGCAAACTGCAACCGGTTACATATTCGTCCAGAAGTTTATCCAAGGCTGAAAGAGCCGACAGTATGGTTGATAAAGAAGCAATAGCAAGTGTATACGGGGTTAAGAAAATGCATCAATACCTATTTGGTCTCCAGTTCGAGCTCGAAACCGACCACAAACCGCTTACTTGCCAAGTTAAGTTAATCTAGGGGTTAAGTCATGGCAAGACAGCTCGGACACGTGTTATGCTCCTCCTGTACTATGTGGTAACTCAGAGACGCTTCCGGTGTCCCTGACGACGATGTGTGCGGGAAGTGCGTCCGCTTCCAGCTCCTGACGGACCGCATTGCGGCACTGGAGCTGAGGGTGGATTCATTCTGGAGCATCTACGATGCTGAGAATGACGTGAATAGCAGCATTCGAAATAAAGTAAATGAGTTGACGGCACAAATCATTACAAATGGGTATGATTTGGTGGCCATTACAGAGACGTGGTTGCAGGGTGGCCAAGACTGGGAATTAAACATACAGGGGTATCTGACAATTCGGAAGGACAGACAAGAAGGGAAAGGAGGTGGGGTAGCTCTGTTAATAAAGGATGATATCAGGGCAGTTGTGAGAGATGATATTGGCTCTAATGAACAAAATGTTGAATCATTGCGGGTGGAGATTAGAGATAGTAAGGGGAAAAAGTCACTGGTGGGCATAGTTTATAGGCCCCCAAATAATAACTTTACAGTGGGGCGGACAATAATCAAGGGAATAATGGAGGCATGTGAAAAAGGAACGGCAGTAATCATGGGGCATTTTAACCTACATATCGATTGGTCAAATCAAATCGCACGGGGTAGCCTGGAGGAGGAATTCATAGAATGCATATGGGATTGTTTCTTAGAACAGTATGTTACAGAACCTACAAGGGAGCAAGTGTAATGGTCCTGTGTAATGAGTCAGGAATAATAAACTATCTCCTAGTAAAAGATCCTCTCGGAATGAGTGATCACAGTATGGTTGAATTTGTAATACAGATTGAGGATGAGGAAGTAGTGTCTCAAACGAGCGTACTATGCTTAAACAAAGGGGACTACAGTGGGATGAGGGCAGAGTTGGCTAAAGTAGACTGGGAACACAGACTAAACGGTGGCACAATTGAGGAACAGTGGGGGACTTTTAAGGAGCTCTTTCATAGTGCTCAACAAAAATATATTCCAGTGAAAAAGAAGGGCGGTAAGAGAAGGGATAACCAGCCGTGGATAACCAAGGAAATAAAGGAGAGTATCAAATTAAAAACCAATGCGTATAAGGTGGCCAAGGTTAGTGGGAAACTAGAAGATTGGGAAAATTTTAAATGACAGCAAAGAATGACTAAGAAAGCAATAAAGAAAGGAAAGATAGATTACGAAAGTAAACTTGCGCAAAACATAAAAACAGATAGTAAAAGCTTTTACCGATATATATAAAACGGAAAAGAGTGACTAAAGTAAATGTTGGTCCCTTCGAAGATGAGAAGGGGGATTTAATAATTGGAAATGTGGAAATGGCTGAGACCTTAAACAATTATTTTGCTTCGGTCTTCACAGTGGAAGACACAAAAACCATGCCAAAAATTGCTGGTCACGGGAATGTGGGAAGGGAGGACCTTGAGACAATCACTATCATTAGCGGGGTAGTGCTGGACAGGCTAATGGGACTCAAGGTAGACAAGTCCCCTGGTCCTGATGAAATGCATCCCAGGGTATTAAAAGAGATGGCGGAAGTTATAGCAGATGCATTCATTATAATCTACCAAAATTCTCTGGACTCTGGGGAGGTACCAGCGGATTGGAAAGCAGCTAATGTAACGCCTCTGTTTAAAAAAGGGGGCAGACAAAAGGCAGGTAACTATAGGCCGGTTAGTTTAACATCTGTAGTGGGGAAAATGCTTGAAGCTATAATTAAGGAAGAAATAGCGGGACATCTAGATAGGAATAGTGCAATCAAGCAGACGCAACATGGATTCATGAAGGGGAAATCGTGTTTAACTAATTTACTGAAATTCTTTGAGGATAAAATGAGCATGGTGGATAGAGGTGTACCGATGGATGTGGTGTATTTAGATTTCCAAAAGGCATTCGATAAGGTGCCATACAAAAGGTTACTGCAGAAGATAAAGGTTCGCGGAATCAGAGGAAATGTATTAGCATAGATCGAGAATTGGCTGGCTAACAGAAAGTGGGATAAATGGGTCCTTTTCGGGTTGGAAATCGGTGGTTAGTGGTGTGCTACAGGGTTCGGTGCTGGGACCACAACTGTTTACAATATACATAGATGACCTGGAAGAGGGGACAGAGTGTAGTGTAACAAAATTTGCAGATGACACAAAGATTAGTGAGAAAGCGGGTTGTGTAGAGGACACAGAGAGGCTGCAAAGAGATTTAGATAGGTTAAGCGAATGGGCTAAGGTTTGGCAGATGGAATACAATGTCGGAAAATGTGAGGTCATCCACCTTGGGAAAAAAAACAGTAAAAGGGAATATTATTTGAATGGGGAGAAATTACAACATGCTGTAGTGCAGAGGGACCTGGGGGTCCTTGTGCATGAATCCCAAAAAGTTAGTTTGGAGGTGCAGCAGGTAATCAGGAAGGCGAATGGAATGTTGGCCTTCATTGCGAGAGGGATGGAGTACAAAAGCAGGGAGGTCCTGCTGCAACTATACAGAGTATTGGTGAGGCCGCACCTGGAGTACTGCGTGCAGTTTTGGTCACCTTACTTAAGGAAGGATATACTAGCTTTGGAGGGGGTACAGAGACGATTCACTAGGCTGATTCCAGAGATGAGGGGGTTACCTTATGATGATAGATTGAGTAGACTGAGTCTTTACTCGTTGGAGTTCAGAAGGATGAGGGGTGATCTTATAGAAACATTTAAAATAATGAAAGGGATAGACAAGATAGAGGCAGAGGGGTTGTTTCCACTGGCCGGGGAGACTAGAAATAGAGGGCACAGCCTCAAAATACGGGGGAGCCAATTTAAAACCTAGTTGAGAAGGAATTTCTTCTCCCAGAGGGTTGTGAATCTGTGGAATTCTCTGCCCAAGGAAACAGTTGAGGCTAGCTCATTGAATGTATTCAAATCACAGATAGATATATTTTTAACCAATAAGGGAATTAAGGGTTATGGAGAGCGGGCAGGTAAGTGGAGCTGAGTCCACGGCCAGATCAGCCATGATCTTTTTGAATGGCGGAGCAGGCTCGAGGGGCTAGATGGCCTACTCCTGTTCCTAATTCTTATGTTCTTATGATCTTATGTTCTTATATTCACTGCTCTCAGAAAGCAAAGGTATCAACACCAATCTTCGTCCCGCATCCAAAGATGGGCGCTAACATTGTCTGCGTATGACTATGTAATCCGCCGCAGATCAGGCACGGAGAACTACACTGGCGCCCTCAGTCGGCTACCATTGCCCAGTACCGGGATATAAATGGCGCAACCCGCAGATTTGCTTCTGGTAACGGATGCTTTTGAGAGCGAGGGATCACCCATCACGGTTCGCCAGATCAGGACCTGGACCAGCCAAGACCTGTGCGTGGTTTTGCCAAAAAAAGGCAGGGAAACGTTTATACGTGACCTACACAGTACCCACCCAGGCATAGTCATGATGAAGGCTATCGCCAGGTCCCACGTTTGGTGGCCTGGCATTGACTCCGAATTGGAGTCATGCATACACCAATGCAACACTTGCTCACAGTTGGGCATCTCACCCAGGGAGGCCCCACTGAGCCTGTAGTCATGGCCCTCCAAAACGTGGTCCAGGGTCCACGTAGATTTTGCTGGCCCTTTTTTTAGGAAAGATGTTTCTGGTAGCAGTGGACACTTATTCCAAATGATTTGAATGTATAATAATGTCATTGTGCATGTCCACTGCCACCATTGAAAGCCTCAGGGCCATGTTCGCCACCCATGGTTTGCCCGACGTCCTTGTTACTGACAATGGACCGTGTTTCACCAGCTCGGAATTCAACGAGTTCATGACCCTCAATGGCATTAAGCATGTCAGGTCTGCCCCATTTAAGCCCGCATCCAATGGTCAAGCGGAACAGGCAGTCCAAACCATGAAGCAGAGCTTGAAATGCGTAACATACAGCTCCTTGCAGACCCGGTTATCTTGGGTCCTGCTCAGCTACCAGACATGCCCTCACTCGCTCACCGGGGTTCCCCCTGCAGAATTGTTAATGAAGAGACCACTCAAAACCAGGCTCTCCTTAGTCTACCCGGATCTCAATGATGACGTAGAAACCCGGCGGCACAGGTATAATGTGTACCACGATCGCGCGGCATTGAGGTTAATGATCCGGTGTTTGTTCTCAATTACGGTCATGGTCCCAAATGGATTGCTGGCACTGTCTTAGCCAAGGAGGGAAATAGAGTGTTTGTTGTTAAATTGTTGAATGGGCAAACGTGCAGAAAGCACTTGGATCAGACCAAGCTGCAATTCACTGACAACCAAGAACAATTTGAAGAAGACTTTACCATCTATGATCCATCAACACACACCCAACCAGGAATCGACCTCGCTGTCAACCACGAGGATGAACCCACCGCACCTGACAGTCTGATCAGACCAGCCGCGCTGCCGCACAGCAATGATCTGACCAACTCACCCATGCCAGGACTTCAACTCAGGCGATCGACCCGGGAACGCAGAGCACCAGATCGCCTCAACCTGTAAATAACTTGTACATAAGACTTCAGTGGGGGGAGTGATGTTATGTATGCAAACCTCACCAATATGTAAGACTTGCCACCAGGGGTGACACCTGTGGGAGACCTAAGGTGCACCCCAGGCAAGCAGGTATAAAAGGCAATTCACCATGCTGCTTCCTCACTCTGGAGTTACATTAAAAAGACCAAGGTCATAATGGTTTGTGCTTACAACACAGTCATGTGGAGTATTCTGAACATAATACCCAGCATACAACTTTCTGTCTTCAGACTCTGCAGAGATACCTCTATGTTGAGCCCCCTCCTAGATGGTGTGCGTTGGCGACGTATTTCTTCTGCCATCAGTACTGCCTCAATTATAACATGCAGCTCCTGTTTGTGAGCCTGGAGTGCGTCAGGACCACCATGTGGGGGCTGCCTGTCTTTTACCAGGAATTCATCAGGGTCTGGAACAGAGTCGCCACCAAGCGCAGTTCTCCCCTGTCTGGAGTGGCGGCTGTCCTTCGGGAGCCGCTGCTCAGGAATCCGAACCTCCACGACCGCTACGGAGAGAGGGCTGTGGCCAGCAAGGTGACCAGGGTCAGGGACCTGCTCGCTGACGGAGGAGCGGGTTGGATGGTGCCAGACGAGCTGGCACAGCGCCTATCCTGGGCCGACATCCGGCGCGCGGCCAATGCCATCGAGTCGCTAAAATCAGCACTCGGCCCTGACTCCATTAGGTGTGTTGAGGAGGCTCAGGCACGTGGGAGATCCCGTCCGAACCGACTCCCGTCCAGATGAAATTCCTCATCGGCACCAAGCCCCGAAACCTCCCTCGGGAGCCGGTGCCTCACAACTTGAGCCTCCTCCGGGAAATCCCCTCCGTGCCTTTCAGTTCTGCGTGGAGGGGTTTCCTGTACGGGCTTCTCCTGCACACTCTCCATGTTGCCATCCTCGTCTGCCATCCGGACACGCCATGGCGCACCATCTTGCTGTCCGGAAGAGGCGGGGATCCCTACGTGGAGTGCTCTCTACCCGGGAGTCCTCCCTCCATTTATTGGGGACTTGGCCTAGAGGGTGGTGCACGGAGCAGTCCCATGCAATAAGTTTTTAAGTCGGTTCACAGGCTCCCAGGCCGCCTGTAATTTCTGCGGTCTAGAGGAGTCCGTGTTCCATGTTTTCATTGAGTGTGCGAGGTTACAGCCCCTCTTCCAATATCTGAAGGGGCTGTTCCTCAAATTCTGGTTGCACTTCAGTCCCACACTCCTGATCTTTGGGCACCCTGTGCGGAGGGGAGCAGCCAGGTCGGATGGCCTCCTCGTAGGACTGCTCCTGGGCACGGCCAAGGGTGCCATCAGCCGATCCAGGCAGCGGGCGGTCGAGGGGGTCGTTCAGCCCGACTGCCTGCCTCTCTTCCGCGGTTACATCCGAGCCAGGGTGTCCCTGGAGATGGAGAACGCGGTGTCCACCGGTATGCTCGTGGCCTTTTTCTGGCAACATTACCCCTGGCAACCAAATTTGGATTTGATCTGTTAGTGTCTAAAGTTTAATTTGTCTATGTTTGTCGGTTTTAGTGCCCACACCCCCCCCCCCCCCCCCCACACCCCACTTTTAGCCAGGGAGCACTTGTATAATTTGTGTTTTTGTGCCCTCAAAAAAAAAACAAGGGGGTACTTGAAAAGTTTTTGGAGTGTGCCCCCACCCCCGCCTTTAATCAGGGGGCACTTGTTTAAAGTGCACAACTAAAATAGTTGTAGAGCTGTTGCCACGGTCAAGGTGGCGATCAACTGGTCCAGGCAGCGGGCAGTCGAGGGGATCGTTCAGCCTGACTGCCGGCCTCTCTACCATGGATACATCCGAGCCAGGGTGTCCCTGGAGATGGAGCACACGGTGTCCACCGGTACGCTCGCGGCCTTCCGCTAGAGGGACTGGAGTGCATCATCAGCCCCGGCAACCAAATTTTAATTTGATCCAATAATGTAAAAAGTTTAATTGGCTTAATTTGTCGGTTTTAGTGTCCCTTTTAAGGGGGGCATTTGATTTCTTGTTTTCACTGAAATAGTGTAGAGCTGTTGCATTGTGTGTGGGTTAGCCAATCACATGATTTTCACAAGACTCAAAAAAACCCCAGTCAGTTGCGTCTAGGCCATCCACGATGAGCTATGCAGTTGTGAGCCGAGTGGATAAACTGGTAATGTGATTGTTAAGCCTTTGTTAATAAACTAACTAGTTCTTAATAGCAATCTGTTACTATGAATTCTTAGGCAAAGAACCCATGAAGCAAATACATTACATTACTGCCTGGCCGGCATAGGCTTAAATCCTGTTCCTATATCTCAGATGTCTCTTCCAACCCTTGTCGTATACCCCTGGACAATACACAGGATGAACCTGCCATCTGATAGGTGAGACCCCTCTCTGACCTCTAGAATCTACATTTATTTCTTATGTTCTTATTTTGGACTCCAGGGGAATCGAGGGATATGGGGTTCGGGCAGGAAAGTGGAGTTGAGGTCGAAGATCAACCATGAACTTATTGAATGGCAGAGCAGGCTCGAGGGGCTGACAAGGCCAGCATTTATTGCCCATCCCTAGTCGCCCTGAGAATGTGGTCGGCCTTCTTGAACCGCTGGGAGCGGGTTTGATACAAACTGAGTGTCTCACTTGGCCACTTCAGAGGGCAGTTAAGAGTCAACCAGGTTGGGTGTAGGACTGGAGTCACCTATAGGCCCAGACCGGGTAAGGACGGCAGGTTTCCTTCCCTAAAGGGACAGCAGTGAACCAGTTAGGTTTTTACAACAATCCGATGGCTTCGTGGTCACTTACTGAGACCAGCTTTTTATTTGCAGATTATAAACTGAATTAAAATTCTTGAAACGTCTTGGATGGGAGTTGAACTCAGTTCTGGTCACCAACCCAGCAACACAACCACTACCCTACCGTACCTCACCCCAACAGCATCGCCCACCTCCCTGATTCCTCACTGTGTTGAAATAAAGACCTGCGGCAATCTCTGGGGGCTTGAAGCAAAATAACTTTGGTCAGATAAGCGGGTTTGGATGCACCCATTTTTTCCGATCGCCTCCCGGTGAATCGTGAATACAGCCATGCATCTCCCTTAAAGTCTGCACACATCCAACCAATGGTGGCTGTATTCCCTGTGACAACCACTATGTTCAGTGCACTCGGTCTCATGATCTAACTCATTGTAACCCAGGATTTCAAAACGATGGAACTCCTTACCTCCACTCCCCCTACAATCCACAGGATGATGATGATGATGATTTTACTCCTAACCTTGGCACCATCACGTTTGCGCTCTACGATTTTCTTCAATCACAAAACAACAACTTATATTTATATAAGCGCCTTTAATGTACAGAAATGTCCCAAGGCGCTTCATAGGAGTAATTGACACCGAGCTGCATAGGAATAAATTAGCACAGGTGATCAAAAACTTGTTCAAAGAGGTGGGTTTTAAGGAGTGTCTTGAAGGAGGAAAGAGAGGTAGAGAGGCGAAGAGGTTTAGGGAGGGAGTTCCAGAGCTTGGGGCCCAGGCAACAGAAGACACGGCCACCAATGGTGAAGCGATTATTGTAAAGTCCTTACTCTACAGCATGAAACCACATGAGGCACATTCCAGGGACAAGGCCACTCAGTGACCTTAACTCTTTATTATAGCACTCCAGAAGTGATGACCCTGCGTGGGGGAACTCCCTTTATATACCTGAGTGATCAGGTAAGGAGTGCCTCCCACAAGTTCACCCCCTGTGGTCAAGGTGTGCATCTGTGTTGAGTGTATACAGTAATACAGGGGTGTTACATTGTAGTTACAAACATGACATCTGTGTCATTGCTGAACTTTTTTTTTACTTGGTCCAGATGCTTACGGCATATCTGGCCATTGTTGAGTTTTACCACGATGACCCTATTCCCTTCTTTGTCAATTACGGTACCCTCGAGCCATTTGGGCCCCATGGCGTGATTGAGGACGATTACAGAATCATTTATTTCTATACATCTCCCCCTCGAATTACTGTCATGGTACACGTTTTGTGCCTTATGCTTGTCCTCAACTATGTCGGTCAGGACTGGGTGAATGAGGGACAACCGAGTTTTGAGTATCCATTTCATGAGTAGCTCTGCGGGCGGGACTCCCGTGAGCGAGTGCGAGCGGGGCCTATAGGCCAGCAGGAGGCGCGATAGGCAGCATTGTAGGGAGGGTCCTTGAATCCTGAGCATCCCTTGCTTAACGATTTGGACTGCACGTTCTGCCTGGCCATTGGAGGCCGGCTTGAATGGTGCAGTCCTGACATGGTTGATGCCATTGCCTGACATAAACTCCCGGAATTCATAGCTCGTGAAACACGGGCCATTATCACTAACCAGGATGTCTGGCAAGCCATGGGTTGCGAAGATCGCACGTAGGCTTTCCACGGTGGTGAATGACGTGCATGAATTCAGGATGATGCACTGGATCCATTTTGAGTACGCATCTACAACGATAAGGAACGGGCCCACGTAGTCAACGTGAATGTGTGACCATGGTTTGGTGGGCCTGGGCCACGGGGCTGAGCGGGGCCTCCCTGGGGGCATTGCCCAGCTGGGCACATGTCATGCACCTGTGAACACAGTGTTCCAGGTCTGAGTCAATTCCGGCCCACCAAACATGTGACCGGGCAATGGCCTTCATCATCACAATGCCTGGGTGCTCGCTGTGGAGTTCCCTGATGAACGCCTCCCTGCCCTTCTGGGGAATAACTACCCGGCTACCCCATAGGAGGCAGTCAGCGTGGATGGAGAGCTCATCCATCCATCTGTGGAATGGTCTGACCTCCTCAGGGCATGCTCTGTGTGCAGGCGCCCAATCCCCAGTCAGGACACATTTCTTAATCAGGGATAGGAGGGGATCCCTGTTTGTCCAGATTTTGATCTGGCGGGCTGTGATAGGGGAGCTGCACTGTCGAAGGCATCGACAGCCATGACCATCTCAGAGCTTTGCTCAGCTGCCCCCTCAGTGGTGGCCAGTGGGAACCTGCTGAGCGCGTCAGCGCAATTTTCAGTGCCGGGCCGGTGCCGGATGGAGTAGTCATAGGCCGCTAGCATGAGAGCCCATCGCTGTATGCGAGCTGATGCATTGGCATTGACAGCGTTGCTGTCTGACAACAGGGATGTGAGTGGCTTATGGTCCATCTCTAATTCAAACTTCCTACCAAACAGGTACTGATGCATTTTTTTTTTACACCATAGACACATGCAAGCGCTTCCTTCTCAACCATCCCATAGCCCCGCTCTGCTTGAGAGAGCAACCTGTAGGCATAAGCCACAGGTTGTAGCTGACCCTCAGCATTACCCTGCTGCAACACGCACTCAACCCCATAGGACGATGCATCACATGTCAGAACTAAACTTTTGCAAGGGTCATACAGGGTCAACAGCTTGTTTGAACACAGTAGGTTTCGCGCCCGATCAAAAGCCCGTTCCTGACAGTCCCCCCAAAATCAATCACAACCCTTACGCAGGAGCACGTGTAGCGGCTCCAACAACGTGCTCAAGTTCGGCAGAAAGTTCCCGAAATAGTTCAACAGTCCCAGGAATGAATGCAGCTCCATTGTATTGCAGGGCCTGGGTGCTCGTAGAATCACCTCTGTTTTCGATTCGGTGGGCCAAATCCCATTCTGCAGCAACTCTCCTGACCAGAAACTCAACCTCAGCAGCTAAGAACATGCATTTAGACTTCTTCAGTCGCAGGCCTACCCGGTCCAGTCAGCGTAGCACCTCCTCCAGGTTGTGGAGATGTTCCTCGGTGTCTCGACCCGTGGTGAGGATGTCGTCCTGGAATACGATCGTTCCAGGGATGGATTTAAGCAGGCTTTCCATGTTTCGTTGAAAAATCGCGGCCACTGATCGAATGCCAAACGGGCACCTGTTATACGCAAACAGTCCCTTGTGCGTGGTGATGGTGGTCAGTAGTTTAGATTCGTCGGACAGTTCCTGGGTCATATAGGCTGAAGTGAGGTCCAACTTGGTGAACAGCTTGCTGCCTGCCTGCGTGGCGAAGAGGTCCTCCGCTCTTGGGAGCGGGTATTGGTCTTGTATGGATACCCGATTGATCGTGGCCTTGTAGTCGCCACAGATCCTGACAGAGCCATCCGCTTTAAGAGCAGGGACGATGGGGCTCGCCCAGTCGCTGAATTCAACAGGCGAGATGATGCCCTCTCGCAACAGCCGGTCCAATTCGCTCTCGATTTTCTCCCGCAACATATACGGCACCACTCTGGCTTTGTGGTGCACTGGCCTGGCGTCTGATGTGATGTGTATCACTACTTTAGTGCCTTTGAAAGTCCCGACGCCCGGTTGGAAGAGTGACTCGAATTGTTGTCGGACTTGTGAGCACGAACTTCGCTCCACTGAGGACATTGCGTGAACACCCCTCCATTTCTAGTTCATCTCGGCTAACCAGCTCCTCCGCAGCAGTGCAGGACCATTGCCAGGGACAATCCAGAGCGGCAGCCAGTTCACTAAGCCATCGTGCGTGACAGTCAACATTGCACTGCCTAGCACCGGAATGATTTCTTTGGTGTAAGTCCTTAATTGTGTCTCGATACGTTCTAATTTGGGTCTACTGCCTTTGAGTGGCCATAGCTTCTTGAATTGTTGAACGCCCATGAGTGACTGGCTGGCCCCCATATCCAGCTCCATGCATACTGGGATACCGTTCAATAAAACCTTCATCATCATTGGTGGCGTTTTGGTGTATGAACTGTGAATAGTCGCCGCATGGACCCGCTGAATCTCGGCGTCCATCGATTTGCCCCACAGAACCTGCCTCACAGAACCCTCTTCTGGTCCACCTGCCTCATATATCAGTCTGGGTGCAGGCTTTCTGCACATATGAGCTAAATGGCCACTGAGGTTGCAATTTCTGCAGACAAACTGTTGGAATCTGCAAGTCTGGCTGAGTGTTTTCCCCCACACCTCCAGCACGAGTTAAAGTTTCCATTGTTGGGGACAAAAGGGCTGTAGCCAGGAATTCCGTGCTGACTGTCCCTTTGACTGCTCTTAAGTACCCTATTAGTAGGTGTCAATGGTCCCATCCCGGGCCACATTGTCCACTGTGATGGCGTGAACGTCCGTTCAGCCTGCCATTGTCTCTGTTGAGGTCCTACTCTGGGGGCTATTACTGCCTGATGAATGTCGGACTGCCCCTGCCTGCCCGCGGGGCTCTGAGTAGCATTGAGGACATTGACTCCCTGATCCATTGCCGCATTTGAGGCAGAATTGCGCGCGTAAATCATTTTCATCTCTTCCTTCCCCGCCATGAAAGTCTGAGCCAACAACGCCGCCACTTACAAGGTCAAGTCCTTGGTCTCAATTAACTTGCGAAAAATTCCCACATGACCGATACCCTCGATAAAGAAGTCCCTTAGCATCTCCACCCTGCAGGCGTCTGTGAACTTACAGAGGTTGCCCAAGCGCCTGAGGTCCGTTACAAAGTCCGGTATGGTCTGTCCTTCACGACGTCGGTGGGTGTAGAATCTGTGACGAGCCATGTGTATGCTGCTCGCCGGCTTGAGGTGCTCCCCAATTAACTTGCTCAGCTCTTCAAAGGTTTTGTCCGACGGCTTTTCGGGTGCCAGTAAGTCCTTCATGAGCGCATAAGTCTTTGGCCCGCAGCTGGTCAAAAGATGAGCCCGACGCCTGTCGGCCGCTGCATCCCCGAGCCAGTCTTTCGTGACAAAGCTCTGCTGAAGCCTCTCAACAAAATAGTCCCAGTCTTCCCCAACACAGTACCGTTCATCTGTGCTACCGGTGGCCATTCTCGTAAGTCGTGAATTCCCGTTTCTCGTCGCCAAGTCCTTACTCTACAGCATGAAACCACATGAGACACATTCCAGGGACAAGGCCACTCAGTGACCTTAACTCTTTATTACAGCACTCCAGAAGTGATGACCCTGTGTGGGACCTCCCTTTATATACCTGAGTGACCAGGTAAGGAGTGTCTCCCACAAGTTCACCCCCTGTGGTCAAGGTGTGCACCTGTGTTGAGTGTATAAAGTAATACAGGGGTGTTACATTGTAGTTACAAACATGACAATTATAATCAGGGATGCTCAAGAGGGCAGAATTAGAGGAGCACAAACATCTCAGGGGGGTTGTGGGGCTGGAGGAGATTACAGAGATGGGGCGAGGCCATGGGGGGATATGAAAATAAGGATGAGCATTTTGAAATCAAGACATTGCTTAACCGGGAGACAATGTAGGTCAGCGAGCACAGGGGTGATGGGTGAGCAGGACTTGATGCAAGTTAGGACAAAGGCTGCCGAGTTTTGGATCACCTCTAGCTTACGGAGGGTAACAAGTAACAAGGAGACCAGCCTGAAGTGCGTTGGAACAGGGCTAACACTCTTACCTGATCAGGGTTCAAATCTCAGTCCAGAGACTTGGGCGCCTTTCATTGCCCTCAGGACCGATAAGGAGGTTAAGAAGGCATATAGAATGCTTGCCTTTATTAGTCGAGGCATAGAATACAAGAGCAGGGGAGTTATGCTTGAACTGTATAAAACAGTGGTTAGGCCTCAGCTGGAGTACTGCGTGCAGTTCTGGTCACCACATTACAGGAAGGATGTGACTGCACTGGAGAGAGTGCAGAGGAGATTTACCAGGATGTTGCTGGGACTGGAGAATTTCAGCGATGAGTAAAGATTGGATATGCTGGGGTTGTTTTTCTTCGAACAGAGGAGGCTGAGGGGAGACCTGATTGAGGTGTATAAAATGATGAGGGGCCTGGATAGAGTGGATAGGAAGGGCCTGTTTCCCTTAGCAGAGGGGTCAACAACCAGGGGGCAGAGATTTAAAGTAATTGGGGAGGAGGCTTAGAGGGGATTTGAGGGGAAATGTCTTCACCCAGGGGGGGGGGACCTCACTGCCTGAAAGGGTGGTACCCCACTCGTCACTGCCTGCCGTCCTTTTCAGAATGGCAGGCAGTGACTAGTGGGGTGCCGCAGGGCTCAGTGCTGGGACCCCAGCTATTTACAATATACATTAATGATTTAGATGAAGGAATTGAGAGTAATATCTCCAAGTTTGCAGAAGACACTAAGCTGGGTGGCGGTGTGAGCTGTGAGGAGGACGCTAAGAGGCTGCAAGGTGACTTGGACAGGTTAGGTGAGTGGGCAAATGCATGGCAGATACAGTATAATGTGGATAAATGTGAGGTTATCCACTTTGGTGGCAAAAACACGAAGGCAGAATATTATCTGAATGGTGGCAGATTAGGCAAAGGAGAGGTGCAACGAGACCTGGGTGTCATGGTACATCAGTCATTGAAAGTTGGCATGCAGGTACAGCAGGTGGTGAAGAAGGCAACTGGTATGTTGGCCTTAATAGCTAGGGGATTTGAGTATAGGAACAGGAAGGTCTTACTGCAGTTATACAGGGCCTTGGTGAGGCCTCACCTGGAATAGTGTGTTCAGTTTTGGTCTCCTAATCTGAGGAAGGACGTTGAGGGAGTGCAGCGAAGATTCACCAGACTGATTCCCGGGATGGCTGGACTGATATATGAGGAGAGACTGGATCAACTGGGCCTTTGGAGTTTAGAAGGATGAGAGGGGATGTCATAGAAACTTATAAGATTCTGACGGGACTAGACAGGTTAGATGCGGGTAGAATGTTCCCGATGTTGGGGATGTCCAGAACCAGGGGACACAGTCTTAGGATAAGGGGTAGGCCATTTAGGACTGAGATGAGGAGAAACTTCTTCACTCAGAGTTGTTAACCTGTGGAATTCCCGACCGCAGAGAGTTGTTGATGCCAGTTCATTGGATATATTCAAGAGAGAGTTAGATGTGGCCCTTATGGCTAAAGGGATCAAGGGATATGGAGAGAAAGCAGGAAAGGGGTACTGAGGTGAACGATCAGCCATGATCTTATTGAATGGTGGTGCAGGCTCGAAGGGCCGAATGGCCTACTCCTGCACCTATTTTCTATGTTTCTATGTTTCTAAAGCGCTTTCCAGCCAATGAAGTGCTTTTCTGAATTATAGTCACTGTTGTAATGTCGGAAATCGGTGCCCAATTTGCGCACAGCAAGCTCCCACCATCAGCAATGTGATAATGACCAGATGTTTCAGTGATTTTGGTTGAGGGATAATTATTGGCACATGACACCGGGGCGAACTCCCCTGCTCTTCATCAAATAGTGCTATGGAATAAGAACATAAGAAATAGGAGCAGGACTCGGCCATTTGACCCCTTGAGCCTGCTCCGCCATTTAATAAGATCATGGCTGATCCGATCATGGACTCAGCTCCACTTCCCTGCCCACTCCCCATAATGCTTTATTCCCTGATTGCTCAAAAATCTATCTCCGCCTTAAATATATTCAATGAACCAGCCTCCACATCTCTCTGTGGGACAGAGAATTACACAGATTCACGACCCTCTGAGAAGAAATTCCTCCTCATCTCAGTTTTAAATGGACAGACCCTTATTCTAAGACTATGTCTCCTAGTTTTAGTTTCCCCTTTGTCGAGCCCCCTCATTATCTTATATGTTTCGATAAGATCACCTCTCATTCTTCTGAACTTTAATGTGTACAGGCCCAACCTACTCAACCTATCTTCATAAGTCAACCCCCTCAGCCTAGTGAATCTTTTCTGAGCAGCCTCTAATGCAAGTATATCCTTCCTTAAATACGGAAACCAAAACTGTACGCAGTACTCCAGGTGTGGCCACACCAATAACCTGTACAGTTGTAGCAGGACTTCTCTGCTTTTATACTCTATCCCCCTTGCAATAAAGGCCAACATTCTATTTGCCTTCCTGATGACTTGGTGTACCTGCATACTAACTCTTAGTGTTTCATGCACAAGGACCCCCAGGTCCCTCTGTACTGCAACACTTTTCAATTTTTCTCCATTTAAATTATAATTTGCTTTTCTGTTTTTTCTGCCAAAGTAGATAACCTCACATTTTCCCACATTATAATCCATCTGCCACATTTTTGCCCACTCACATAGCCTGTCTATATCCCTTCGCAGATTTTTTTGTGTCCTCCTCACAATTTGCTTTCACACCCATCTTTGTATCATCAGCAAACTTGGTTACATTACACTGCGTCCCTTCATCCAAGTCATTAAAAAAAATTTAAATAGTTGAGGCCCCAGCACTGATCCCTGTGGCACCCACTAGTTACTCTTTATCTGGACTGTTTTCTGCTAGTTAGCCAATCCTCTATCCATGCTAATACAATACCCCCGCCCCAGTAATCTTTTATCTCGTGAATCTTTTACGTTCACCTGAGAGAGCAGACGGGGCCTCGGTTTAAAGTCTCAGCCCAAAAGACGGCAGCTCCGACAGTGCAGCCTTCCCTCAGTATTGCCCCTCCAACAGTGCAGCCCTCCCTCAGTACTGCCCCTCCGAGGTGCGGTGCTCCCTCAGTATTGCCCCTCCGACAGAGCAGTACTCCCTCAGTACTGCCCCACTGACAGTGCAGCACTCCCTCAGCACTGCTCCTCCGACAGTGCAGCATCCCCTCAGTACTGCCCCTCCGACAGCGCAGCACTCCTCAGTACTGCCACTCCGACAGTGCAGCACTCCCTCAGCACTGCCCCTCCGACAGAGCAGCGCTCCCTCAGTACTGCCCCTCCGACATTGCAGCAATCCCTCAGCATTGCCTCTCCAACAGTGCGGCGCTCCCTCAGTACTGCCCCTCCGAAATACAGCGTTCCCTCAGTACTGCCCCACTGACAGTGCAGGGCTCCCTCAGTGCTTGCACCCGGAGTTTTTTTTAATTCATTCATGGGATTGGACGTCGCTGGCAAGGTCAGCATTTATTGCCCATCCCTAATTGCCCTTGAGAAGGTGGTGGTGAACCGCCTTGTTGAACCGCTGCAGTCCGTGTGGTGAAGGTGCTCCCACAGTGTTGTTAGGGAGAGAGTTCCAGATTTGACCAAGCAACGATGAAGGAATGGCGATATATTTCCAAGTCAGGATGGTGTGTGACTTGGAGGGGAACGTGGAGGTGATCTGGTTTCCTTGCGTCTGCTGCCCTTGTCCTTCTAGGCAGTTGAGGTGGAGCATGGCAGCAAGGAAGATTGAGAAGAGGGTTGGGGCGATGACGCAGCCCTGTTTGACCCCGGTCCGGACGTGGATTGGGTCTGTGATGGATCCGTTGGTAAGGATCACGGCCTGCATGTTGTCGTGGAGCAGGCGGAGGATGGTGACAAACTTTTGTGGGGAATCCAAAACGGAGGAGGACGCTCCATAGATCCTCTCGCTTGACAGTGTCAAAGGCCTTTGTAAGGCCGAAGAAGGCCATGTATAAGGGCTGGTGCTGTTCCCTGCATTTTTCCTGCAGCTGTCGCGCTGCAAAATTCATGGCCGTTGTGCCCCGTAGGGGATGAAATCCGCACTGTGACTCCTCGGCCACAGGGAGAAGACGGTTGAGGAGGACTCTAGCGACGACTTTCCCAGTGGCTGATCACAGGGAGATTCCTCTGTAGTTGCCGCAGTCGGACTTGTCCCCTTTTTTAAAGATGGTCACAATCATTGCATCTCTGAGATCTCCCGATATGCTCTCCTCCCTCCAGATGAGAGAGATGAGATGTATTTACGCCTCTCCGCCATACTTCAGTGCCTCAGCGGGGATTCCATCCACTCCCGTAGCCTTGTTGTTTTTAAGCCATCCCACTGGAGTAGAACTAAACTACAGAACCAGTGGGAACCTGATCAACCTTCGCCATCTCCAGGCAAGGTCCAACACCAACCCAACCTTTGTCGTCGAGCTACAGTACGTGGATGACGCCTGCATCTGCGCACATACAGAGGCTGAACTCCAGGACATAGTCAATATGTTTACTGAAGCGTACGAAAGCATGAGCCTTACGCTAAACAGCCGTAAGACAACGGTCCTCCACCAGCCTGTCCTCGCCGCACAGCACTGCCCCCCCAGTCATCAAGATCCACGCATGGCCCTGGACAAAGTAGACCACTTCCCATATCTTGGGAGCCTCCTATCAACAAAAGCAGACATTGACGACGAGATTCAACACCGCCTCCAGTGCGCCAGTGCAGCCTTCGGCCACCTGAGGAAAAGAGTGTTTGAAGACCAGGCCCTCAAAACTGCCACCAAGCTCATGGTTTACAGGGCTGTAGTAATAACCGCCCTCCTGTATGGCTCAGAGACATGGACCATGTACAGTAGAAACCTCAAGTCACTGGAGAAATACCATCAACAATGTCTCCACAAGATCCTACAAATCCCCTGGGAGGACAGATGCACCAACGTTAGCGTCCTCGACCAGGCCAACATCCCCAGCATTGAAGCACTGACCACACTTGATCAGCTCCGCTGGGCAGACCACATTGTTTGCATGCCAGACATGAGAATCCCAAAGCAAGCGCTCAACTCGGAACTCCTTCACGGCAAACAAGCCAAAGGTGGGCAGCGGAAGCATTACAAGGACACCCTCAAAGCCTCTCTGATAAAGTGCGACATCCCCACTGACACCTGGGAGTCCCCGGCCAAAGACCACCCTAAGTGGAGGAAGTGCATCCGGGAGGGCGCATGCAGAAATCAAGCGCAGGCAGCGGAAAGAGCGTGAGTCAAACCAGTCCCCACCCACCCCTTCGCTCAACAACTATCTGTCCCACCTGTGACAGAGACTGTGGTTCTCGTATTGGACTGTTCAGCCACCTAAGAACTCATTTTAAGAATGGAAGCAAGTCTTGCTTCCGAGGGACTGCCTATGGTGATGATGATCTAGGTGGTGGAGGTCATGGGTTTGGGAGGAGCTGCTGAAGAAGCCTTGGTGAGTTGTTGCAGTGCATCTTGTAGATGGTACACACTGCAGCCACGGTGCGCCAGTAGTGGAGGGAGTGAATGTTGAAGGTGGTAGATAAGGTGCTAATCAAGCGGAAACATGGGAACATGGAGTGTCAGCTTGGATTGTGTGCTTAACTCACTGGGGAACCAAAATAAGACATCGCTGCTGGTACTTCAGAATGGCAAAGCCAAGCATAAATGGCACACAATAACAGTTTAACTGGGTGAATTTCTTTTTCTTTGGGATACATGTCACCTTAACAATAACTCTGGAACATACTGCCCTCTGGTGGAAAGAAAGTGTAATGCAGCTATCAAGCAGCAGGGATCAATGGTGGAGAAATTCAAAGTTGCGCCTATTTTAAGGACTTTTTGTTTAGGTGTCTTCTGCAGTTGCCTGAAGCAGGGACAGGCCTTATTTTAATATCAAACTGCAAAGCACAAGCCCTAGATAACTTTTTTTATGCATTGACAGCAACCTAAACAATGTGTTCTTAAAGAGATCTCGATTGGCCAGTAAACAAGTGGGCAAACTTACAGGAGGAATTCTCCTTGCTGCCTCCACGTTAATACTGCGGGCCGCAATCATTAAAATTGTGCTCCGAGACCCCCACCCGCCCCCGCCCCCTCCCCCCAGTTCAGACGCGCGCTGGGGGAGCATCAACGGTTAATTTTTTTTTAATTCGTTCATGGGATGTGGATGTCACTGGCGAGGCCAGCATCTATTTCCCAGTCCTAATTGCCCTTGAGAACGTGGTGGTGAGACTCCTTCTTGAATCGCTGCAGTCCGTGTAGTGAAGATGCTCCCACAGTGCTGTTAGGGAGGGAGTTCCAGGATTTTGACCCAACAACGATGAAGGAACGGCGATATATTTCCAAGTCAGGATGGTGTGTGACTTGGAGGTATGGTGTTCCCATGCACCTGCTGCCCTTGTCCTTCTAGGTTCTTGAGGTCACGGGTTTGGGAGGTGCTGCCGAAGAAGCCTTGGCGAGTTGCTGCAGTGCATCATCATCATCATAGGCAGTCCCTCGAAATCGGGGAAGACTTGCTTCTGCTCTAAAAGTCAGTTCTCAGGTGGCTGTACCATTCAATGTGGGAATTACAATCTCTGTCACAGGCGGGGCAGACAGTGGTTGAAGGAAGGTGTTATGTCCTTGGATGCTCTGATAATGACTCTACGAGGCAATATGTTGTACTTGAACTGTAGTGACCTTAGTCCTTTATTGATAACTCCAGAATGAGGATCACACCTGGTGGCCTGCCTTTTATACTCGGCCAGACACACCTGTACAGGTAACCTACAAGTCTCCCACTGCTGTGCCCTCTAGTGGCACATCTTGTGATAGTATAAACAGTAGCCATGTAGGATACATGACATCACTCTCCCCAAATCGCCTCTGCATTGACTGTGCTCTGGGCTTAGCTCTATGTGGTTGACCCTTGGCGGGTCGTTTCAATCTTGGGTGAGTGGTTGGTGTTTCGTTGGCAGTAGAGGTGCTGGTGGTTGCTGTTTGTGTGTGTCTCTGACCACTCCATTCTCCCCCCCACCCCCACATATAGATTATGCCGGAGACTCATTGCATTCATGTACATTCAAGTCCAGAAAAACAAGTTTGCATTACATTTGTGGTTCAGTTGTGAAACAAGTACATTAGACTGGTGAGATACATAATTGATGCATACTAGGGGATCGGTAAACGGTGTGAAAGGACAAGCTAGTTCCAGAAAAGCTGGATGGTGTCCCTGCAGTCTGGTGGCGGCGCGGTGCCCAGTGCTGGAACGCGGTTGGCTCAAGTTACCTGCTCTGGGGGCTGTTGCCATTGCTCCTAGCATTGGGCAGGTTCACAGATGCCTGTGACCTCCTTGTCCTTTCTTTGTGCCCTGGGTCGCTGCTGCTCCCTGAGGAGCTGTCGTCTAGCAGTGCACAGGGAACTGCTGATTCGCTGGCCTGGGCGTTGTTTGGTTTGGGATCCTGGCTGGTCCCGGTCCCCTTTTGGAGGACTGTTGCGGGTGAACCTTCGTTCCTGGGTATGGCCTTATGGCGATGGGGTCTGTGGGCTACGCCTGAGTGCAGTTTGCTCTTTCAGGCTCGTGGCAGTTGCTGCCATCGGGTTCCTGAGAGGCAGAGTCAATCGGGGGACGGTATCAATACTGGTGCCGTTGCCCTCCTGAGATCGCTTGCTCTGCAGCTCGAGTGTGTTGGCTGCTTGTGGCCTCACTCCATGGTGCATGACTCTGGTCCCAGGGACGCAGGCTACTACATTGGGCAGCTCGCTGGACCTGTGTGCTCCCGATGGGTGTTTGCCCACTGCATTGGCTGTGTGCGGTTGAAATCCTACATCGGACAACGTTTCATCACATATTGTGAATACCCTGTAGCTCCGATCGCGATCGCGCAACTTTTCCTTGCTGTGTGCATGTACACAATTCTGATCATCAATTACACATTTTACATGATCGCAATCGCGTGACTTTTCCTTACTTATTGCACGTACACAACTCTGATCATCAGTTACACATTTTACATGATCGCCAGTGTGCGACTTTTCCTTGCTTATTGCATGTGCACAACTCTGATCATCAGTTACACAGTTTATCTCTAACTCACAGTTGCTATTACATTGCTTGAGTGTGTGGAACTGTCCCTTTAAGTACAGTGGGTTGCTGGCCTCCTTTAAGAGGGCCTTGCTTTCTTTACCCCAATCCTCTTCTCCATTTGGTGCCACGTGTTGCTCCTTCAGCGCTGCACCTCGTGGTCTGGCCGCCGCCATCTTTTTCTTCAGCGCATCACCTCGTGGTTCGGGCACAATCTTTCCTCTGCGGTGATCCTCTTCTCCCCGGGTTCTGCCTCCGAAGCTGGGAAGTCGCCTTTGGATCCGATTTTCTTTCTCCGGAATCCTACCACTGGAGCCTGGAAGGTGTGCTCGGGTCGTCCCAGCTGGATCATCTCCACGCAGGCGTGCTGAGCATTCTGTGTCTCGGGTGCTGTGCTGGTCTGCTCTCTGGTGCCGGATACAATCTCAGGTGAGGGCTTGTTTTGCCTCTGAGCACAGAGGACGTCGATCACTGGAGGGGTGAAGTCTTCCCACTTCCAATGGATCTACTCCATCCACTTTCTTCCGAGTAGAATTGGTCCATCACCTGCAACAATCCACAGGGGTAACCTGTGCACCACGCCATCATGGAGTACCTTAACATCTGCACTACCAACGACTGGGATAAGTTTATGTGTAGATACGCAGCTTTGCCTGAACCGGGACCAATTTGGGTCGTTCAGCTTGATTGTCCCATAGCCTCTCAAAGGCTTCTTGATTCATTACTGACTGGCTCGCCCCCATGTCCACTTCCATGAAGACTGGAACGCCATCTATCTCGACTTCCATCCTCAATGGGAACACTTGGTGGTGCAGGTAAACATGCTATATACCTCATCATGGGGCTGAGCTGCCTCTCTGACTATCGTTTCATAATCCATGCTGGATTCATGGCCATCTGCGGACTCTTCATCGACACAGTGAGTCATATTACTCTTACACATTCACTGGAGGTGGCCCTTTGTGCTGCAGCCTTTGCATACATAGTCTGCAGCACAACGGCACTGGTGACCCCTGTGATTCCTTCCACAATCCCAGCATGGAGCTACTTGATTAGCCCCCCTCGGTGGACTCTGAGTTAAGAGACTAGGGGGCCTGTTCTCTCTGCCTTGAGAAGGTTCACGTTCTATAGTCCAGCCTCTAAAAGGCGCACTCTGTGCGCAGTACTTGCCGGGTTTGAGTCCTGAGGATGAGTCATCTGCCTAGAGCCACAGGTCGAGGTCATGAATGCCTGGCCTTCTGTAGTGTGACTGTGGTATCCGCAGACAGTAGCTTATGAAGAAGGCCCTCATGGCCGATTCCAATTACAAATATGTCCCACAGCGCTTTGGTGAGGTGGTCACCGAAATCACATGGTGCTGCCAGCCTCCTGAGGTCTGCAGCGTATTTCACGATTTCCTGGCCTTCGGGCCACCGGTGGATGTAGAACTGGTGTCTGGCTGTGAGGATGCTCTCCTTGGGCTTGAGTTGCTCCTGGATCAGGGTTACGAGCTCTTCGTACGTCTTGGCCGTTGTCTTCGCTGGTGCCAGCAAGTCCCTGATGAGGCCAAGGACGGTGGGCCCACAACTGGTCAGCAGGATAGCTCTGCGTTTATCAGCCAGTGTGGCTGGATTGTCGCCTGCCAAGTCATTTGCTGTGAAGAAATGTTCGAGCCTCTCCACAATGGCATCCCAATCATCACCATCGGCGAACTGCTGCAACATACCAAGGGTAGCCATTTTCACGTGAAAGTCCGTAATCTCATCGCCAATTGTTATTTCCTTGGATGCATTGATAATGACTCTACGAGGCAATGTGTTGTACTTGAACTGTAGTGACCTTAGTCCTTTATTGATAACTCCAGAGTGAGGATCACACCTGGTGGCCTGCCTTTTATACTGGGCCAGACACACCTGTACAGGTAACCTACAAGTCTCCCACTGCTGTGCCCTCTGGTGGCACACCTTGTGATAGTACAAACAGTAGCCATGTAGGATACATGACAGAAAGGGTGGGTGGGGAACCTGGTTTATCGCATGCTCCTTCTGCTGCCTGCGCTTGGTTTCTGCATGCTCTCGGCGGCGAGACTCAAGGCTCAGCGCCCTCCCGGAGTCTCATTCCTCCACTTAGGGCGGTCTTGGGCCAAGGATTCCCAGGTGCTGGTGGAAATGTTGCACTTTATCAAAGAGGCTTTGAGGGTGTCCTTGAAATGTTTCCTCTGCCCGCCTGGGGCTCGCTTGCCGTGTAGGAGTTCCGAGTAGAGCGCTTGCTTTGAGAGTCTCGCGTCAGGCATGCGGACAATGTGGCCTGACCATCGGAGCTGGTCGAGTGTGGTCAGTGCTTCGATGGAGATGGTAAATACAAGGACACCCTCAAAGATAAAGTGCAACATCCCCACTGACACCTGAGAGTCCCTGGCCAAAGACCGCCCTAAGTGGAGGAAGTGCATCCAGGAGTGCGTTGAGCATCTCGAGTCTCATCGCCGAGAACATGCAGAAATCAAGCACAGGCAATGGAAAGAGCATGCGGCAAATCAGTCCCACCCACCCTTACCCTCAACGACTATCTGTCCCACCTGTGACAGAGACTGTGGTTCTCATATTGGACTGTTCAGCCACCTAGGAACTCATGTTAAGAGTGGAAGCAAGTCTTCCTCGATTCCGAGGGACTGCCTATGATGATGATGGTAGATGGTACACACTGCAGCGACTTGCCAATTGCCTGAATAAGGACTGTAACGCATTTCTACCCCAATTTCTTCAGGTTTCTGCGATGAAGGTGCTCCTACGTTGCTGATTCTTTGTAGCCCTTTGATATGACCGAGTGGCTTCATTCGGCCACTTCGGAGGGCAGTCAAGAGTCAACCATGTTTGGTGTGGGGACTAGAGTCAGATATAGGCCCAGACCAGGTAAGGACGGCAGGTTTCCTTCCTTAAAGGGACATTAAAAGAAAAGAAAGACTTGGATTTATATAGCGCCTTTCACGACCACCGGACGCCTCAATGCATTTTACAGCTAATTAAGTACTTTTAGAGTATAGTCACTGCTGTAATATGGGAAACGCGGCAACAAATTTGCGCACAGCAAGCTCCCACAAACAACAATGTGGTAATGAGCTGATAATCTGTTTTTTTTGTTATGTTAGTTGAGGGATAGATATTGGCCAGGACACCGGGGAGAACTCCCCTGCTCTTCTTCAAAATAGTGCCATGGAATCTTTTACGTTCACCTGAGAGAGCAGACAGGGCCTCGGTTTAACATCCGAAAGACGGCACCTCCGACAGTGCAGCACTCCCTCAGCACTGCACTGGAGTGTCAGCTTAGATTTTTGTTGTGCTCAAGTCCCTGGAGTGAGCCTTGAACCCACAACCTTCTGGGTTAGTGAACCTGTTGGGTTTTTATGACAATCCAACAGTTTACTGGTCACTTTTGCTGATACCAGCTTTTTATAAAAGAGAATTCAAACTCTCAGACTGCCCCACGGTGGGATTTGAATTCACGTTCTACTGGATTATGTAACTCAGTAGCATCTTTTTCTTCTTAGGCAGTCCCCAGGAGTTGAGGATGACTTGCTTCCACACTAGTATGAGTTCTCAGGTGCCTGACGTTCCAGGTCCCAAACTTCATTCTAGAGGGTGGAAGATGCCTGTGTGTGAATTCTTTTAACGTGGGGTGGCCATTGCACACCGGCTACAACAAGAACCTGACAGAGCAAGGTCTTGGTCCAATGGCAAGGGGATCTAAGACGATTGGAGACCAGGCTCTGCTGCATGGGACTAGCACACACACACACACACACACACACACACACACACACACACACACAACATGCACAAAACACACACGCAACACACATACACACACACAAAACACACACACAACACACACACACACACACACACACACACACACACACACACACACAACATGCACAAAACACACACGCAACACACATACACACACACAAAACACACACACAACACACACACACACACACACACACACACACACACACAACATGCACAAAACACACACGCAACACACATACACACACACACACACACACACACAACATGCACAAAACACACACGCAACACACATACACACACACACACATACACACAACATGCACAAAACACACACGCAACACACATACACACACACACACACACACAAAACACACACACAAAACACACACACAACACACACACAACACACATACACACACACATACACAAAACACACACACACACACACACACACACACACAACATGCACAAAACACACACGCAACACACATACACACACACACACACACACAAAACACACACACAAAACACACACACAACACACACACAACACACATACACACACACATACACAAAACACACACACACACACACACACACACACACAACATGCACAAAACACACACGCAACACACATACACACACACACACACACACAAAACACACACACAACACACATACACACATACACACACACAAAACACACACACAACACACATACACACATACACACACACAAAACACACACACAACACACATACACACATACACACACACAAAACACACACACAACACACACACACACACAACACACACATATTCCTACTGACCCCCTCCCTCCCTCAGGTCCTCTCACCCTGATTTTCAGGGATCGCAATGTGGGTGAGCACCTTGAGCTTGGAGTTTGTCCACATAGTGCTGACACTGTATCCCGGGCCCCCCGGCTACAGCTTCAGCACGCTGCTCTCCATTCGAAGGCTGTGCTGCACTTTTCCCTCTCTCTGCACCACCGAGCCCTCAAAGAGCAACCGGAAGCAGAAAGCTTGGCTGGTTTTATTTTCCTCTGGAGTACAGGAATGCTGAGGACGATCCCAGCAGCCTGTCACCTCTCCCATCTACATGGAACCTTCCTGAGGTAGCAGTTGGATGGCTGCTTCTCTCACAGGCGCAACTATACACAGGACAAAGGACGACAGAACTGAGGCAGAGGGGCGGGTCAGAGGTTAAAGAGATGTGGTTCATCTGTTGGTGAAATGTGACATCTAGTTTCTGCAGTTATTAACAGGAGTCTCCCAAACTTCCCAAAGTTCAGTGGCCAGGTTCCATCCGTCAAGAGCAACATCCACTGGAAAGCAACAACAACTTGCACTTACACAGCGCACGTAGTAAAATGTCCCAAAGCGCTTCACAGGAACTTAAATCAGACAAAATCTGACACTGAGCCGCATAAGGAGAAATTAGGGCAAATGACCAAAAGCTTGGTCAAAGAGGTAGATTTTAAGGAGCGTCTTAAAGGAGGAGAGAGAGGTAGAGATGTGAGGGGGCTTGACAGGATAGATGCAGAGAGGATGTTTCCCCTCATGGGAAAATCTAGAACTAGGGGACATAGTTTCAGAATAAGGGGTCGCCCATTAAATGGAATTTCTTCTCTCAGAGGGTCATGAATCTTTGGAATTCTCTATCCCAGAGAGCTGTGGACGCTGGGTCATTGAATATATTTAAGGTGGGGATAGATTTTTGAACGATAGGGGAGTCAAGAGTTATGGCGAGAGGGCAGGGAAATGGAGTGAGGCCAAGATCAGATCAGCCATGATCTTATTGACTGGCGGAGCAGGTTCGGCCTACTCCTGAAAATGTAATGCCCCTGTTTAAAAAAGGAGGCAGAGAGAAAGCAGGAAACTACAGACCAGTTAGCCTAACATCTATAGTTCGAAAAATGCTGGAGTCCATTATTAAGGAAGCAATAGCTTTTGGAAAAGCATAGTTCAATGAAGCAGAGTCAGCATGGTTTTATGAAAGGGAAATCATGTTTGACAAATTTGCTGGAATTTTTTGAGGATGTAACGAGCAGGCTGGATAAAAGAGAACCAGTAGATGTGGTGTATTTCGATTTCCAGAAAGTATTCGATAAGGTGCCTTATAAAAGGTTATTGCACAAGATAAAAGTTCACGGGGTTGGGGGTAATATATTTGCATGGATAGAGGATTGGCTAACTAACAGAAAACAGAGAATCACATGAATGGGTCATTTTCCGGTGGTAACATTAACTAGTGGGGTGCCGCAAGGATCGGTGCTGGGGCCTCAACTATTTACAATCTACATTAATGACTTGGATGAAGGGACCGAGTTTGCTGATGAACAAAGATGGGTGGGAAAGCAAATTGTGAGGAGGACACAAAAAATCTGCAAAGGGATATAGGGCTCGATTTTCCCCAGTGATTTGTGTCATTTTTTTGGAGTAGGCTGCTTTTTTTGGCCTATTGAGTCAAATTTTTGGCTTATATATTTTTTTCAAACTTTCCACTTGCGATCTGTGCCAGCGTAACTGACTTAGTTACGATTTTTCTAGGCCAGTTTATTTCACCTCAGATGGGGTGTTCCCTCATGTCTGCGCCAGTTTTTTCAATTGTTTACAGTTTGGCCAACATTTTATTCTCTTAGGTCGGTGTATCTGGCCACTCACGAAAAACCTTCTGGTGAGTTAAGAAAACCAGCGCACATTCACAAACCTGCCCTAAAAGACGCCATTGTTTTTAAATCGAAGATTTTGGAGTGAGTCAAGAACAGTCAAAATCAATAATAAAGTTCAACTTTTTTTTAACCTGTCAACGTAGAAGTGTAAATCTGTTGGATTTCACAAGTTTTCTCATTTTTTTACTCACTCACACGCCACTACCGAACATCTTGAAGAAGGTCTGGAGGGTTGTAGGTTTGGCCGGCAGAATTGGCCTCGCGTCCGGACACAGTGGCTCGGGGTTCGGCTACAAAACAAGCCGTGGGTGAGGGAGGTGGGGGGATGGAAGAGAGGAGAGGAAGGAGAGATAGCCGATCTTACGGCTTGTAGCCTGGGAAGGGGGAGGGAGAGAGAGACGATCTCATGGCTCATAGCCCAGGGAGGGATAGAGATAGCTGATCTTACGGCTTGTAGCCTGGGGAGGGGGAGGGAGAGAGAGAGACGATCTTATGGCTCATAGCCCGGGGAGGGAGAGAGATAGCTGATCTTATGGCTTGTAGCCCGGGGAGGGGGAGGGAGAGAGAGATGATCTTATGGCTCATAGCCCGGGGAGGGAGAGAGATAGCTGATCTTACGGCTTGTAGCCTGGGAAGGGGGAGGGAGAGAGAGATGATCTTATGGCTCATAGCACGGGGAGAGAGAGAGATAGCTGATCTTACGGCTTGTAGCCCGGGGAGGGGGAGGGAGAGAGAGGTCACAAGACTCAAGGGATGTGAGGGGGAGAGAGGAGACCCTAAGGGCTCAGCGACAACTATTCCACATGGACATGTTTACTGTTTGAAGCTGTTCCGTAATGCTGTGTTGTGCTAATGGAACATAGTTCAGTTTTAATGTAAAATATATTTTATTCAAAAGTTTACAATAATTCAACTTTAATAAAATTATTCTTGTATCAAACTTCACTTTAAGATCACTCTTTAAGATCACTTAAAAACTTTAACATCGCTTATAAACTTGTAAATTTACATAACTTATAAAAAACTTTTAATTTGAAAACAGTTACAACAGTAACAATAATAAATCAACCATGATCTTATTGAATGGCGGAGCAGGCTCGAGGGGCCATGTGGCCTACTCCTGCTCCTATTTCTTAACAACAACAACAACATCAACAGCAGCAAAGAAAGGCTCCACCCATCTCTCATCCCCCTTAGTCTAAGACCGCGCGCATGCTTGGTCTTAGACTCTCCACCACCCCTGCCCGCAGGCCGTGACGCAGTGACTCTGGGCTTGGTACAAAGCTCATTCCTTCTAACATCTTGGGTGCTGCACACCTCTTAAGGGTGGGGAGGGCGTCAGCGTCAGACAGCAAGTTGGAGGGTCCGGCTTTGGGCTCTTCAGAGGCTGGTGTGGGGATTGCAGTGGGAGTGGCAGTTGAGTCTGTCAATGGGCGTGGGGTCTGGGCATGTTCCCTTATTGCAGCAGCTAACTCACACATGCCGTCCCTCATGCTCTCTGACAGTGTCTCAGAGGCCTGCAACATTCCCTCCCCAATGGCCAGTGACATGGTTTGCACTACCTCTAAAATTCCCTCCCTCATGGCCAGTGATGTGGTTTGCACTACCTCCAACATTCCCTCCCTCATGGCCAGTGATGTGGTTTGCACAACCTCTGACATTCCTTCCCTCATGGCCAGTGATGTGGTTTTAACCACCTCTAAAATTCCCTCCCTCATGGCCAGTGATGTGGTTTGCACTACCTCCAACATTCCCTCCCTCAAGACCAGTGACGTGGTTTGCACAACCTCTGACATTCCCTCCCTCATGGCCAGTGATGTGGTTTGCACAACCTCTGACATTCCCTCCCTCATGGCCAGTGATGTGGTTTGCACTACCTCTGACATTCCCTCCCTCATGGCCAGTGATGTGGTTTGCACAACCTCTGACATTCCCTCCCTCATGGCCAGTGACGTGGTTTGCACTACCTCCAACATTCCCTCCCTCAAGACCAGTGATGTGGTTTGCACTACCTCTGACATTCCCTCCCTCAAGACCAGTGATGTGGTTTGCACTACCTCTGACATTCCCTCCCTCAAGATCAGTGATGTGGTTTGCACTACCTCTGACATTCCTTCCCTCATGGCCAGTGATGTGGTTTGCACTACCTCTGACATTCCCTCCCTCATGGCCAGTGACGTGGTTTGCACAACCTCTGACATTCCTTCCCTCATGGCCAGTGATGTGGTTTGCACTACCTCTAAAATTCCCTCCCTCATGGCCAGTGACGTGGTTTGCACTACCTCCAACATTCCCTCCCTCATGGCCAGTGACGTGGTTTGCACAACCTCTGACATTCCCTCCCTCATGGCCAGTGATGTGGTTTGCACTACCTCCAACATTCCCTCCCTCAAGACCAGTGACGTGGTTTGCACAACCTCTGACATTCCCTCCCTCATGGCCAGTGATGTGGTTTGCACTACCTCTGACATTCCCTCCCTCATGGCCAGTGACGTGGTTTGCACAACCTCTGACATTCCCTCCCTCATGGCCAGTGACGTGGTTTGCACTACCTCCAACATTCCCTCCCTCAAGACCAGTGATGTGGTTTGCACTACCTCTGACATTCCCTCCCTCAAGATCAGTGATGTGGTTTGCACTACCTCTGACATTCCCTCCCTCATGGCCACTATTCCCTCACTGATGGTCCTGGATATCGTTCCCATTTCTCGTGAGAGTGTTGTTACTTCTCCCGATTGTCCCACTACCTCATCATTCACCCCACTGATGGTGTCCGTGAGTAATCGGGTAAGGCCAATGCTCTCCGCATCAATGACATCATCTGAATCGCATCTGTTACATCCTGTATTTCAGGACAGCATGGTCTCCTTCCCTCCTCTCCATGACTTTCAGCACCCCACTGGAACCCACAGCCTGGGATGGTGGGGCCCTGGGTGTGCCTCGTTGCATCTGGGACCCGCAAGATGGGAAACCATGGAATGTCCCACCAACACTCAAACCACGAATCACAGAAGGGGCTGGCACCTCCATGAGCGGCACCTCCTCAATATTCAGTATAACAGTGGGAGCTTCATCCAGCTCCATACCCTCCCCCTCCCCTCCATGTTCTTGGTCTGGAGGGTTGGATTGGAAGATGTTCTCCTCTTCAGGCTCATCGTGTCTGAATCTTCTTCTGCATTGTCAGGGTTGGCCTCAAGTTCTGCAAAATTTAACAGAGCAGTCAAATGGTTGCAGCAGAGAAGGGGCATGATGGGTGGCATGAGTAGGCTCACACATCGCAGGCCAGGCAGCAGGCTGATTTGAAGGGCCACGATGAATTTGCAGGACTTACCCTCTCCCTCGAGTGTGGGCCCAGCTTGTGCAGTACTGATTGCTTTTTTCCAGGCAGGACCCATCAAAGCAGCGACCCTCTCTTCCAAGGGTGTCAGTGGCTTCAGATTTGCCGGGCCTCCTCCTGTTTGAGTTCTTTCCCTTTTGTTATGCACCACTTTCCTCTGCAAAGAGGGTGTCTTTCTGCTGGGTGGGACATATACAGTTGGTTACATTTACAATTGCATTGAATAAATGAAAATATTACTTACACTAACTAATTGACCAAGGTCCTGCCATTTCTTTTTATACTGGCCTCCAGATCTCGTGGTGATCACCACTGCGCAGTAATCTTCTGCAACTTAGTTCCAGCGTTGTCTCTTTTCTTTAGGTGAAACTTTTATGTGACCTCTGCTGGTGTCCAGCTCCTGCCATCTGGTCTCAATCACAGTAACTAGTGCCTCCACTTCTTCCTGTAAGAAAGTCTTGGTCCTTACACCACGTTGCATCTTGCATTGCTCCAGCTGTGATTTTTCCAATGCTCTCACAGCACTCTTTCTCACACGTACACATACAAACGGCTCTTCAAAAATGGCCGATTGCCAAATCCGAGCTGTACTAAGCATGAGCGTCCATTGGAATGACGTCAAAAACGTAACTTTTTTTCCCGCGCATGCGCAAAAGGTACAGCATTTTTTTTTGCCGCAGACAGCAGGCTCCACCCCCTGAGGCGACTGGACACACTGCACGGCACCAAATTTGAATTATAGATTGCTAAAAACTTTGGCAAAATATTTCTGGCACATTTCTGACCAAGAAAACCTGGTGTAACTCTGGCAATACTCCAGAAAATGGGCTTGGGAAAAATTGAGCCCATAGACAGGCTAAGTGAGTGGGCAAAAAGTTGGCAGATGGAGTATAATGTGGGAAAATGTGAGGTTATCCACTTTGGCAGAAAGAATAGAAAAGCAAATTATTTTTCAAATGGAGAAAAATTGCAAAGTGCTGCAGTACAGAGGGACCTGAGTGTGCTTGTGCATGAAATACAAAAAGTTAGTATGCAAGTAATCAGGAGACAAATGGAATGTTGGCCTGTATCGCAAGGGGGATATAGTATAAAAGCAGAGATGTCCTGCTACAACTGTACAGGGTATTGGTGAGGCCACACCTGAAGTACTGCATACAGTTTTGGTCTCCGTATTTAAGGAAGGATATACTTGCATTAGAGGCCGTTCAGAGAAGGTTCACTAAGTTGATTCCGGAGATGAGAGGGTTGACTTATGGAGATAGTTTGAGTAGGTTGGGCTTATACTGATTGGAGTTCAGAAGAATGAGAGAAGATCTTATCGAAATATATAAGATAATGACGGCGCTCGACAGGGTGAATGCAGTGAGGATATTTCCACTCATAGGGGAAGCTAGAACTAGAGGATATAGTCTCAGAATAAGGGGCCGCCCATTTAAAACTGAGATGAGGAGGAATTTCTTCTTTCAGAGGGTTGTAAATCTGTGGAATTCTCTGCATCAGAGAGCTGTGGAGGCTGGGTCATTGAATATATTTAAGGCGGAGATAGACATATTTCTAAGCGATAAGCGAATAAAAAAGGGTTATTGGGAGCGGGCAGGGAAGTGGAGTTGAATCCATGATCAGATCAGCCATATATATCAAAATATATTCCAGTGAGGAGGAAAGGGTGTAAGAGAAAAGATAGCCATCCGTGGCTAACTAAAGAAATAAAAGATGTATCCAATTAAAAACAAGGGCATACAAAGTGGCCAAAACTAGTGGGAGGACAGAAGACTAAGAAGCTTTTAAAAGCCAGCAAAGAATGACTCAAAAAATGATTAAGAAAGGGAAGATAGACTATGAGAGTAAACGAGCACAAAATATAAAAACAGATAGCAAGAGTTTCTATAGGTATATAAAAAGGAAAAGAGTGGCAAAAGTAAATGTTGGTCCCTTAGAGGACGAGACCAGGGAATTAGTAATGAGGAACATGGAGATGGCAGAAACTCTGAACAAATATTTTGTATCAGTCTTTACGGTAAAGGACACTAACAATATCCCAAAAGTGGATAGTCAAGGGGCTATAGGGGGGGGGGGGAAGGAACTTAACACAATCACAATCACTAAGGAGGTGGTACTCAGTAAGATAATGGCACTAAAGGCAGATAAATCCCCTGGACCTGATGGCTTACATCCTAGGGTCTTAAGAGAAGTAGCGGCAGGGATTGTGGATGCATTGGTTGTAATTTACCAAAATTCCCTGGATTCTGGCGAGGTCCCAGAAGATTGGAAAACTGCAAATGTAACGCCCCTATTTAAAAAAGGAGGCAGACAAAAAGCAGGAAACTATAGACCAGTTAGCCTAAAGGCTGTGGTTGGGAAAATGTTGGAGTCCATTATTAAAGAAGCAGTCGCAAGACATTTGGAAAAGCAAAATTTGGTCAGGCAGAGTCAGCATAGATTTATGAAGGGGAAGTCATGTTTGACAAATTTGCTGGAATTCTTTGAGGATGTAACGAACAGGGTGGATAAAGGGGAACCAGTGGATGTGGTGTATTTGGACTTCCAGAAGGCATTTGACAAGGTGCCACAAGATAAAAGGGTAATATATTAGCATGGATAAAGGATTGGCTAACTAACAGAAAACAGAGAGTCGGGATAAATGGTTCATTCTCTAGTTGGCAACCACTAACTAGTGGGGTGCCGCAGGGATCAGTGCTGGGTCCCCAAATATTTACAATCTATATTATCAACTTGGAAGAAGGGACTGAGTGTAATATAGCCAAGTTTGCTGATGATACAAAGATGGGAGGAAAAGCAATGCATGAGGAGTACATTAAAAAATCTGCAAAAGGACATAGACAGGTTAAGTGAGTGGGCAAAAATGTGGCAGATGGAGTATAATGTTGGAAAGTGTGAGATCACACACTTTGGCAGAAAAAAATCAAAGAGCAAGTTATTATTTAAATGGAGAAAGATTGCAAAGTGCTGCAGTACAGTGGGACCTGAGGGTACTTGTGCATAAAACTCAAAAGGATAGTATGCAGGTACAGCAGTGATCAGGAAGGCCAATGGAATCTTGGCCTTTATTGCAAAGGGGATAGAGTATAAAAGCAGGGAAGTCTTGCTACAGCTATACAGGGTATTGGTGAGGCCACACCTGGAATACTGTGAGCAGTTTTCGTTTCCATATTTACAAAAGGATATACTTGCTTTGGAGGCAGTTCAGAGAAGGTTCACTAGGCTGATTCCGGAGATGAGGGGGTTGACTTATGAGGAAAGGTTGAGTCGGTTGGGCCTCTATTCATTGGAATTCAGAAGAATGAGAGGTGATCTTATCGAAACGAATAAGATTATGAGGGGGCTTGACAAAGTGGATGCAGAGAGGATGTTTCCACTGATGGGGGAGACTAGAACTAGAGGGCATTGTCATGTATTCAACTGTCATTGTAATCCATGTATAAACTGACCTAAGTTGTACATCGTGAGAACACTGACCACTAGATGGTGAACTTGTGGGAGACACTCCTAACCTGGACTTTCAGGTATAAAAGGGGAAGCTCCACCCATCTTCTCCACTTCAGTGCTGGCTAATAAAGGTTACTGGTCACAGAGTGACCTTCTCTCTAGTATAGGCCTCGTGTGCATTTGTACTCTATAATAAGGACATATTAGGCATGATCTTAGAATTAGGGGTCGCCCATTTAAAACTGAGATGAGGACTAATTTCTTCTCTAAGAGGGTTGTAAATCTGTGGAATTTACTGCCTCAGAGAGTTGTGGAAGCTGGGACATTGAATAAGTTTAAGAACGAAATAGACAGTTTCTTAAATGATAAGGGGATAAGGGGTTATGGGGAGGGGGCGGGGAAGTGAAGCTGAGTCCATGATCAGATCAGCCATGATCTTATTGAATGGTGGAGCAGGCTCGAGGGGCAAAATGGCCTAATCCTGCTCCTATTTCTTATGTCCTTATGTTTATGTTCGCCTGAAGCCTAGAGGGGTGAGATAAAATGTGTACCTGACATCGGCAGATGCAGCTGTATCTATTGGCATTTTGCCTCCGGATGAAAGGGTGGAACTACAGTGCTGTGCATGGACAACACTTCAATGATGCTGCAGTAGGACATCCAACACCAACATCATGGGGCAATCAGGGTATGATCAACTTACAATCTATATTAATGACTTGGATGAAGGGACCGAGTATAATGTGGCCAAGTTTACTGGTGATGCAAAGATGGGTGGGAAAGCAAATTGTGAGGAGGACACAAAAAATCTGCAAAGGGATATAGACAGGCAAAGTGAGTGGGCAAAAATTTGGCAGATTGAGTATAATGTGGGAAAATGTGAGGTTATCCACTTTGGCAGAAAAAATAGAAAAGCAAATTATAATTTAAATGGAGGAAAATTGCAAAGTGCTGCAGTACAGAGGAACCCCTGGGAGTCTTATGCATGGAACACAAAAAGTTAGTATGTGTAAGGTTTTTTCTTTCCATGTTCTTACTACAGTTCTTTGGCCCTGGGATTTACAGGAACAAAATATACACGACACAAAGGTTTAGGCTCAACCCAAAACTATTAGTTTATTTAGTTTATCAAAAGCACCAAAACAGACAAACCCCTTAGAGATTTGGTTTAAACGTACAATCACCCAATCCAGCTGGTCATCACCGATGTGGATTGTGGGCTCTGGAGGGCTGGATGGCGCCAGACATGCTGGCACGGTGCCTAAGTTCGGCCGACGTCCGCCGTGCGGCCGATGCCATCGAGTCGCTAAAAACAGCTCTGGGCCCTGACTCCGTTAGGTGTGTCAAAGAGGCTCAAGCACGTGGGGAAATCCCGTCCAAACTGACGCCCGTCCGGACGGAATTCCTCATCGGCGCCAAACCCCGGAACCTCCCTCGGGAGCCGGCGCCTCACAACTTGAGCCGCCTCGGGGAAATCCCCTCCGTGCCTTTCAGTTCTGCGCGGAGAGGTTTCCTGTACAGGCTGCTCCTGCACACTCTCCACCTTGCCATCCTCGTCTGCCGTCCAGACTTGCCATGGCGCACCATCTTGCCATCCAGAGGAGGCGGGGGTCCCCGATGGAGTGTACTCTACGCGGTAGTCCTCCCACTATTTATCGGGGACTTGGTCTGGAGGGTGGTGCACGGAGCAGTCCTGTGCAATAAATTTTTAAGTCGGTTCACGGACTCCCAGGCCACCTGCAATTTCTGCGGTCTGGAGGAGTCCGTGTTCCATGTTTTTATGGAGTGTGCAAGGTTGCAGCCCCTGTTCCATTATTTAAAGGGGCTGCTCCTCAATTTCTGGTTGCACTTCAGTCCCACACTCCTGATCTTTGGGCACCCTGTGCGGAGGGGAGCGGGTAGGTCAGAAGGCCTCCTCGTAGGACTGCTCCTGGGCACGGCCAAGGGTGCCATCAGCCGGTCCAGGCAGCGGGCGGTCGAGGGGGTCGTTCAGCCTGACTGCCTGCCTCTCTTCCACGCCTACATCCGGGTCAGGGTGTCCTTAGAGATGGAGCACGCGGTGTCCACCGGTACGCTCGCGGCCTTCCGCGAGAGGTGGGCACCGGAGGGACTGGAGTACATCATCACCCCCGGCAACCAAATTTTAATTTGATTTTATACATTTCAAAGTTTAATTTGTTTTAATTGCCGGGTTTTTAGTGTCCCCCTCCCCTTTTATAGGGGGCACTTGTAAAAATTTATGATTTTATTGCCCAAAAAAAATCACAAAAAAAAACACAAAAAAAAGTTTTAAAAAAAGGAAAAAAAGAGGGCAGTTAAAAGTGTCTGGAGTGTCCCCCAGATCGGGGGGCACTTGGTTTAACGGTTTAATTTTGTTCTCCAATCAAAAGAGTTGTGGGCTCTGGAGGGCTGGATGGCGCCAGACACGCTGGCACGGTGCCTAAATTCGGCCGACGTCCGCCGCGTGGCCGATGCCATCTAGTCGCTAAAAACAGCTCTGGGCCCTGACTCCGTTAGGTGTGTCAAGGAGGCTCAAGCACTTGGGGAAATCCCGTCCAAACTGACCCCCGTCCGGACGGAATTCCTCATCGGCGCCAAACCCCGGAACCTCCCTCGGGAGCCGGCGCCTCACAACTTGAGCCTTTCAGTTCTGTGCGAAGGGGTTTCCTGTACGGGCTGCTCCTGCACACTCTCAACCTTGCCATCCTCGTCTGCCGTCCGGACACACCATGGCGTACCATCTTGCCGTCCGGAGGAGGCGGGGGTCCCCGATGGAGTGCACTCTACGCGGGAGTCCTCCCACTATTTATCGGGGACTTGGCCTGGAGGGTGGTGCACGGAGCAGTCCCGTGCAATAAATTTTAAGTCGGTTCATGGGCTCCCAGACCGCCTGCAATTTCTGCGATCTGGAAGAGTCCGTGTTCCATGTTTTTATTGAATGCACAAGGTTGCAGCCCCTGTTCCATTATTTAAAGGGGCTGCTCCTCAATTTTTTGGCTGCACTTCAGTCCCACACTCCTGATCTTTGGGAACCCTGTGCGGAGGGGAGCGGGTAGGTCCAAAGGCCTCCTCGTAGGACTGCTCCTGGGCACGGCCAAGGGCGCCATCAGCCGGTCCAAGCAGCGGGCGGTCGAGGGGGTCATTCAGCCTGACTGCCTGCCTCTCTTCTGTGCGTACATCTGAGCCAGGGGTCCCTGGAGATGGAGCATGCAGTGTGGTGGGCACCGGAGGGACTGGAGTGCATTATTACCCCCGGCAACCAAATTTTAATTTGATTTTATATGTTTTAAAGTTTAATTTGTTTTAACTGCCGGGTTTTAGTGTCCCCCTCCCCTTTTATAGGGGGCACTTGTAAAATGTATGATTTTAGTGCCCAAAAAAAACACAAAAAACAAAAAACCCCAAAAAAACAAAAAAAGGAAAAAAGTGCCTTGAAAAATGTTTGGAGTGTCCCCCAGATTGGAGGGCACGTGACTTAACTGTTTTATTTTTATCCAACCAAACGAGTTGTGGGCCCTGGAGCTGGGAATGAGCGGTTCCCGTCCGTCATCACCTGACTGCCGCAGTCCTCGAGAACAAGAGAATGTCTTCCTGTGTTTCCCTGTCAATGTCCTTCTGTCTTAAAGGGCTAGACTTCCCACTTTTGTGCAGGTCAGACAAAAATGGGCGTTATTTCCAGCGTGGGCGGTAAATATGGGTTTTGAGATCACCGGATTATCGCCCATTTTCAAAACCCCAACTTTCAATTTTATATAATCGGCGTTACCGCGAGCGATCTGAAATGGGCGTTATCGTTAAATTTTTTTGACCTTCTGCCGTAAAGTGTTGGCATCCATAGCTTTGCCTGAACCGGAGCCAACTCGGGTCGTTCAGCCGGATTGTCCCATAGCTTCCCAAAGGCTCGTTGATGCATCACTGACTGGCTCGCCCCTGTGTCCACTTCCATGAAGACTGGACTTCCCTCTATCTCGACTTCCATCTTCGGCGGGGAGCACTCGGTGGTGCAGGTAAACATGCTGTGTACCTCCCCGTGGGACTGGGTAGACTTTCTGTCTAACAATTGATAATCCACACTGGATTCATGGCCATCTGCGGACTCCTCATCGACACAGTGAGTCCTATTTCTCTTACACATTCGCTGGAGGTAGCCCTTTGTGCCGCAGCCTTTACACACATAGTCTTTAAAGCGGCACTGGTGAGCCCTGTGATTCCCTCCGCAACGCCAGCTTGGTGCTACTCAGTTAGCCCCCCTTGGCGAACTCTGAGTTAAGGGACTCGGGGCCCTGTTCTCTCTTCCCTGAGAGGATTCATGCTCTACCATCCAGCTCCTGAATGGCGCCACTCTGTGCACAGTACCTGCTGGGTTTGAGTCCTGAGGGTGAGTCATCTGCCTAGAGCTGCAGGTCGTGGTCATGAATGACTGGCTCACAGAGATGGCCTTCTGCAGTGTGACTGTGGTTTCCGCCGACAGTAGCTCGTGAAGAAGGCCCTCATGGCCAATTCCGATGACGAAAATGTCCCGCAGCGCTTCGTTGAGGTGGGTGCCGAACTCGCACGGTGCCACCAGCCTCCTGAGGTCTGCAGCATACTTCACGATTTCCTGGCCTTCGGGACATCAGTGGGTATAGAACTGGTGTCTGGCTGTGAGGATGCTCTCCTTGGGCTTGAGTTGCTCTTGGATCAGGGTTACGATTTCCTTGTACGACTTGGTTGTTGTCTTCGCTGGTGCTAGCAATTCCCTGACGAGGCCATAGACATTGGGCCCACAACTGGTCAGCAGATTGCGCGCCGCTTATCAGCCAGTGCGGCCGGGTCATCTCCTGCCAGGTTGTTTGTTGTGAAAAAGTGTTCTAGCCTTTCCACAAAGGCATCCCAATCATCACCATCGGCGAACTGCTGCAACATACCAACGGTAGCCATTTCCGCGTGAAAGTTCATATTCTCATCGCCATTGTTGTGTCCTTAGAAGCTCTAACAATGACTCCATGAGGCAGCGTGTTGGACTTGAACCATATACTTGAACTACATGACAGATACATGGGTGTTAGTTTCCATTTTGTGCCTAAATGGATGATATCTGGGCATTATACCTCATCTCAGCGTTAAAATGGATATTAAGTGGGCGATATCGATGCAAAAAAAGTGGAAAGTCTAGCCCAAAGTATGTTTGTCACAAAGCCCTCCCCCAACCGTAGTTTCAGCTGTTGGGCTTCCGAATGGCCAACATTCACACATCAACCGATAATTCAACCACCGGAGATACACAGAGTCTGCGAGATTGGAGATGACTCCTCATCTTTGTTTCCCACTCCCTGAAATACACATTTAGTGTGGTTTCCTCTTACTGGTGATGGCTGTGTCCGGTCGTCGACTCGCAGATAAACGTTTTTCTGATTCAGGCCATGAAGTTAACCTGACCCCATTGTTTGAGTGAAACTGAGAGCGCTGTCCAGATGCTCATTTCTCCCATTGAAACCAATCGAGGCTTGCTCGAGATTCCAGGCCACATGTTCCCATGAATGCTCCTTTTCATAGTCAATCAGAAAAGCTTTTAAACATTCCAATGTCCAGTATCAATATCCTTCATCGATTCAAAACAGTAGTTAGCTGTCGCCATTTTCTATACTTCAAGTTTTAGTCTCCAGACACTGGCATCTTCCTGTGCCCTGAGCCAAATATCTTTGCGAACCTTACATATGCAGATACAGCAAGTAATCAGAAAGGCAAATTGAATGCTAGCCTTTATTGCAAGGGGGATAGAGTATAAAAGCAGAGAAGTCCTGCTATAACTGTACAGGGTATTGGTGAGGCCACACCTGGAGTACTGCATACAGTTTTGGTCTCCGTATTTAAGAAAGGATATTTTTGCATTGGAGGCTGTTCAGAGAAGGTTCACTAGGTTGATTCCAGAGATGAGAGGGTTGATTTATGAAGATAGGTTGAGTAGGTTGGGCCTATACTATTGGAGTTCAGAAGAATGAGAGGTGCTCTTATGGAAACATATAAGATAATGAGGGGGCTCGACAAGATGGATGCAAAGAGGATATTTCCACTCATGGGGGAAACTAAAACTAGGGGGCATAGTCTCAGAATAAGGGGCCGCCTATTTAAAACTGAAATGAGGAGGAATTTCTTCTCTCAGAGGGTTGAAAATCTGTGGAATTCTCTGCCCAGAGAGCTGTGGTCATTGAATATATTTAAGGCAGAGATAGACAGATTTTTGAGTGATAAGAGAGTAAAGGGTTATGGGGAGCGGGCAGGGAAGTGAAACTGAGTCCACGATCTTATTAAATGGCGGAGCAGGCTCGAGGGGTCAAATGGCCTACTCCTGCTCCTATTTCTTGTGTTCTTGTGAACAGAGCCAGCCCTCACTCCCACCAGACAAACTTTGGTAGGAAAAAACAGAGGGCTAGAATTTCCCCAAAACTGGCCAGCGCCCGATTGCCACCCAAAAAAACACTGAGGCTGGGAAGATTATCACCAGCGAAAACTTCCCGGAAAAAAATAAGAAAATCCGCCAAGCGAAAAATATGGGCCTTACACCCCCAATCTGGGCGGGAAAGTGCAATTTCGGCTAGATTGGGTGGTGCCTAAAGAAAATGGGTGAAAACTAAAAACATCTATAAAAATTTACACCGAGGCTGCGGGTTGGGCCTAACACCAAAAAAAAACAGTAGCTTTTCATAAAACCTAACTAACAAATCCAAAAAACATTCCCAAAGCACTTTAAAATTAAATCCCCCCAACAGATTTTGAAAATAAATACCGGGTAGTTAAAAACCAATCACATACCTTTATCTTGCGGGCCTACTAACCTACCGCCCATTTCTGACGAAGGGTCATTGATCCGAAACATTAACTCTGCTTCCTCTCCACAAATACCGCCCAGCTCCGCTGATTCTCAAGAGAGTTTAAAAAAATATTTACCTACAGGTCCCCGCTGAGCCAAAGATCGCGCCAGGGCGATCTGTGGATGGTGCAAGCCGGTGGTCCGCTCCCCAGTGAGACTTCGAAACTGCCGGCGTGCCTCAGCTGGGGAATTTTTCACCCACCCGGTTCTCGCCCAAAATGGCCAATACCGCCAAGACACCAGGTGGTGAAAGAATGCAAATTCTAGCTCTCGAAGTATTTTTTTAAACAGTGAGAGATTGAGAAATGTTGGTGTTCAGAGGGACCCGGGTGTCCTTGTACACAAATCACTGAAGGTTAACATGCAGGTACAGCAATCCTAGCTTGCAATGCTCCATCTCACGCTCAACAAGCTCCTCGCTGGAGTGGAACTAAACTATAGAATCAGTGGGAATCTGTTCAACCTTCGTCCCCTCCAGGCTAGATCCAAGACCATCCCGAGCTACAGTACGCGGACAACGCTTGCATCTGCGCACATTCAGAGGCTGAACTCCAAGTCATCGTTAACACCTTCACCGAGGCGTACGAAAGCATGGGCCTTACACTAAACATCTGTAAGACAAAGATCCTTCACCAACCTGACCCCGCCACACAGCACTGCCCCCCGGTCATCAAAGTCCACGCCACGGCCTTGGACAACGTGGACCACTTTCCATACCTCGGGAGCCTACAATGAGCAAGGGCCGAAATCAACGACGAGGTCCAACACCGCCAGTGTGCCAGCGCAGCCTTCGGCCGCCAAAGGAAGAGAGTGTTCGAAGATCAGGCCCTCAAATCTGGCACCAAGCTTATGGTCTACAGGGCTGTAGTGATATCCACCCTCCTGTATGGCTCAGAGACGTGGTCCATATACAGTAGACACCTCAAATTGCTGGAGAAATACCACCAACATTGTCTCCGCAAGATCCTGCAAATCCCCTGGGAGGACAGACGCACCAACATCAGTATTCTCAATCAGGTCAATATCCCCAGCATCGAAGCACTGACCACACTCGACTAGCTCCGTTAGGTGGGCCACATCGTCCACATGCCTGACACGAGACTCCCAAAACAAGCGCTCTACTTGGAACTCCTACACGGCAAGCAAGCCCCAGGTGAGCAGAGTGAACCACTTCATGGACACCCTCAAAGCCTCCTTGATAAAGTGCAACATCCCCACCAACACCTGGGAATCCCTGACCAAAGACAGCCCTAAGTGGAGGAAGATTATCCAGGAGGGCACTGAGCACCTCGAGTCTCATCGTCGAGAGCATGCAGAAAACAAGCGCAGGCAGTGGAAGGAGAGTGTGGCAAGCCAGACTCCCCACCCACCCTTTCCTTCAACCACTGTCTGTCCCACCTGTGACAGAGACTGTAATTCCTGTAATAGATTGTATGGTCACCTGAGAACTCACTTTTAGAGTGGAAACAAATATTCCTCGATTTCGAGGGACTGCCTATGATGATGAGCAATTAAGAAGGCAAATGGTATGTGTTGTGTATCTGTAAAGCATGCACTCCCATGTTCCTCTGGAAGATCGCTGCAGCCGACCGAATTCCAAATGGGCATCTGTTGTAGATGAACAGTCCCTTGTGAGTGTTGATGCAGGTGAGACCCTTCAAAGACTCTGGCAGCTCCTGTGTCATGTAGGCCGAAGTCAGGTCGAGTTTGGTGAACGTCTTGCCTCCTGCCAGCGTCGCAAATAGGTCATCTGCCTTAGGTAGCGGGTATTGGTCTTGTAGCAAAAAACGATTAATAGTTACTTTATAATCACCGCAAATCCTGACCGTGCCATCACTTTTGAGTACTGGAATAATCGGGCTGGCCCACTCACTGAATTCCACTGGGGAGATGATGCCCTCGCGTTGCAGCCTGTCCAGCTCGATTTCCACTCTCTCCCTCATCATGTGAGGTACCGCTCGCGCCTTGTAGTGAATGGGTCGTGCCTCTGGGACTAAGTGGATCCGCACCTTCGCCCCGGAAAAATTTCCAATGCCTGGCTCAAATAGGGAAGGAAATTTGTTAACAACCTGGGTACATGAGGCCTCATCAACATGTGATAGCGCTCGGATGTCATCCCAGTTCCAGCGGATTTTGCCCAGCCAGCTCCTTCCAAGCAGTGTGGGGCCATCGCCCGGGACAATCCAGAGTGGCAGTTTGTGCACCATGCCCTCGTAGGTGACCTTGACCATGGCGCTGCCCAGGATAGTGATAAGCTCTTTGGTGTACATTCTCAGTTTCGTGTGGATGGGGCTCAGGGCTGGTCTGAGTGCCTTGTTGCACCACAGTCTCTCAAACATCTTTTTACTCATGATGGATTGGCTAGTACCAGTGTCCAGTTCCATGGCTATGGGTAAGCCATTCAATTTTACATTTAGCATTATAGGTGGACATTTCATCAAAAATGTGTGCACCATGCACTTCAGCATCTGCCTCCTCTCTCTGAGGCTCGAAATTGCTTTGATCCACCATGGACCGATCTTCCTCTACCACGTGGTGTTTAGCAGGTTTTGCAGAGCTTGCAGCTTGTCTGCAAGCTCGTTGGAGGTGCCCCATTGTTCCACAGCTCTTGCAAACATACCCTTTGAAGCGGCATGAATAGGCTGAATGGAAGCATCCACAATGCCAACAAGGTGTGAATTGCCTTGTTGCGGACTCTGAGTCATCTGGGCCACCTGAGGCTTGCTGGCTCATGGTTTCTGCCCTGTACATTTCTGCTCGCAAACACAGTTCCAATTAATTTATGAACATTGCGAGCACTTGTGTGCTGAAAGATTTGTTTGGTGTTATCACTGGTGGACATAAACGCCTGTGCTATCGCAATGGCCTTACTGAGGGTCGGTGTCTCTACAGTCAAAAGTTTTCGTAGGATGGTCTCGTGGCCAATGCCCAGTACAAAAGAGTCTCCGAGCATTTGCTCCAGGTAGCCATCAAACTCACATTGTCCTGCAAGTCGCCTTAGCTCGGCGACGTAGCTCGCCACTTCCTGACCTTCAGATCGCTGGCACGTGTAGAACCGATACCTCGCCATCAGCACGCTCTCCCTCGGGTTAAGATGCTCCCAAACCAGTGTACAGAGCTCTTCATATGACTTATCTGTGGGTTTCACCGGAGCCAGAAGATTCTTCATGAGGCTGTAGGCCGGTGCCCCGCAGACCGTGAGGAGGACCGCTCTCCTTTTTGCAGCGCTTCCTTCTCTGTCCAGCTCGTTGGCTACAAAGTACTGGTCTAGCCATTCAACATAGGCTTCCCTCCGAGAACTTCTCCAGGATGCCCACAGTTTGCTGCATCTTTGCGTTGGATTCGTATACTCGTCGCTAGTTGTTGCGTTCCTGAGACAGATGAGACTGCACACATGGAGGTTAAAGTAACAGTGACCTCAGTCTTTATTAAGACACTCCAGAGTGAGGAACAGGCTTATATACAGTGCACCCAAGGGATGTTGGGATCCCTTGGGACTTCAGGGGATGCACTCCCTGGTGGCGGAACATGGAAGTGCATGCTTTACAGATACACAACAGTATGTTGGCCTTGATTACAAGAGGATTTGAGTATAAGAGTAAAGACGTCATACTGCAATTATAGGTGAGTGGGCAAATGCGTGGCAGATGCAGTATAATGTGGATAAATGTGAGGTTATCCACTTTGGTGGCAAAAACACGAAGGCAGAATATTACCTGAATGATGGCAGATTAGGAAAAGGGGAGGTGCAACGAGACCTGAATGTCATGGTACATCAGTCATTGAAAGTTGGCATGCAGGTACAGCAGGCGGTGAAGAAGGCAAATGGTATGTTGGTCTTCATAGCTAGGGGATTTGAGTATAGGAGCAGGGAGGTCTTACTGCAGTTGTACAGGGCCTTAGTGAGGCCTCACCTGGAATATTGTTTCAGTTTTGGTCTCCTAATCTGAGGAAGAATGTTCTTGCTATTGAGGGACTGCATGAAGGTTCACCAGACTGATTCCCGGGATGGCTCGACTGACATATGGGGAGAAACTGGATCGACTGGGCCTGTATTCACTGGAGTTTAGAAGAATGACAGGGGATCTCATAGAAACATATAAAATTCTGACGGGACTGGACAGGTTAGATGCAGAAAGAATGTTCCCGATGTTGGGGAAGTCCAGAACCAGGGGACATAGTCTAAGGATAAGGGATAAGCCATTTAGGACTGAGATGAGGAGCAACTTCTTCACTCAGAGAGTTGTTAACCTGTGGAATTTCCTGCCGCAGAGAGTTGTTGATGCCAGTTCATTGGATATATTCAAGAGGGAGTTAGATGTGGCCCTTACGGCTAAAGGGATCAAGGGGTATGGAGAGAAATCAGGACAGGGGTACTATGGTGAATGATCAGCCATGATCTTATTGAATGGTGGTACAGGCTTGAAGGATCAAATGGCCTACTCCTGCATTTATTTTCTATGTTTCTATGTTTCTATATAGGGCCCAGGTGAGACCGCACCTGGAGTATTGTGTACAGTTTTGGTCTCCTTACTTAAGGAAGGATATACTTACCATAGAGGGAGTGCAACGAAGGTTCACCAGACTGATTCCTCGGATGGGGGGATTGTCCTATGAGGTGAGATTGAGTAGACTAGGCCTATATTCTATAGAGTTTAGAAGAATGAGAGGTGATCTCATTGAAACATATAAAACTCTTACAGGGCTTGACAGGGTAGATGCAGGGAGGATGTTTCCCCTGGGTGGAGAGTCTAGAATCAGGGATCACAGTCTCAGAATAAGGGGTCGGCTATTTAGGACTGAGATGAGGAGAAACTTCTTCACTCAGAGGGTGGTGAATCTCTGGAATTCTCTACCCCAGAGGGCTGTGGAGGATTAGTCTTTGATTATATTCAAGACTCTCTATCGATAGATTTTTGGATATTGAAGGAATCAAGGGATATGAGGACAGTGCAGCAAAGTGGAGGTGAGCTAGAAAATCAGCCATGATGTCATTGAATGGCAGAGCAGGCTCGAGGGGCCGAATGGCTGACTCCTGCTCCTATTTATTTTGTTCTTATGTTCTTAAACACACCTGCTCTCATGTTTTGAAAGTGATGAGCGGCCTCTGTATTGGATATTGTTGCCCCTAGTGTCCGCTGTGGCTTAGTGGGAATAGTTCTCGTCTCTGAGGCAGGAGGTCATGGGTTCAAATCCATCTCTAGAACCCATAATTCCACTGTAGGAGTGCTGCACTGTCGGAGGTGACATCTTTAAGATGAGATGTTATGGACTGTAGTTAGTGCTCAGTCACTGCTGTTAACCTGCTCCATTGACAGTCAATTCATTCTGTATTACACTCCCAGTGCAGCACTGAGGGAGCGCTGCACTGTCGGAGGTGCCGTCTTTCAGATGAGACTTTAAACTGCTCTCTCAGGTGGACGTAAAAAATCCCACGGCTTAATTTTGAAAAAGAGCAGGGGAGTTATCCCCAGTGTCCTGGCCAATATTTAATCCTCAACTAACATCACTAAAAACAGATTCTCTGGTCATTATCTCTTTGTTGTTTGTGGGAGCTTCATTGGCTGCAAAGTGCTTTGGAACGTACTGGGGTCGTGAAAGTTAAAAAAGAGACTTCATATAGCATTTCTATAGTGCCTTTTACAACCACCAGACGTCCCAAAGCGTTTCACAGCCAATGAAGTACTTTTTGAAGTGTTGCCATTGTTGTAATGTAGGAAACACGGCAGCCAATTTGTGCACAGCAAGCTCCCACAAGCAACAATGTGATAATGACCCAGATAATCTGTTTTAGTGATGTTGATTAAGGGATAAATATCGGCCCCAGGACACCGGGGATAACTCCCCTGCTCTTCTTTGAAATAGTGCCGTGGGATCTTTTACATCCACCTGAGAGAGCAGACAGGGCCTCGATTTAACATCTCACCCGAAAGACAGCACCTCTGACAGTGAAATGGTTTGTCAGCCCAGATTTTTGTGCTCAGGTCTCTGGAGTGGGACTTGACCACAACCTTCTGACTCAGAGGTGAGTGTGCTGCCCACTGAGCCACGGACACAGTAAGGTGCTGTCTCAAATGTAAGTTTGTTTGTTTGTAAACTGTGATGTGAGAAGTTAACACAATAACAAGCCTGGTCTGAGTCTAGCTCCCAGCACACGTTCTCCTTGTGATTGACTGCTGATGTTAACTCTTTGATTACTATTTACAGAAAATATCTTCTCCACTAAGTCTCCTTGCGACAGAATCGACTGTTGACTTAACTCCCACTTTGACAAGCCTCTCTTATCTCTCCGTAGGTCAGAGATGTTTTTGTGTTGACTCCGTGACAGATGTGTGAGTATATTTTTTTTCTCCTTCCTGCAAACAGTTATATATAAAATCAGCAATTTGTCATTCGGTGGATGGACTAAATTAAAGCGGTCAGTAACCACAGACCCCAGAGTGTGAAGAGTTGGGATAAGTCAAAAAAATATTCTTGAAATACAAACGAGGACGTACTTTCGCCTGACGTCTTTGTGGTTCTATCCTGTGAAATGTGTAGGCCCATTAATCCCAGTAACCCAGAACCTCAGGCAGACTTCCTCAGACTGATTCACAGCAGCCTCTCAGTGCCTCAGCAATTAGACGGACTGTCCCAAGCCAAGAAGGTCCCAGCTTCGATTCCGACAGAACTGTTTGGGAGAAGAGCAGGGGATTCCTCCCAATATTTGTGCTGTGTCAGGAACATAGGAACAGGAGAAGGTTGCACTGCCCCTCAGGCTTGCTCCACCATTCACTGAGATCATCACTGATCTGCACCTCACCTCCAGTGTCAGCTGTGGCTCAATGGGTAGCACTCTTGTCTCTGAGTCTGAAGGTTGTAGGTTTATGTCCCACTCCAGGTACTTGTAACACAAAAAAAAAATCTAAGCTGACACTCCAGGACACTGTTGAGGGAGTGCTGCATTGTCAAAGGTGCTGCCTTTCAGATGAGATGTTAAACTGAGGTCCTGTCTGCTCTCTCAAGTGGAAGTAAAATATCCCGTGGCACCATTTTGAAGAAGAGCAAGGGAATTCTCCCCGGTGTCCTGGCCAATATTTATCCCTCAATCAACATAACAAAAAAACAGATTATCTGGTCATTATTACATTGCTGTGTGTGGGAGCTTGCTGTGCGCAAATTGGCTGCTACGTTTCCCACATTACAACAGTAACTACACTCCAAAAGTACTTCATTGACTGTAAAGTGCTTTGAGGTGGTCGTGAAAGTCGCTATATAAATGCAAGTCTTTCTTTCTTTACTTTATTTATTTATTTACCCACCTTTGCTCCGTACCCCTTGATAACTTTACCCAACAAACAGCTATCAATCTCAGTGTTGAAAGCTCTAATTCACAATCTTTTGGAGAAGAGAATTCCTGATTTCCACTACCCTTTGTGTGAAGAAGTGCTACCTGATTTCGCACTTGATCAGCCTGGCTCTAATTTTAAGATTGTGGCCCCCTTGTTTTGGTTCCCCCACCAGAGGAAATAGATTGTCTATATCTACCCTATCAATTCATTTTAACATTTTAAACATCTCAAACAGATGTCCTCCTCAATCTTCTATACACAAGGGAATGAATACATGCCAAGTTTATCCTCATAATTTAACCCTCTAAGCCCCAGAGTTGGCTAATCTCATCCAGAATGGCAGTAAAGAAAGACTTGTATTTATATAAACCTTTCACAGCAACCAGAAATCTCAAAGCCCTTTACAGCCAATGAAGCACTTTTTGGAGCGTAGTCACTGTTGTAATGTAGGAAATGCTGCAGCCAATTTCCGCACAGCAAGCTCCTACAAACAGCAATGTGATAATGACCAGATAATCTGTTTTTGTTATGTTGATTAAGGGATAAATATTGGACCCAGGATACCAGAGAGAATTCCTTTGCTCTTCTTCGAAATAGTGCCATGGGATCGTCTACGTCCACCTGAGAGAGCAGACAGAGCCTTGGATTAATGTCTCATCTGAAGGACGGCACCTCCAACAGTGCAGCACTCCCTGCCTCAAAGCCTCCCTGATAAAGTGCGACATCCCCACTGACTTCTGGGAGTCCCTGGCCAAAGACCGCCCTAAGTGGAGGAAGAGGAGGGCACTGAGCACCTTGAGTCTCATCGCCGAGAGCATGCAGAAATCAAGCGCAGGCAGCGGAAAGAGCGTGCGACAAATCTGTCCCACCCTCCCTTACCCTCAACGACTTTCTGTCCCACCTGTGACAGGGACTGTGGCTCTCGTATTGGACTGTTCAGCCACCTAAGGACTCATTTTAAGAGTGGAAGCAAGTCTTCCTCGATTTCGAGGGACCTTCTATGATGATGATGGCTCCCTCAGCACTGCACTGTAGTGTCAGCCTAGATTCATGTGCTCAAGTCCGTGAGCCACAGCTACACTTTGCCACAGAGCATCTGAGTTAGAGAAGGGAAGACACAACTCACTGAGACCAACGGGCCTGCGCATCCTTGCTATCAGAGATGTCACCCAGCATGTGTGCAACTAGTCAGGGCAGCGAGGGTAAATAGTAAAAGACTCGCATTTCTATTGCGCCTTTCACGACGTCCCAAAGCGCTTTACAGCCAATGAAGCACTTGTTGAAGTGTAGTCACTGTTGTAATTGTTGTCACTGGGACTCTTTTCTCTTGAAAAAAGAAGGCTGAGGGGTGACCTAATAGAGGTCTTTAAAATTATGAAAGGTTTTGATAGAGTGGATACAGAGAGAATGTTTCCACTTGTGGGGAAGAGCATAACTAGAGGCGATCAATATAAGATAGTCACCAAAGAGTGGTGAGAATGTGGAATGGTTGAAGCGAATAGTATCGATGCATTTAAGGGGAGGCTGGACAAACATATGAGAGAGAAGGGAATAGAGGGTTATGTATATCATATGTAATGTAGGAAGCACGGCAGCCAATTTGCACACAGCAAGGTCCCACAAACAGCAATGTGATAATGACCAGATAATCTGTTTTCTAGTGATGTTGATTGAGGAATAAATATTGGCCTCAGGACACCAGGGAGAACTCCCCTGCTCTTCTTCAAAATAGTGCCATGGGATCTTTTACGTCCACCTGAGAGAGCAGACAGACCCTCAGTTTAACTTCTTATCCAAAAGACGGCACCTCCAACAGTGGAGCACTCCCTCAGTACTACACTGGAGGGTCAGCCTAGATATTTGTATTTAAGTCTCACTGGTATGGGATTTGAACCCACACCCTTCTGACTGAGAGGCAAGAGGCAAGAGTGCTATCCATTCTCTCCACCCTAGGAAAGGAGTGGTGGGGTGTGGTTAACATCAGACAATGTAATCCCACAGCAGCAGATTGAGGGACTTGTAAGACAAGAGTCAAAGTCAATTGAATACTTGTGTGGCTGATGTCACTAATGCTCGAGCAAGAATGTCGGAAAGCATGGAGTAAGAAAAGGTCACTTGGACTATGATACCTGCTCCTTCACAAGGTTACGAGGTAGCTTGAGATGAAGAAACCCCCTGTGGCCCATTTTACCTCAACCAGATGTCAACCCTACCATCTCCCCATTACAACATCCAGCTGTTGGTCCTCGACTACCCTCGATTACCCTCAACTACCCTTGATTACTCTCTATTACCCTTGATTAACCTCGATTATTCTCTATTACCCTCAACTACCCTCGATTACCCTTCCCACATCAACTGTGGGTGCTTATTCGAAGATGTCCATTCGTCCTTTTGACAGTTTTGTTTCAGCCCTCATTCTCATGATGTTTATCCATCTGTGGTTATGATCTGGGGGTTGGCTACACGTCTGTGCTGTAAAGAAGGAGAAAGAAAGAGAGAAACAGAAATAGAGAAAGAGAGAGAGAGATTAAGGGAAAAAGAAAGAAAGAAAGAAGAAAGAAGAAAGATAGATCAAGAAAGAAAGAAAGAAAGAAAGAAAGAAAGAAAGAAAGAAAGAAAGAAAGAAAGAAAGAAAGAAAGAAAGAAAGAAAGAAAGAAAGAAAGAAAGAAAGAAAGAAAGAAAGAAAGAAAGAAAGAAAGAAAGAAAGAAAGAAAGAAAGAAAGAAAGAAAGATAGATCGAGAAAGAAAGAAGGAAGGAAAGAAAGACAAAGCGAAGAAGAGAGGAAGAGAGAAAGAAAGGGAGACCTTCATAACATCACTCTATTACACCCCTACCTCAACCCCACTACTGCACGAACCATCACTCACACGTTCTTCACCCCTCAGCTTGATGCTTCTCCTAGCGATTTCTTCCTCAGCCTCCCGAGCTGCCTTTAATTCCAACCTGTCTACAATCTGGACGCTTGTATCTGACCTCATACCACTTCTCAACAATTCCATCACCCTTGTCCTCGCCAATCTCCTTTGGTACCCCAGCTTTCATGCTTACCCTCATAGTTAAATCACTCCTTGGCCTTTGCTCCACCCAACATCTGCAATCTTCCCCAATCCTACATCCGAACACGGATCTTCTTCCAGCTCTGGTCTGAAGCGTGTTACCCACCTCTTGCCCTCCATTCGGCCTACAGTGATAAAGCCTGCAGGAATCACATGCCTTGTGCACTGGAATTCTCTCCTCAAAGCTCTTCACCACCCAACCTCTCTTCCAACTTCAACGGACTCAACAAAACCTATGAGAACAGGTTGCATAGGCTGGTATTGTATTCTTTCGAGTATAGAAGATTGAGGGGTGATTAAGGTGTTTGCGATGATTAAAAGATTTAATAGCATAGAGAGAGAGAAACTATTTCCTCTTTGTGGGGAGTCCAGAACAAAATTAGAGCCAGGCTGTTCGGGGGTGATGTCAGGAAGCATTTCTTCACACAAAGGGTGCTGGGAATCAGGAACTCTCTCCCTCAAAAATGCTGTCGAGGCTGGGGGGTGGGTGGGGGGGGGTCAATTGAAAATTTCAGAACTGAGATGGATAGATTTTTGTTAAGTAAGCCTATTAAGGGTTACGGAACCAAGGCGGGTAAATGGAGTTGAGGTAAAGATTGAATGACAGAACAGGCGCGAGGGGCTGAATGGCCCTCTCCTGTTCCTATGTTCCTTCCTATGTTCCTATCTCTTCAACTGTGTTATTGGTCACCTCTCCTATCTCCTCTCCCTTTTCCAGCTGTCCCCATCCTTATAAAGTCGCTTGGGATGTTTTGGTTATGTGCAAGGTGCAATAAAAGTTGTTGTAGTTGATGACATTGATGAATGCTGGGCAAATGTTTACTGCCCTGCAGTTGATGCACTATTTTGTTGCATTTTAACGTAGGTCGGATGTCGTAATTACGCCCGATGGAACCCGCACCTGTTGATGAAGTGTTTTTCTCTATAATGCCAGTCTGGAGGGACTGCAGAAAAGACCTCAAAACTTTGTCCCATTGTTGCAAGTGGAGGACTGACTGGTGCTGAAACACTGGCACGGCACGTTGGAGTAATATGGCTTGGCACCAACAAAAATGGAGGAATGTGGGTTTCCCACTGCAGCCCTCCAAGCACAGTCACCGATCTCACGCTGAGGGATATTCGGACATCAAGTGCTTTTGCTCAATTGGCTAACGTGTTAGGGACCATCACCTCAGTTAAAACAGGAATTGGACAAGTATTAAAAAGGAAGATATGAAAAGATACGGGGAAAGGGAATTAGAGTGGGCGGCTGCAGTTGCCGTGAATCTATGCGAATGACGCTAAAATCAAGGCCAATATATTGGGAGAAGTCACGAGCCAGTGACTGCGTTTCTGACTCTGTCTCTCGAAGGCCTCTGTGGCTGCTTGAGCATGAATCAGGACACTTATTCCGCAGCGTGCTGCCCAGTCATCCCCTCCATCCCCCCCTCCCTCCCTCCCTCCCTCCCCCCATCCCCACCCCAGCTGCTTCTGCACGAACAACTGTAGGCAAGTATTCCACACAAAGCTTCCTGTAAGAATCGAGACAGAGCCTGTGTTGCCAGTCCTGGGTTTCCGGTTAATAGCTCTGCCGCTGCCAGTCTTGGGTTTATCAGTGGGGTGCCAGGTGCTGGTCAGGATACTGTGGTAAAACTGGAGAACAGGAGCCATCAGTTGGGGTTTTCTTGAGTGTCAACTTTAAGACAGATTGGAGTTCCCGCATTCAACGTGACAGTTAGGATTGCATGAGCTGGGCTCTTTGCGTCGTTCCCTCATGTCTTCAGTCAACGTGTAGACATATTTCAAGCATTCCATTAGCTTACATTTCCTACAGTACGATAATTTAGAGATTATGGGACCATTCGAGTCACCCATCTGCGAGTGGAAGTCGAACACGTGTCAATGTATCTGTAGACATCCCCGAGGCATCTTTGGTATTCATTCAAGTGAAGGGAGCTGGGAAACAGAAAATTATTTAATTTCTTCTTCACTTATTATCATGTACATCTCTGGTCAGCTGCCAAGCTGGAATCTCCCCATTTCATCCTTGTTTTTTTCTCCTTCTAACCCAAAGCCAAGAGTTGGTAACTCTCTCGCCTCGAGGTCAGAAGGTGTCAGGGATCTTGCCTCACCATCAGATCATGAGACAAGATCCCTGGTACCAAAGTGCTTCAAAAAGCTGACACGCCAAGTATTAGAAGCTCTGGTCACGAAGACTATGATGGTCAGGTCATGTGGTGCGAATGTCTGATGAGCGAATCCTTAGATCTTCTGTGACCCATTGACAACTGGGAAGCAATTTTGTGATGGTCAGCAAAAGAGAATTAAAGACTGCTAAAATGCAATTCTGAAACTGTGCAAAATCAACGTCCATAAGTGGGGACAATTGGCTCAAGATAAGGAAGCAATAGTGAAGAACCGTCACAAAGGCACCTCCTACTGTGAAGTCCGTCTCATATGCTGATGCTGAATGTAAGCACCAACTGAGGTAATCTCGTCTGAACAATCAGGCTCCCCAACCTGGTGTATCCGGGATCCCACTGATAAATCTCAGAGTTGCTCATTCCCAGCGACAAGTAGGTCTCGTCAATCATCGAAGAACCCACTGCGAGAAATTAGATGATGTTCCGGCCGCCTTTTTTGTTATCGAAAGACAAACGATAGCAAGGTACGAAGGCTTTGCGTTCGAGTCTCATATCAAGAACATGAGTTGCATTCATCAATGCCAACGTTCCAGTCTAGTACATTGCCAGAGGTGCCGCATCTCAGATGGGGAGTTAAACCGAGGTCCCAGCTGCCTGTCCCGGTGGCTCAGCTGCACTAAGGATCCCACGGAAATCCTTCGAAGAAAATCAAGAAGTTCCACTCTGCTGTCTTGGCCCAACATTCCTCCCTCAACCACCATCACCCAAATACAGATTGACCGGTCATTCATCACATTGCTGTCCATGGGATCTTGCTGTGCGAAGAATCGCTGCCATGTTTTCCCACATAACAACGGTCATGATATCTCAAAAAGTAATTCATTGCCTCTGAGGTGCTTTGACGTGTTTGTAAGAGACGCGATAAGATGCGACAGAGATGATAAGGTTCTGTAACTCCCTCTCCACCTCCATTTTAAAGACAGTGGGATAGAATTTCCGCTTTGGGCGTATGGTGGAGATAGACAGATTTTTGAAAGATAAGGGAGTCAAGGGTTACGAGGAGCGGGCAGGGAAGTAGAGTTGAGGCCAAGATCAGATCAGCCATGATCTTATTGAATGGCGGAGCAACTCAAGGGGCCAGATGGCTGACTCCTGCTCCTATTTCTTATCTTATAGCTGGAAACTTCAGTTACGTGGAGAAACTAGAGAAGCTGGGGTCATTCCCCTTGGGACAGAGAAGGTTAAGGAGAGAATTGATAGAGGTGTTCAAAATTATGAAGGGTTTTGAGAGAGTAAATAAGGAAAAACTGTTTCCACTGGCAGAAGGGTCAGTAACGAGAGGACACAGAATTTGAAGTCTAGTCACTATTGTGATAGGGTGAGATGTGGTAAGGTGGGTGGAGGCTCATGTGGAGCATAAACACAGGCACGGACCTGTTGAGCTGAATGACTTGTTTCTGAGCTGTGCATTCTATGTAATATAGGAAATCAGAGAAACAGATTTATAACTTTGGGATTTTCCATTTTCCCACTCTTCCCTTCTCCACGCCAGCTTGAAATGTCCTTATTTTTGTATTCAGGTAACTTCCCTGTGAAATACAGGAATTTCAGTACAGATTTGGGTCGAAAGCCCTCCAGGATTGCTTGGAGTCTCCAGGAATTGAAGATTAATCTGCAGGACACTGCAGTGAGCAAAAACCCGAGAAAAGTCATAGGGGCATTAAAAATTGTGTTCTTTTAAAAAAATGTTCTTTGAACAGTTTTATTTATTAGTTATAAAAATATAATAGTGACACAAGTTAATAAGGCCATAAAAAAGCAAACCAAGTACCGGGAAACATTTCTCTGAAGGATAGAATTGAAAAGCAGAGAAGCTATGTTAAATTTGTTTCAAACCTTGGTTCGAGCACACTTGAAGCACTGCGAACAATTCTGGACTCCATATTATAAATTAAATATAGAGGCACTGGAGAAGGTGAAAAAAAGATTTACTAGAATGATACCAGAACTGAGAGGTTATAACTGTCAGGAAAGATTGAACAGGCTGGGGCTCTTTTCTCTAGAAAAGAGAAGGCTGAGGGGTGACCTGATAGAGGTCATTAAAATTATGAAAGGGCTGACAGAAAAGATGTTTCCACTTGTGGCAGAGACCAGAACTAGGGGACATCAATATAAAATAGTCACCAATAAATCCAATAAGGAATTCAGGAGAAATTTCTTTACCCAGAGAGTGAGTACTCGCTACTGCAAGGAGTAGTTTTGCTGACTAGCATAGATGCATTTAAGGGGAATAAAAACAGAGAATGCTGGAAATCTCAGCGGGTCAGGCAGCATCTGTGGAGAGAGAAAACAGAGTTAATGTTTCAGGTCGATGACCCTTTGACGAAGGGTCATCGACCCGAAACGTTAACTTTGTTTCTTATTTTGCTTTTGCATTTAAGGGGAAACTAGATAAACTCATGGGGGAGAAAGGAATAGAAAGATGTGCTGATGGGGTGAGATGAAGAAGGGGGTGAGGGGGAAGAGGGTCGTGTGGGAGCATAAACACCAGCACAGACCTGATGGCCGAATGGCTTGTTTCTGTGATGCAAATACTATATAATTATATGTATTGGACATGAGGGTAAAGAGCTACATGTCTGACAGTCAATTATCATCCAATTGCTTTGCAACTATTGTGGGAAGGCGGGACACTGAGGATGGATTTGTTGACCGACCAAAGGCCGAGGGGGGGCAGTTGGTTGTGTGATGAAATCTCCAGGAATATGTCCAGCCAGAGTTGGGAATTCAATGCTGTCAGCTGAGGTGTCAGCCAATGGCTCAGTGGTAGCACCCTTCTCTCTGAGTCAGAAGTTTGTGGGTTCATAATCCCACTCCAAAGACTTGAGCATAAAAATCTAAGCTGACACTCCCAAATGCAGTGCCAAGGGAGTGCTACATTGTCGGAGGTGCTGTCTTTTGGATGAGATGTTAAACCGAGGCCCCGTCTGCCCTCTCAGATGGACGTAAAAGATCCCATAGCACTATTTCGAAGAAGTGAAGGGGAGTTCTCCCTCGTGCCTTGGGCCGATATTTAACCTATAACCAACATCACTAAAAAACAGATTATCTGGTCTTTTTACATTGTGGGAGCTTGCTGTGTGCCAATTGGCTGTCACGTTTTCTACATTACAACAGTGGCTACACGTAGAAAAAGTATTTAATTGACTGGACAAAGCCTTGGGACATCCTGAGGATGTAAAGCTCGTTTAGATGTCCGGTGGTCATGAAAGGCGCTATATAAATACAAGTCTTTCTTTTTCTTTCTTATGAAAGGTGCTCTAGAAATGTAAATCTTTTTTTTAAATATACTTGGCTTAAAAAACGTAACCGTAACTGTTAAATATATATTTTAAAAACCGACAAATTAGGTATATTACAACAATAATATAATAGTTTAATGAGTTTTTTTTAACGAAAAAGAACAAAGTATTGTGACAGGCAGTGGGTTGGCCGCCGGCCGTTGCTAAGGGCGGGGGTCCCTGGGAGCAGGGGGGGCGCCATCTTGGTTCCTTCAATGGAGGAGGAGAGCTAGCGGCGAAGCGGCGGCCCGACAGAGTGAAGAAGAGCATCCGCCTCCATCGGCCGCCCTGTGCGCGATGAGGGCTCTCCGCTCCCACCTCATCCTGTGCTGCGGGCTCCTGGCCTGCCTGCGGCCGGTGTATGGCGACTCGCTGCTGAACGAGGAGGTCAGGCGCTCGATAGATTTAGGGAGCCACCTAGCCAAAATCACCGCCGATGTGACGCTCTCCAACAGCGGGCCCGGCCCGGCCTCGTCTTTCATCCTAGCCGTGGAGCCGGGCCTGGAGAACCACTTGGCCTACATCGGAGTCACCGTAAGTATTTGCATTTACAATATTAAGTTTCATTGCATTTTGGGTTTTGCAAACCATTTTAGCTGCAAAAAGTTGCAAATTTATAAATGCAAAACTCGTCATTACTATATTTTCAAATGCATGTTTTGGGGATTAATCAATTACATTTACTCCAAAAAATTGCATTTTTTATTAATTTTTTAAAAAAGGGACCGGGAAAGGCAAACGTGTCTTTAAAGTTGTTCCCGGCCTGGGGTTGGTGAATGAATGACAGTCAGCACTGCTTCCGCGTTGCTGCAGCTTACAGGAATTTGACACGTATGCACAAACCCACCAGTGCTTCCCTGCACAGGATTCGGGGTCATTCATCGTTTCCGCACACTGATCTACGCTTCAATCCCATTGCAATTGTCAAAGAAAAAAAAAATAGCTTATGTAATTGCAATAGTCGTTTGAGAGAATTTCCCATTTTTAAAGTACATTTTTTTGGCATTAAAATAGTCAGTTTGAAGCAATATTCCTATTCATTTTCCAACTCAGTGTCCAACCCCTCACTTCCTTGTGAAGTTTATTTCCTCTAGTTCCAGACTCGCCAACCAGTGGAACTTTTTAAAAAAATTCCTGATTTACTTTTACTTTTATCAAAACTCCTTATGATTTTCAGTACTTGTGATGTTGTGTCCTGTCTGTTCCAGACTTTGAAAAGTGATTTTCTTTTCACGGAGTGCGTGTCAGCCGTGGCTCAGTGGATAGCACTCTCTTGTCTGAGTCAAAAGTTTTGGGTTCAAGTCCTACTCCAGGGACTTGAGCACAAAAATCTAGGCTGAAACTGTACTGCAGTGCAGAGGGACTGTCGGAGGGGCGGTGCTGAGGGAGCGCCGCACTGTCGGAGGGGCGGTGCTGAGGGAGCGTCGCACTGTCGGAGGGGCGGTGCTGAGGGAGCGCCGCACTGTCTGAGGGGCCGTCTTTCAGATGAGACGTTAAACCGAGGCTTTTTCTGCGCTCGTGGACATAAAGGATCCCATGGCACGATTCGAAGAGGAAGGGAGTTCTTCCCTGTGTATCCTGGCTAATATTTATCCTTCATCACTGAAAGATACTATCTGTTCATCAACTTATTGCTGCTTCCGAGACCTTACTGTGTGCACATTGATGGCTGAGTTTCCCTACATTGCAACAGCAATGTAATGTTTCCCTCCCTGAGGCAACCAACAGATTAAAATACATGCAAACAGTGCGTACCAGTCTGTCTTATCTAGTGACTGGCTCACATGCTTTGTTTTAGTAACATTCTCCATCTACGGGTCACTTGTGGTGATGTATGTTCCGGTGGCGATTGAATAATGGCAAATATCACCTGATGGGGCCCAGGCAAAAATACAACTACTTACTTGGCATTGCTTTAATCTGTCCGGTGTCTCATACTGTCCAAAATGCAATATAACGCAACAACAACTTGTATTTATATAGCACCTTTAATGTAGTAAAATGTCCCAAGATGCTTTACAGGAGTGTTATAAGACAAAACAAATAAATTTGACACCGAGCCACATAAAAAGAAATTATGGCAGATGACCAAAAGAAGGAAAGAGTGGCAGAGAGGTTTAGGGAGGGAGTTCGAGAGCTTGGGGCCTAGGCAGCTGAAGGCACAGCCACCAATGGTTGACCAGTTATAATCAGGAATGCTCGGGAGGGTAGAATTAGAGGAGCGCAGACATCTCGGAAGTGGCGGGAGGGTTCTGGGGCTGAAGGAGATTAGAGATAGGGAAGGTGAGGCCATGGAGGGATTTTAAAAATCAGGATGAGAATTTTGAAACTGAGGCATTGCTTGACCAATCAGCAAGCACGGGGTGATGGGTGAGTGGGACTTGGTGCGAGTTAAGACACAGACTGCTGAGTTTTGGATGACTTCAAATTTACGTAGGGTAGAATGTGGGAGGGCAGCCAGGAGTGTGTTGGAATAGTCAAATCTAGAGGTAATGAAGGCATGAAATGAGGGTTTCAGCAGCAGATGAGCTGGGGCAGAGCCAGGTGATACGGAGGTGGAAATAGGCGGTCTTAGTTATGCTGCGGATATGTGGCATTTCAGGGTCAAATATGACACCAAGGTTGCGAACATCTGGTTCAGCCTCAGACAGATGCTAGGAATAGGGATGGAGTTGGTGGCTAGGGAATGCAGTTTGTGGCGGGGACAGATAACAATGGCTTCAGTTTTCCCAATATTTAATTGGAGAAAATTTCTGCTCATCCAATACTGCATGCCAGATAAGCAGTCTGACAATTCGGAGACCCTGGAGGGGTCGAGAGAAGTGGTGGTGAGGTGGAGCTGGGTGTTAACAGCATTGGCCTCCCGACAACTCTGGATGAGGTGGTACGGTGCGTGTGCAGGGAGTCACTATACTGTATGCTTCCTTAACAAGTTGGTGAATGGCCGCAACTGTTTCATTTGAAGCAGCATTTGCGGTCGTGGGCTTCGAGGGCAGCTCCATTGTTTAATTCATCAAACACTGCTGAATTCAATGGATACCTGGATGGAATTGCAAATTGCTGTGTCTCAAAACATTATTAGGAATTGAAACTCCAGTGCAATTTGGAAAAACTGAATTTGACTCATTGCATCATTAAATCAGTGGCCCTCATAATGAGCAGCAATCCCTCCATATATTACTGGGAAGTTAGTGCTGAGGAATGGAAAAATAACCTTTTGGACACTGAGGATCAGTAGCAAGCACTCCCTGACCGGTACAGTATGGGTTAGATAGAGTAAATCTCTCTCTACACTGTCCCATCAAACACTCCCAGGGTAGCTGCAGTATGGGTTAGATACAGAGTAAAGCTCCCTCTACACTGTCCCATCAAACACTCCCAGGGCAGGTACAGCATGGGTTAGATACAGAGTCAAGCTTCCTCTACACTCCCAAGGCAGCGACGAGAAAAACATCTAAGATGTACCTGTGTTCTTTTATTTCAATTTCTCGCACCCGCTGTCTTGTGGCCTTTGAGTGAGAGGATTACGAGTGTTTTGTGCTGTTGGGCCAATGATGATCAGAAACTCGACTGAGACTGTCTACACTCTTTTGGACCTTCGCAGGCAACCTGCAGCTTGGGCTGGAATTGGAAGTGTGTCCATCAGTGGGGAACCAGTGGCCTAGTCCATTCCTGTGGCCAGTGATTACCAGTTATTAGCCCCCCCCCCCCCCCCCCCCAAAAAAAAAACCTTCCTTTTCTCCAGGGCAGGACTGAGGGAGCTCTGCACTGGATTAGTTGCTGTCTGTCAGATGACACATTAAACCAAGGCCCTGTCCACATGGTTGTTAAGTTCTTTGTGGCTTCCTGCGGCTGTGAAAGGTGCTATTTAAGTGCATGTGGGGAAAAGGGGCTTGAATATGGTTCGGACAAGAGATGCCAAAACCTTTAACCTGTCTTTTGCCTTTCTCGATGTTGATGGGCATGTCCACCAGTTCGTATTTCAAATTCCCAGCATTTCCTTTTTATCCCTCGAGTGTCAGACTTAAAACTAAAAACACTCCACGTAGGGTGATCAAAGAGCGTTATGAACATGTTGAAACCTTGAGTGGTATTTGTTGTGCTAATAACCACATAGAATTTATTTTTGCACCAACCAGTGCGAGAACTTTAGATTTAAAAATGTCTAAGTAAAACCCAATTAAGTGCAAATTGAAAAATCTTCATTCAAAGTGGAGCGGAGAATTTTATATTTTCCACCACCTGCTGGTTATAGAGAAGTCTGCAGGTCTAAGCGTTCCCAGGCTTCTAGGTGCAGGGTTTTATATGTGTGTTAGGCCCATTGTAAGGGGTTCTCGGGGAGTGCTGTTGTGCCTTGGGTGTCTCTCTCTGGGCTTCTGCCCTCACAGCTTATGCCTGGCCTGTGAGGTACCCTGAGTGCTGCAAGAGTACCCCTGGAGAGACTGTCCACAGCTTATGAAGGGGGTTTTGAGACTCGTGTGCCCCCACAGCTTATGCCTAGCCTGTGAAGCACCTGTGAGTGCACACTCCTAACCCCTTCTTCCCTAGCCTGTGACACACAGTTGAGAATTTCCGAGTTTCCCTTACACTGTTCTGACATAAGACTCACGATCAGGAGATGTAATACAATAGAACTGAGACAAGGTGATTCCAAGAGGAACTTGGGCTTCCAATTTATTTGACAAGGTGTATCTCAACAAACAGCAATACACTAACAAAACAATCCCACTAAACGGACACAACGAAAATCTTTACACAAGTTTAGCAGTGCAATGCCCAACCTCCCACCTTTCCTGGCCTAACTGAGTTGGGAGTTCCAGGGACCAGAGGTTATACTCACTACTGTGCCTTCTGCAGTCTGGTGGTTTGTTTCTTCTATCTTCGGTGTCTTCGGACACTGGTTTTCCTTCAGTGTCAAGAGGCTTGCTGGTTGTTGGATCACGAGGGCAGGGAACCACACACAATGCGTCAGGAACCCCTTTTTATAGCCAGATTATCCAGTCCGCCTCGCGTGCTGAAATCGATCCTTCCCATTGGTGGGCTTTGTGATTTTGAAAAATGCAGTAGTTTTAAATTATTGCGGAGTTTTTTTCCACTGATAACCTACTCAAGGTTTGAGTAGGTGTTGATTGGGTTGGCCCTTGGTTTGTTTTGGGTTCCCTAGTTTTCTGAAGGTCTGCATAATTTCCTTCCATAGTGTAAACATGGGGAAGACAATAGCCCGATAATGGCTGAGTCCGTCCCACAGTTTTCGAGCAAGTGTTCTCCCATTGGCTTGAAAGCCCCATGCTTCGGGCTGACTCTGTCCCACCATTGGCCCTCCGGTGTCCTCCCCTGTCCAATCACTGCTCTGCCAAGGTCAAATCATCTCGGTTTCAATTCACAGCACAGACCAATCCCACAGCCCTGCTCCTTCTGGGTAAAATGAGGGGGTTTTTGTCCTCTCCTACACCATGCAGCAGAGCCTGGTTTCCAATCGTCTTGGATCTCCTTGCCATTGGACCAAGACCTTGCTCTGTCAAGTTCGTGTGGTAGCTGGTGTGCAACGGCCACCCTATGTTAAAAGAATTCACACACAGGCATCTTCCACCCTCGAATGAAGTTTGGGGCCAGGAACATCCGGATCCTCATGGACAACCCCAATTAGAACTCGTATTAGTGTGGAAGCAAATCATCCTCGACTCTGGGGGACTGCCTGAAAGAGAGAGAAGTGCAAGTGCTTTTCGATTGCTAATCCAACCTTGGACTGAACAGAGAAAAAACAGCAATTGCTATCCATTGCTTCATGGTGGAAAGTACTATGTGCGATCATAAAAACAGAAAATACTGGAAATATTCAGCAGGTCAGGTAGCATCTGTGGAGAGAGGAACAGAGTTGACATTTCAGGTCAATGACCCATCGCCCGATCTGTGTGTGGAAAAGTTTGCCTCTGTCGAAAAGCCTGCTGATGACCGGTATCTAGACTCATATCGGAGGTTGTCCATTTGGCTGAGAAAGCAAGCTGTAGCTAGTGCCAGTGAGGCGTTACCCCAACTAGGGATCAGTGCCGTTGGGGTGATGGGGAGAAAATGTGAGGGAATAAAGAGTGGAGCTGTGAGTGGGAGCTCAGACATTGGGGAGAGGTGTTCCAATGCCCACAGTACCACCCTTGCTGCCCTGTGGTGTCTTTTGTTGCTGCTGGTTTCACCCCATTGCTTATTTATGAGCTCTGGGGGTTATTGGCAGGAGCGTTGTTTAATTGTTAGAGCCCCACTTTGCTTTCTAACAATTGGACTTTACTTTTTTGATCTAGTTAAAAACTGATGATGAAGAGGAGGCCTCATTGGTTCTGGAAGAGATGCAGGTCAAAGGGCAAACGTAAGTGATTGATCCCCATCCTGCCTGTCTCCATTCTCTTACCTTCAAGGTCAAGCATAGGTTTTTAGTTTCACTGAAAAATGCATAGGTTTTTCTCTGTTTGTCTGTGTCTCTGTCCCCCTCCCGAGCCCAGGGATGGGATTCATTGTCCTCCAAATTGAATGCCCAGTTTTCTTGCTTCTTTCAAGAACATAAGAAATAGGAGCACGAGTAAGCCATACGGCCTCTTGAGCCTGCAATAAGATCATGTCTGATCTGATCTTGGCCTCAGCTCCACTTTCCTGCCCGATCCCCATAACCCTGGACTCCCCTGTAGTTTAAAAATCTGTCTATATTTAAGGTGGATTTAGTCATCATCATAGGCAGTTCCTCGAAATCAAGGAAGACTTGCTTCCACTCTAAAAGTGAGTTCTCGGGTGGCTGTACAGTCTCTGTCACAGGTGGGGAAAACAGTGGTTGAAGTAAAGGGTGGGTGGGGAGCCTGGTTTGCCGCACGCTCCTTCCGCTGTCTGCGCTTGGTTTCTGCATGCTCTTGGCGACGAGACTCGAGGTGCTCAGCACCCTCCTGGAGGCTCTTCCTCCACTTTGGGCGGTCTTGGGCCAGGGATTCCCAGGTGCCGGTGGGGATGTTGGACTTTATCAAGGAGGCGTTGAGGGTGTCCTTGAAACGTTTCCTCTGCCCACCTGGGGCTCGCTTGCTGTGTCGGAGCTCCGAGTAGAGCGCTTGCTTAGGGAGTCTCGTGTTGGATATGCAACCGATGTGGCCCGCCCAACGGAGCTGGTCGAGCGTGGTCAGTGCTAGGATGTTGGCCTGAGCGACAACATCGTTGGTGCGACTTATCCTCCCAGTGGAAAGCATGGGGCATAAATCACCCAGCCTACACAGCTCTCTGGGGCAGAGAATTCCAAAGATTCACGACTCTGAGAAGAAATTCCTCCTCATCTTCTTAAATGTGCAACCCCTTATTCTGAAACTATGCCCCCTAGTCTTAGATTCCCCCACGAGGGGAAACATCCTCTCTGCAAATACCCTGTCGAGTTCCCTCAAAATCTTGTATGTTTCAATAAAATCACATCATTCTTCTAAATGCCAATGAGTATAGGCTCAACCTGCTTTTCTTTGGATTTGTACTGCAAATGGTGCATCTGGCTTCCCAAAACCCTGCCCCCTCCTTTCCTGCCCTGATATCCTGGTGTTGTCCACCTGCCTTTTGTAAGCTCGCACATGCAGTGAGTGAATGGTGCTGGCGCAACCATTTCTCCAATTACCATTCCATCTGTATTTGAAGAGTCCAGAACAATTCCCGAGGATTTGTTTTCTTTTCAAAATACAAACCGACACGGTCGTGGTCCAGTCGTTTAGTAACCATGCCATGACACGGATTGTGGAGCTAAACCTGGAACGACGGAACGTATGGTAAAAGGCTGTAGGTGTTGGGTAAGGATGTCTAGCGATATGGAGCACAAGCAGGTAAATTGAAATACAGATCAGCTGTGATTTAATGTCAACGGCGGAGCAGGTGCAAGGAGCTGAATGCTTTCTGTGCTTCCTATTATATACCCCCCCCCCCCCCCCCTTGCAGGATTGAGACTAGTTGGACCATTTATTGTTGCCCCCAGCTGAGCAGAGTCACTTCAGCACAGGGTGCTGTGCTGCTCTCATCGAGGGGCTTGTATTTCGTAACTTGCTCTTATTCTGGAAAGTGGTTCCCATCTAGTTTATTTCAGCTGGAACCTTGGCTTATCTCGGTGCTGTCATAGCGCGTCGGTGAGATGGAACAATGGGTGGCTGTGCCTTTTTCATACCGTGTCCACTTTGTTAGCGTGAATGTTTTCTCAGAAGAATCACTCAACACTCAGAGTCGGTTCCAACGCCAATGCGGCTTTTATTAACGCCAGCGGGGAGGAAGCCTCAGGACTGGATCCAGGCACTTCACTCCGCAGAACAAAGGGTTTCATGGATCTTTATATGTTTTACAACAGTTTACTACAGTTACTCAGCCCACTTCAGCTGGACACAATCCAATCATAACGATTATAGATTACATATAGGTTTCTTTAACCCAATAGAATTCCCCTGATACCTCAGGAACTGCACGTTCGGTTTTTGTCAGCTCGGGCTGATTAATGACCTCGTTATGTGAGGCAGGTTCTCCCCTTATCTCTCTTCCTCGGGCTTCAGCTGTGTGAAATCACTGGTTCATTATAATTATCTTGTATCCAAGGCATTCCTGGTAGTGGGCCTTACAGGGTCATTGCTCGGTCAACCCCAGTTCATTACTTGACTAACGGGGTTCCCATCATGCTTGGGCAGCCATTTTATATGTGGCCGCTTTAAACTTGAGTTTAGATATATTCAGCAGGTGCCTAATGCCTAGTGTTTTACATATTCAGCAGGTGCCTAATGCCTACAACAACTTGAACTGTGGAGAAATACCCAGCTGCGGCGTGATAATAGATTCTGTCCCTATAGGAACAGGAGGAGGCCATTGAGGCCATTGAGCCCCTCGAGCCTGTTCCGCCATTCAATGATATCATGGCTGATCTGCGACCTAACTCCATACACTGCCTTTGGCTCATATCCCTTAATACCTTTGGTTAACAAAAATCTATCAATCTCAGATTTAAAATTAACAATTGATCCAGCATCAATTGCCATATGCAGAAGAGAGTTCCAAATTTCTACCGCCCATTGTGTGTAGAAGTGTTTCCTAACTTCACTCCTGAAAGGTCTGGCTCTAATTTTTAGACTATGGCCCCTAGTCCTAGAATCCCCAACCAGTTGAAATTTATCTCTATCTACCCTATCTGTTCCTCTTAATATCCTTAATTTGGCTGTGTCAAGAGATAGTATTCTGAGCTGCGATACATTTGTGTGGTGGGTACAGGTCTGTCACTTGGGGTGGGAACAGCAGGATCAGTGTAACTGTCTGTGACTTTGACATCTTGTACATCCATCCTGCCTTTTGCCCCTCCATTGGTGGCTGTGCCTTCAATCATCCTGGCTCAACGCCCCGGAATTCCCTTCCACCATATCAGTTTTCTTTAAATTGGTTCAACATTACCATCTCCCAGCATGTGGATCGCAGGCAAAGATTCCCCAAAGCCTTTCCACCACCTACACGAGTCAGGAGTATGATTGAATACTCTCCCCTTGCCTGGATGAGTGCAGCTTAAACAACACTCAAGAAGCTCTATGCCATCCAAGCCAAAGCAGCCCGCTTGATCGACACCCCATCCACCAGCTTAAACATTCACTCCCTCCACCACCGGCGTACCGTGGCTGCTGTGCATAAAATTTACAAGATGCACTGCAGCAAGTCGCTATGGCTTCTTCGGCAGCACCTTCCAAATCTGCAACCTCGACCACCTAGAAGGACAAGGGCAGCAGGCACATGGGAACACCATCACCTCCAAGCTCCCCTCCAAGTCACACACTATCGCGACTTGGAAATATATCACCGTTCCTTTGTTGGCACTGGGTTAAAATCCTGAAACTCTCTCCCTAACAGCACTGGGAGCACCTTCACCACACCTTCACCACAAGGCGGCGGCTCACCACCAATTTCTCGAGGGCAATTAGGGATGGGCAATCGATGTCGGGCTTGCCAGTGACGTCCACTTCCCAAGAATGAATTAAAAATCATTTTGGTGAGGTGGGTTTCCCCGGGCACCAGCCTTAGTGAGTCTGACTGCTTTACGTTGGTGGCGCCTGTGGTTTGGGAAATTGTGGCACTGAATGCACCAAGCTAAATATAAAAGCTGCTGCCCCAGTGGCTATGGCTACGGCTACGGCTACAAGTGTGGGGATCTGGTTCTGGTTTCACTGAAACCCATGGCACCTCACAGACCCAGGAAAATCTCTCTTCCCCATCGCCTTGGAACAAGGAAGTACGGGTTGGTTATTGTTCAGGAACACAGCTAAAAGCGAGTGAATCCGCGGGTTGACAGTCTCGTGTTTCTGTAAATGGACCAGCAACCCAGAGGTGGTGAGTGCACTTCCCACCAGGGCAAGTTGTGAAACCCGTGGGGCTACGCCGGAAGGGAAAATGGCCATGGACCATTAGAATGAACTCGTTGGTTTTTACTTCAGGGAAGGGCTGTCCTTACTTCGACTGGCCTACATGGACCTCCAGTCTCTCTGCATTAAATGGCCGAACAAACCACTCCAATATTGCAACTAGAAGGCCCACGGGGGCAACTCGAATTGGGCAATAAATGTGTCGTTGCCCACATCCTGAGAACAAATAATTTCCCATCGTGAGGAGCGATCGAGTAGACTAGGCCTATGTTCTCTCGAGTTTAGAAGATTGCGAGGTAATCTCATTGAAACATACAAAATTCTTACAGGGCTTGACCTGTCGATGCAGGGAGGATGTTGCCTCTGGCTGGGGAGTCCAGAAACAGGGGTCACAGTCTCTGGATAAGAGGTTGGCTATTTAGGACTGAGATGAGGCGAAACTTCTTCAGAGGATGATGAATCTTTGGAATTCTCTACCCCAGAGGGATGTGAAGGATCAGTCTTTGAGTATATTCAAGGCTGAGATCGGTAAGAGTTTTTGGATATTAAGGGAATGGAGGGATATGGGGACAGTGCAGAAAAGTGGAGTTGAGATAGAAGATCAGCCATGATCTTATTGAATGGCGGAACATGCTCGAGGGGCCAAATGGCCGACTTCTGCTAATTCTTGTTATCTGGATGTAATGTGAAAGCTCCTAAATTGTGTCGTGGCATTAAAGCTATGTTGGGTTAACGGGTGGGGCTTTTGTTTATTGGGACTAAGGGGCGAGAGGCACCTTGTGGACACATGAGCAGTGTTATTGGGACATCACTTTCTGTTTTGTTTGCAGTGGGAGATTCTTCAAAGTGAAGTTTGGAATGCACCTGGCTGCTGGCGCCAAGGTCAAGCTGGCGCTCGAGTCCACGTTCACGCACATCTTGCGCCCTTTCCCGGCGCACATCACCCAGGCCGAGAAGCAGTTTGTGGTTTTCGAGGGCAGCCATTACTTCTACTCTCCGTACCCCACCAAGACCCAGACCACGCGGGTCAAGCTCTCTTCAAAGAACATAGAAAGCTACACCAAGCTCGGCAACCCCAGCAAATCCGAGGACTCCATTGATTACGGTCCGTTCAAGGATGTCGCTGCCTACAGCCAGGTGACAACAGCTTTGTGCTCTTTCCTCCCTTTGCCTCCCAACCTCCTTGGCTCTTCCTGCACCTCCTAATTTCAATCCTTATTTTCAAATCCCTTCATGGCCTCGCCCCTCCCTATCTCTGTAATCTCCTCCAGCCCCTCAACCCCCCCCCCCCAGATGTCTGCACTCCTCTAATTCTGCCCTCCTGAGCATTCCTGATTATAATCACTCCACCATTGGTGGCCGTGCCTTCTGGTGCCTGGGTCCCTATCTCTGGTACTCCCTCCCTAAACCCCTCTAACCCTCTTTCCTCCTTCAAGGTGCTCCTTAAACCCTACCTCTTTGACCAAGCTTTTGGTTACCTGTACTAATTTCTACAAATGCAGCTCGCTGTTGAATTTTTTTATCTCCGAATACTCCTGTGAAGCGCCTTGGAACGTTGCACCATGTTAAAGGCGCTACATAAATACAAGTTGTTGTTGCCCAGATTAACCCACAATGTGAACACCGTGTTTTACGTGTCAAATTTCAGAGACATGACCAGTTAATATTCTGGCTGGAACCCAGCCTGCTCCGGTTAACCTAGCTGTACATCTCCTGTATGTATTTAATTTTGTGCCCCTCTCGCCCTGTATTTGTAGAGCTGGCGGTAGGGGTTTTTCACTGTTTGTGGTGATTTGCCCGCCTTTTGGCCAAAGCTGTACTGGGCATACGGATGGTCTAGTCAGATTTGGAGTTATGGATGTAAACCCACAGCCAGCAACCTTCCACTACTGATTCTTGTCTTTGGGAGACCTGATGCTCTATTGAAAACATCTTCAATATTAGGAAGAAAAGGGACATATTCACGGGGCTGCGGGGAAAGAGCAGGAGAGTGGAATTAATTGCAGAGCTCTTTCGCAGAGATTTGCCAGTATCGGCCACTCGAGATATCCGTACATTAGTGGGAGCGTGTGTTTAACCTTTTATGCTTGGCTCCGGAGGGTGCATGGAGCGGCTCACGAAGAGCAGCTGGGACACTCCTGCATGACTGAATGGAATTCATGAACCACATGCAGCCTAAGCACAGGTTACTGGTTTCTTTTTTAGGGTGGGGGGGATAAATATTAATTTGTAAATGAGGCTTCTGGTTGGCGTTGACTGAAACCATGGGATTACATAGAAACCATAGAAAATAGGTGCAGGAATAGACCATTCAATAAGATCATGGCTGATCGTTCACCTCAGTACCCCTTTCCTGCTTTCTCTCCATACCTCTTGATCCCTTTAGACGTAAGGGCCATAATCTAACTCTCTCTTGAAGATGCCAGTTCATTGGATATAAACAACTCTCTGCGGTAGGGAATTCCACAGGTTAACAACTCTGAGTGAAGAAGTTTCTCCTCATCTCAGTCCTAAATGGCTTACCCCTTATCCTTAGACTATGTCCCCTGGTTCTGGACTTGCCCAACATCGGGAACATTCTTCCTGCATCTAACCTATCCAGTCCTGTCAGAATTTTACATGTTTCTATGAGATCTCTTGTCATCCTTCTAGGCCCAGTAGGCCCAGTCGATCCAGTCTCTCCTCATATGTCAGTCCAACCATCCCGGAAATCAATCTGGTGAACCTTCGCTGTACTCCCTCAATAGTAAGAACGTCCTTCCTCAGATTAGGAGACCAAAACTGAACACAATACTCCAGGTGAGGCCTCACCAAGGCCCTGCACAACTGCAGTAAGACCTCCCTGCTCCTATACTCAAATCTCCTAGCTATGAAGGCCAACATACCATTTGCCACCTTCACCGCATGCTGTACCTGCATGCCAACTTTCAATGACTGATGTATCATGATACCCAGATCTCGTTGCACCTCCCTTTTTCCTAATCTGCCGCCATTCAGATAATCTGCCTTCGTGTTTTTGCCACCAAAGTGGATAACCTCACATTTATCCACATTACACTGCATCTGCCATGCATTTACCCACTCACCTAACCTGTCCAAGTCACCCTGCAGCCTCTTAGCATCCTCCTCACAGCTCACACTGCCACCCAGCTTAGTATCATCTGCAAACTTGGAGATATTACACTCAATTCCTTCATCTAAATCATTAATGTATATTGTAAATGGCTAGGGTCCCAGCACTGAGCCCTGCGGCACCCCACTAGTCACTGCCTGCCATTCTGAAAAGGACCCGTTTATCCCGACTCTCTGCTTCCTGTCTGCCAACCAGTTCTCTATCCACGTCAGTACATTACCACCAATACCTTGTGCTTTAATTTTGCACACCAATCTCTTGTGTGGGACCTTGTCAAAAGCCTTTTGAAAGTCCAAATACACCACATCCATTGGTTCTCCCTTGTTCACTCTACTAGTTACATCCTCAAAAAATTCTAGAAGATTTGTCAAGCATGATTTCCCTTTCATAAATCTATGCTGACTTGGACCCACCCTGTCACTGCTTTCCAAATGCGCTGCTATTTCATCTTTAATAATTGATTCCAACATTTTCCCCACTACTGATGTCAGGCTAACCCGTCTATAATTACCCATTTTCTCTCTCCCTCCTTTTTTAAAAAGTGGTGTTACATTAGCTACCCTCCAATCCATAGGAACTGATCCAGAATTGATAGACTGTTGGAAAATGATCACCAATGCATCCACTATTTCTAGGGCCACTTCCTTAAGTACTCTGGGATGCAGACTATCAGGCCCCGGGGATTTATCGGCCTTCAATCCCACCAATTTCCCTAACGCAATTTCCCGCCTAATAAGGATTTCCTTAATTTCCTCCTTCTCACTAGACCCTCGGTCCCCTAGTATTTCCAGAAGGTTATTTGTGTCTTCCTTCGTGAAGACAGAACCAAAGTATTTGTTCAGCTGGTCTGCCATTTCTTTGTTCCCCATTATAAATTCACCTGAATCTGACTTTTTCTCTTCACATATCTAAAGAAGCTTTTGCAGTCAGTTTTTATGTTCCCAGCAAGCTTCCTCTCATACTCTATTTTCCCCCTCCTAATTAAACCCTTTGTCCTCCTCTGCTGAATTATAAAATTCTTCCAGTCCTCGGGTTTGCTGTTTTTTCTGGCCAATTTATATGCCTCTTCCTTGGATTTAACACTATCCTTAATTTCCCTTGTTAGCCACGGTTGAGCCACTTTCCCCGTTTTATTTTTACTCCAGACAGGGATATACAATTGTTGAAGTTCATCCATGTGATCTTTAAATGTTTGCTATTGCCTATCCGCCGTCAACCTGTTAAGTATCACTCGCCAGTCTATTCTAGCCAATTCACGTCTTATACCATCGAAGTTACCTTTCCTTAAGTTCAGGACCCTAATCTATGAATTAACTGTGTCCCTCTCCATCTTAATAAAGAATTCTACTATATTATGGTCACTCTTCCCCAAGGGGCCTCGCACAACAAGATTGCTGATTAGTACTTTCTCATTACACATCACCCAGTCTAGGATGGCCAGGTTCCTCGACATATTGGTCTAGAAAACCATCCCTAATACACTCCAGGAAATCCTCCTCCCACTGCATTGCTACCAGTTTGGTTAGCCCAATCAATATGTAGATTAAAATCGCCCATGATAAACTGCTGTACCTTTATTGCACGCATCCCTAATTTCTTGTTTGATGCTGTCCCCAACCTTACTACTACTGTTTGGTGGTCTGTACACAACTCCCACTAGCATTTTCTGCCCTTTGGTATTCCGTAGCTCCACCCATACCGATTCCACATCATCCAAGCTAATGTCCTTCCTTACTATTGCGTTAATTTCCTCTTGAACCAGCAACACCACCCCACCTCCTTTTCCCTTCTGTCTATCCTACCTGAATGTTGAATACCCAGTCTTGGTCACCCTGGAGCCATATCTCCGTGATGCCAATTGCATCATATCCGTTAACTGCTATCTGCGCAGTTAATTCGTCCACCTTATTACGAATATTTCTTGCATTCGGGCACAGGGCCTTCAGGCTTGTCTTTTTAACACACTTTACAGCAAAATTCTAAAGGTGCAATGAGGCCCTTTTTGCTCTTTGCCTTGGGTTTCTCTGCCCTTCACTTTTACTTTTCCTCTTTCTATCTTTTGCTTCTGCCCCCATTCTACTTCCCTCTGTCTCCCTGCATAGGTTCCCATCCCCCTGCCATATTCATTTAACCTCTCCCCAACAGCACTAGCAAACACTCCCCCGAGAACATTGGTTCCGGTCCTGCCCAGGTGTAGTCCGATTTGTACTGGCCCCACCTCCCCCAGAACTGGTTCCAATGTTGCAGGAATTTGAATCCCTCCCTTCTGCCCCATTCCTCAAGTCACGTATTCATCTGAGCTATCCTACGATTCCTATCCTGAGATTACTACTTTTGATGTGCTACTTTTTAATTTAGCTCCTAGCTCCCTAAATTCGTCTTGTAGGACCTCCTCCCGTTTTTTACCTATATGCACCACGACAACTGGCTGTTCACCCTCCCCCTTCAAAATGTCTGCAGCCGCTCCGAGACATCCTTGACCCTTGCACCAGAGAGGCAACATACCATTCTGGAGTCTCCGATTGCGGCCACAGAAATGTCTATCTGTTCCCCTTACAATTGAATCCCCTATCATTATAGCTCTGCCACTCTTTTTCCTGCCCTCCTGTGCAGCAGAGCCACCCACGGTGCCATGAACTTGGCTGCTGCTGCTCTCCCCTGATGAGTCATTTCCCTCAACAGTACCCAAAGCGGTGTATCTGTTTTGCAGGGGGATGACTGCAGGGGACCCCTGCACTACCTTCCTTCCACTGCTCTTCCTGTTGGTCACCCATCCCCTATCTGTCTGTGTAACCTTTACCTGCGGTCTGACCAACTCACTAAACATACTATTCACGACATCCTCAGCATCGCGGATGCTCCAGAGTAAATCCACCCGCAGCTCCACTGCTGCAGTGCGGTCTGTCAGGTGCTGCAGCTGGATACACTTCCCGCACATGTCGTCGCCAGGGACACTGGAAGCGTCCCTGAGTTCCCACATAGCACAGGAGGAGCATGACACGTGTCCGAGCTCTCCTGCCATGACTTAATATTTAGATTAACTTAATTGGGCAACAGCAATGATAAAGGTTGTCGACTGATAAAGAGAAAGAAAAACTACTCGCCAATCACTTACTCCCTTGGCTGTGACGTCATCCTTCGATTTCTTTCTACTTTTTTGCTTTCTCTCCCTGCTGCAGCTGCACCGGCTAGCTTCCTCGAACTCCTGTTGGTTTTTTTTGTAGGCCTCACGAACTGCCTCCCGACTCCCCAATTTTGGTTTATTTACTGCAGTTTGTACATTCTCAATATCCAGCTGGATCCCCACTAAAACTGCCAATCCTTACCTTTCGCTATAAAATAAAAACTTTATTCCTTTCCTTTTTTTTCTCTTTCTCACCCCCAACCAAAATTCTACCTTCCTTTTTTGGTGCGCAGTCTATTTAACTGGCTGCGCGACCCATTCAATTTTTCGTGCGTGCGCAATATCTCCCGTATAAAAGCCGGGGAGCGGCCTGTACGGGACCTCCAGACCGCCGCTCGGCCTCGCAGATTAGCAGATTGTTGCCAGCAGCCTTTCCCCATTGACCAGAAGCCCGATGGTAGAGTCTGCAGCTGGGCATCTACCAGTTCTAATCAAACCCCAGCTACGATGGGAAAGAGCTCGCACTTCTTTGGCACTTTTATCGCGTGTCTCAAACGTCTTGAAGCGTTTCGCAGCCAGTGAATTGCTTTTAAGCACAGTGACAGTTGTTACAGGGGCAGATGTGACTTGTCCACTTGTGCACAGCGAGTAATTGGTCTGGGACAATTTTCCATTTGTTTATTCTCTCTGACTCACTCACACACACTCGAAGAGCCTGAAATAATTCCCCCACTCCGTGAGGAAGTGCTTACCCAACAGCGCCAGACGAGGATTGGCAGCGACGAGTGTCCTGCGACTGTTCCCCACCCCGCTGGTGCCCCGAGTTTAGATTTTAGATGATACTTGCAGAAAGGCCCAGAGACATGGTCGTCCCTGCTCCCTCCAGGTTCCCTGAATTCTGCACCGTACGAGGTATCTGCGGAAACGTAGCTCAAGCTTATTCGAAAGGTACTTTGAGATGGGACCGAGACGGTGAGCAGAATTTCAAATGTTTTTTGGTGGTTAATTCTTCCTGTTGATGACGCGCCTGTGACCTGACCTTGTGTCAGCAATGGCTCAGTGGGCGGCAGCCTCACCTCTGAGTCAGAAGATTGTGGGTTCAAGTCCCACTCCAGAGTCTGGAGCACATAATCTAGGCTGACATTGCAGTGCAGTGCTGAGGGAGGGTGCCGAGGGAGCGCTGCACTGGTGGAGGGGAGGGTGCCGAGGGAGCGCTGCACTGGTGGAGGGGAGGGTGCCGAGGAAGCGCTGCACTGGTGGAGGGGAGGGTGCCGAGGGAGTGCGGCACTGGTGGAGGGGCAGTGCCGAGGGAGCACGGCACTGGTGGAGGGGCGGGTTCCGAGGGAGCGCCGCACTGCTGGAGGGGCGGGTTCCGAGGGAGCGCCGCACTGCTGGAGGGGCAGTGCCGAGGGAGCGCCGCACTGGTGGAGGGGCATTACCGAGGGGAGGGGCCGCACTGTCGGAGGGGCAGTACCGAGGGGGGTGGGGGGGGGCGCACTGCCGGAGGGGCAGTACTGAGGGGGCGCCGCACTGTCGGAGCTCCTATCGTTCCGGGTGAGACGTTAAACAGAGGCCAGGTAAACGTAAAAGCTCTATTTCGAAGAAGACCAGGGAAATTATCCCCAGTGTCCTGGGGCCAAAATTTATCCCTCGATTAACATCACTAAAACAGATGATCTGGTCATTATTGCATTGCTGTTCGTGGGAGCTTGCTGTGCGCAAAGTGGCTGCCCTGTCTCCTACATAACAACAGTGACTACACTCAAAAGTACTTTGTTGGCTGTGAAGCGATTTGGGAATGTCCTGAGGCCATGAAAGGCGCTATATAAATGCAAGTCTTTCCATGTTTCAGGACCCGCTAAGGGTGCACTACGAGAACAACAACCCTTTCCTGGCCATCGTTGGAATGACCCGCCTGATCGAGGTGTCTCACTGGGGAAACATCGCTGTGGAGGAGACCATCGACCTGAAGCACTGTGGCGCAGTCCTGAAGGGACCATTCTCGCGCTATGACTACCAGAGACAGCCCGACAGCGGGATCTCCTCTGTTAAATCGTTCAAGGTACTTTTCATGGTGTAGGTATTGCTCTGCTTTGCAGTGGAGATGTGTGGAACGCCACTGGACAACGTGGTAGTGTTACTGATGCACTGGGTAGATTATTGTTCGACTTGGTGTACTTGTTGGTTTGAGCGGGTATGATTTTTGCTTACGGATTTTCACTGAAATGAGAGGTACCGGGTTCAAATCCCGGATAAGCCAGCACAGGCACGATGGGCCGAAAGGCTGTCGTTCTATAACTGGAGGGACTGGGGTTCAACTCCAGCTTCACGCCACCTGTTGCTTTTGCATCCTATATATGTATATATAGAATATCGGCCAGATCTCTGACTCCCGATCGTTAATCCAGCAACTAGAGCTGAAAAGTATTGGGCTGTATTTTCGGGTGGTAACGTTTGTGCCCTGAAATGGTTTGCGTCTGCAGCCACAAAATTTAGCATCTGGGCCCCGAGAGTGGAGCGAAGCGCTAAGGGAGGCGTTCCACACCTCTTTCAGTCGTAGGTCGGCAGAGGAACTGAAAATCCCAAGCTAAAGAGCCAGTCTCGGAGTGCTGTAAGAGAGGCTTCCCTGGAAGCAAAAAATCGCCAAAAAACACACAAGAAAACATTGCCAATAACTTGAACACCCCACATTAAGATAAATCGCAAAAATAAAAATGACCAAACTGCATTCAGTAATTCCTTCACTGACTGCCGCCAGGACAGCACTGGTTTTCCAGGCGGTCCCACTACGGGGTGCTACAGGGTCAGCGTCAAACAAAAATCAAAGTGCAATCGAAACTGGTGGCGTTCCATGCATGCTCGACGCTCCCAGGTGGTGCTGCTCATCGCCCCCGCAAAACTGTCAATAAAATTCCCAGCTGGGAGCTGGCGGGCTGCCTGGAAATCATTCCCGCCCCTTCAGGGCGCCTATAGAGGTACATGGCCAATGGAAATCAAGGCCTTGGACTTGACAGTGACGGCCGGGCACAGTTAAGTAGGTTGACTACAGTTGAGAGCAGACTTGCTTGAATTGGCATCTAAAGGCCCCCTGTTTCCAGAGATTATGGTAAATCTGATCGTCCTTGACCCCGTCAGACAGCAGTTTAACAAGCTTGCTAGGGCTGGGCCTACTGTGAGCAATGTCGGGAATTCTGCGTGTATACCTTTCTGTGCTGGTTGACTTCCCAATGTTATTTTCCTGCTGTAGCATCCTAATTATTTTTATGTTGTTGGAATGATGGCACTGTGTTCCTTTTGGGTCGCGGCTGCTGTTGGGGAGGGTGGGATTGGGTGCGGTGAAGTTCTTCCTGGAGCAGGTCATTATTTTGCAGAGGAAGGTCCCCTCCCCTCCACCTCCCCGGCCCCACAAACTGAGAAACTCAAAATGCGCTAACCATACTAAATAAACGAGCTGATCGCCCATGGCATTACTCGTGAGTAGTCTGGAGCATAGTCATGATGTTCAGCTGGTAACCCAGCACGTCGCTTTTAAGGAAATTGGGGCAAATTCGGGTAATTCTAGTTACTGCAGAATTACTTTGATCAATCAGCGGGCGATTATAACCACTCGTAAATTTCAGGCTCCAAGTCAGTGGCTGACTATATATAAGATCGCTTGTAAGGAAGTCAAGGCATCCCATTTGTTTAAGTGGAGGTAGAGTTCAGCTCCTTTACGCGGCACCGTGCAGTGACTTTAATCTGTTTCATAGAACAGTACAGCACAGGAGGCGGCTATTCGGCTCATCGAGTCTGCGCCGACTCTTTTGAAAAGCAAACCAGTCAGTCCCACTCCCCCGCTCTTTTCCTATGTGCCTGCAATTTTTCTCCCTAGTATTTATCCAATTCCCTTTTGAAGACCTCTATTGAATCTGTATCCACCACCCTATCGGGCAGTGCATTCCAAATCCTAACCACTCGTTGCATAAAATAGTGTTTCCTCGTGTCGCCTCTGAATCTTTTGTCAATCACCTTAAATCTGTGCCCTCTGGTTATTGACCCTTCAGCTGCTGGAAACATTTTGTCTTTATTTACTCCATGTAAACTCTTCATGATTTTAAACACCTCTGTGTATCTCCTCTTCGCCTCCTCTGCTCTAAGGAGAACAATCCCAGCTTCTCCAGTCTATCCACGTAACTGAAGTCCCTCATCCCTGGAACCATTCTACTAAATCTTTTCAGCACACTCTCCAAAGTCTTCACATCCTTCCTAAAGTGTGGTGCCCAGAATTGGACATACAGCTCCAGCTGGGGCCAAACTAGTGTTCTATAAAGGTTTAGCATAACTTCCTGGCTTTTGTGCTCTATGCCTCTAATTATAAGGCCCAGGATCCCATATCATTTAACGGCTTTGTTAGCCTGTCCTGCCACCTTCACTGATCTGTGCACATACACCCCCAGGTCTCCTTGCATCCCATTGAAAATTGTACCATTTTAGCTTGTATGGTCTCCCTTCTTCCTACTAAAATATATCATCTCACTTTTCAACGTTGAATTTCATCTGCCATGTGTCTGCCCGTTCGACCAACTTGCCTATGTCCTATGGAAGTCTACCACTATCTTCCTCACTGTTTACTACACTTCCAAGTTTCGTGTCACCTGCAAATTTGGAAAGCGTTCCCTCTACCCCAAGTACATATCCTGAATGTACATCGGACTCGGGAGTTGCTCCAAATCCTGTTTCCTGTCTGTTGCAGACCATCCTGCCGGCGGCAGCCCAGGACGTTTACTATCGGGATGATATCGGGAACATCTCCACCAGCCACTTGGTGGTCCTGGATGATTCCGTGGAGATGGAGGTCCGTCCTCGCTTCCCGCTGTTCGGCGGGTGGAAGACTCACTATGTCATCGGATACAACCTGCCCAGCTACGAGTATCTTTACAACCTCGGTCAGTACCCGTCCCGGTCTCTGGTCTTAAATGGTGGAGGTGCGGGGGAGGAGAAAGGTTGAGCAGCGAGCACTGTTTGTTCAGAGCGTTTCCGCAGCACCCACCTGGAGATTTATTGAATTTTATTTGCACCCATCCAGTCGTGACTCTTCCTGAAGGCACCCAGGAGTGATCTGCCTGACCGGCTCTGTTTGTTTGTGGGCGGTGGCTGGAATTCTGGACAGGCCTAAGGGCCGATCTGAAGCCCCCTCCCCAACTATGGGAACACTGCCCAGGACTCTCACTTCTTGTTCTTTATCGCCTCCCTGGTATTTTTGCGTCTCTCCTGAGGGTGCTGACTTGCGGTGAGCTTTTTTTCCTGGCATTGCCTCGCCCAAGTCACTGACCTTCAGTTGCAAGATTGGACCGAGAATCGTAAGGGTATTCGACCTTGGAGGGCTTCACTTCATAGCGGGTGGGAGAAGGCTTGTGTGGAGCATAAACTTCGGCCAGTTTCGGTGCTGTAGACTCTAACTCGATGTAAACCCAGACCCACCATCCATACAGGAGCACTTTCTACTGGGAAGAGTTCGGGGCTCACTCCATAGGTTCTGATTTCCAGAGGCTGTGTGTAATGTTCCAACTGCTGCCCTGGGGCAGCAATGGGGTTAACTCTCAACTGCCCTCTGAAGTGTCCGAGCGAGCCACTCCGTTCTACAAGGAGGCTCACCATCACCTTCTCCAAGGCAGTTTGGGATGGGCAATAAATGCTGGCCATGTCAGCGACGCCCACATCACGTGAATGAATTTTTTAAAGATCGGACCTTGCTGCTGTCTGGCTCCGTGCCAGGCTTCGCACTTGCCCACTAACCCACCAGGAGGTGCTGCACTTTATCTCTGACACTGAAAGTATTAAGTCATGTTGCCCGCTGCTGTGATTGGTCAGTTCCCGGCGTATCATTCCTTGCTGTGCGGTTGCTGTGATTGGTCATTTCCGCGTGTTATCACATTGCTTGTGTCTCGTCAGGTGATCAGTACGCGCTGAAGATGAGGTTTGTCGATCATGTGTTTGATGATCAAGTGATTGATTTTCTCACCGTGAAGCTCGTTCTACCGGAGGGAGCGAGGTGAGTGATTACCAGGACTGTAGGGGAGGGAGGTGGGGGGGGGGGGCAGTCCGAGTCTCTGGTGTATTTTTTGTCATACTGGAAATTACTCCCCTGCTGTGGGTGCCGGCCCTCGCTGGTGCAGTTTGTAAACACTGGTCTCGCCAAAGTGCCCTTTAATTCATGTGTCGGCTCCTGGTGAGTGTTCGCACACTATTCTAGTCCAGAGCCAAATTCAATCCTGCCCTTGCCTGACCAGCATCTCTGCCAGCTCGTACATGTGTCCACAAACAGGGAACAGTAGCAGTGGTTCTGTTACTGGACTAGTAATCCAGAGGCTAGGATTAATGATCCGGAGACACAAGTTCACATCCCACCAGATGGGGAATTTAAATTCAGTTAAATAAATCTGGAATAAAAAGCTAGCATCAGTAATGGCGACCATGAAACTACCGGCTTGTCATAAAAATCCATCTGGTTCACTAGGGAAAGAAATTACCATCCTTACCCGGTCTGGCCTATCTGTGACTCCAGACCCACAGCAATGTGGTTGACTCTTAACTGCCCTCTGAAATGGCCTAGCGAGACACTGTTGTATTCAAACAGGCAGCTCACCACCACCTTCTTGAGGGCAATTGGGGATGGGAAATGAATCCCACAAATGAATATTTTTTTAAAAAAACACACCTAAATACACTTTCCAGTGGAGGTCAGGGATCGGGGCCTGAAATCCTGGGTTCCCTGAAATTTATTTTGATGTGCGGGCCCTTTAACTGGCTGCGTGGTCCTTTCACGGTTATTTCCGTTGTAAAGCCGGTGAGCAAACCTGCGCGGGATCTCCAGACCGATGTGCAACCGTACAGCTTAACGGGAACGTTGGTCACTTTTGCGCTGCTCCTCACCCACCCCAACCCTCCTCTCGGCTCCCACTTACAGTGCCCCTGACTGGAGATTCACAAGCTGTGCGTAGACCAGGGATGGAACCTGATCCCTGCCCAACCCTGGGTATCGGGTTTACCCCCTCGGACCACGAGCTGCTATCCAATTATTCCCACTTTCCCTGCTCTTTCCCCATAGTCCTGCAAATTTCTCCTTTTCAAGTATTTATCCAATTTCCTTTACTATTGAATCTTCTTCCACCGCCCTTTCAGGCGGCCCATTCCTGATCACAACAACTCGCTGCCTTTAAACAAAATTCTGATTTGCCACCGAATTATTATTTTCAATTACCTTAAATCTGTCTCGTCTGGATACCAACCCAGCTTTCAGTATTAACAGTTTCTCCGTATTAAAATCCCTCATGATTTTGAACACCTCTTTCTTAAATCTCCCCTTAACCTTCCCTGCTCTAAGAAGAACAACCCCAGCCTCTCCTGTCTCTCCACATCACTGAAGCCCCTCATCTCTGGAAGCATTGCAGTAATCTCTTCTGCACCCTTCCCAAAGCTGTGACACAATAGCTGAGACTGTCTCTTAGGAAATTGGGGTTCGGCATCCCCAGGAGTGTCTGTGCTTATGGGGGAGGTCCCCTACACACCATTAAACAGCAATTTAACATGCTGAGCACTTCGATTTGTTTCTATGTGAGGACTTGCAATTTGCATTCTGGATATTGTAAATTTAGGGTTTAATCGAACTATTATTGGGTCTGTCCCCATGTCCAAAATTGTACCTAACTTGGTGGGGAAATGCACAATCTTGGTCACAGGTCCCTTGTGGTTGGTGAAGGAAATGGAAAATTGTCACATTGGTGCAGTAAGGAATTCACTCCTGGGGTTTGGCTGAGGCAGATTATTGAGTCAGTGTAGAGGGAGCTTTACTCTGTATCTAACCCGTGCTGTACCTGCCCTGGGAGTGTTTGATGGGACAGTGGGTCCCTGAAGTGGGAAGAATGCCATTCTCCTGCACTAAATCCCTCCCCTTGATGCGCACAAACCGCTATCGGACAGTCCATTCTGACCTTCCTTTCCGCAGAAACATTCACGTGGACGCTCCATATGAGATAAACCGGAAGCCCGATGAGCTACACTACACCTACCTGGACACATTCGGACGTCCCGTCATCATTGCTCACAAGTCTAACCTGGTGGAGCAGCACATTCAGGATATTGTAGTAAGTTGGCAGGATGTGAAACTCATGCTGTGCGGCGATAGCGGGGCGGGGTGTGTGCCGCAATGGCGGGACGTGGGGCTGTGCGGCAATGGTGGGGCTCGTATGATGGTATTAGCGGTATTCCTATTGTGTTTGTACAGTGGTGCTGTCCATGCTGCTGGTTTCACTGACCGAGGGCACTTGGCTCACCTGTTTGCCTTTGTCTGTTACATGGATTCAAGGATGGCTGTGGCTGTGTTTGCATAACCGGCATCCATTCCAGAGCCGTAGCCACTTCACAAAGGGGTTAACCTGGGCTGCTGTGGGTTGGGTTTACAGCGCCCGCCGTGTGCGTTCTCTGTCCCGGGCGCTGGGAATAATGTGGTTCTTGCACCCCCCCCATAGCAGCAGAGCTACAATTGACATTCCCAGCCCAGGCACAGCACGCCCCGGGAGTTGCAGAGTTCACACCTTCCCTTGCACTAGTGATCGTGCACATCTTTCCCCATGCTTTACTGTGGGCTCCTGGTTTTCAGATGTTCTCTAGTAGTTCATCCCTGAGAGGTGATTCCTGATCTGTGAGTCCATACATTCGCCTCTGGTGGGCTATTCGACCATGCGAGGTATCGCTGCCGACGTTCCCTCTAAGCTGTGCGACTGTCTGCCGGGGACTGGCTTTTCAAATGTGACATCTTGCACGGAGCATGCGCGAAACTTTGACTGGGCCGTGCAGCCCATTAGTGGACCTTTGATCAGAGCCCAGCCTAGCGGTGTCGGCTCGCAGTCGCTGGGTCGAGACCGGGGACTTCGGCTAGCCTTTGTTCCTCGTTACCTCCCCTCAGTGCGAGGGGGCAGAGGCCAGTGACAGCTCCCTGCATGTTGGCTCAGTTCAGGCTGTCTAATGCAGCACACAGCACGTGGATCAAACCCAGGGACACACGGGTCTGCGTGGCTCAGTGTCCCTCTGGGAGTGGGGGGGGCGGATGTTTAACCATTGAATCATAGGGAGATGCCTGCAATAATACACATGCTCACGGTTGTATCTCTCTTTCTCTCTCTCTCTCTCCTCAGATCCACTACACTTTCAACAAGGTCCTGATGCTGCAGGAGCCCCTGCTCGTGGTCGGAGCTTTCTACATTCTCTTCTTCACCGTCATCATATATGTGCGTTTGGATTTCTCCATCACCAAGGTGAGTTGCTTAAAGTGACTGTGTTTAATACTGTCGGTGTCATGGTGCTGCCCTTAATTTGTCCCTCCATAAACTTCAGGTCATCCTTAACCGGATAGATGCTGAGAGGTATTTCCCCTCGTGGGTAATCTAGAACTAGAGGGCATAGTTTCAGTATAAGGGGTCGCCCATTTAAGTCGGAGATGAGGAGGAATTCTCTCAGGGTCATGAATCTTTGGAATTCTCTACCCAGAGAGCTGTTGAAGCTGGGTTATTGAATTTATTCAAGGCGGGGATAGACAGATTCTTGAACTACAGGAGAGTCAAGAGTTAAGGGGAGTAGGCAGGAAGGTGGAATTGAGGCCAAGATCCAGATCAGCCATAATCTTATTGAATGGCGGAGCAGGCTCGAGGAGCCAAATGGCTGACTCCTCCTATTTCTCATGTTCTTAACCTAAACTGTGCTGCAGTGTCCTGACTCGCACCAAGTCCCAGTCACTCATCACGTCCTGTGCTCACTGACCTGGTCCGGCAACATCTAGATTTTAAAATTTCTCATCCTTGTTTTCAAAAACCTCCATGGCCTCGCCCCTCCCTATCTCTGTAATCTCCTCCAGCCCCACAACCCCCACCCCCCAAGATGTCTGCACTCCTCTAATTCTGTCCTCTTGTGCATTCCCAATTTCCATCGCTCCACCAATGGCAGCCGTGCCTTCTGTTGCATAGCCCCTAATCTCTGGAATTCCTTCCGCCTTTCCTCCTTTAAGACGCTCCTTAAAACCTACCTCTTTGACCAAGCTTTTGGTCACCTGCTCTAATATATCCTTATATTTATGCTCCTGTGAAGCGCCTTGAGACGTTTTATGTGACTTCTAAATCTGCAACTTCACACCTTCCATTAAACTTACTGTATCAAAATCGTCTGTCTTTGATTTTTGTTGCACCCTCCCTGCTCCAAAATCCCAGAGACTATGAAGACGTTGAACTCTGTCATTTTGATGGGTAGACTTTTCCAGGCGAATGGATCAGCAGTATTTCTTGCTAATCTTGCTTTATTTCTCTGCTGTTTTTCTCTCCCCTCTCTGTGCAGGATCCAGCGGCAGAAGCCAGGATGAAGGTGGCTTCCATCACCGAGCAGGTCCTGACTCTGGTAAACAAAAGGCTAGGGTTGTACCGCCATTTTGAAGAGGCTGTAAACAAGTACAAGCAGTCGCGGGACGTTGGCACGCTGAACAGCGGCCGCAAGACCCTGGAGACAGAACACCGGGGTCTGTCCGGCGACATCAGCTCCCTGCAGTCAAAGCTGAAGACCGAGGGATCGGACCTGGCCGAGAAGGTAAGGGAATCATTGTGCACGTTGCAGGGTCCCCACCGGGAAACATTCCCACATCTGGCTTCCAGTGTCTGTAAAGGGCAGGTACAGCATGGGTTAGATACAGAGTAAAGCTCCCTCTACACTGTCCCATCAAACACTTCCAGGGTAGATACAGCACGGGTTAGATACAGAGTAAAGCTCCCTCTACACTGTCCCATTAAACACTCCCAGGTCAGGCACAGCACGGGTTAGATACAGAGTAAAGCTCCCTCTACACTGTCCCATCAAACACTCCCAGGGAGGTACCTCCACTTGCTGTTAACTGGCTGAATTATTGGGACGCCATGACTATGTAGTTTTGTTTTTTTCTGACCAATCTGCAGATCATTCAATAAATGCAGAAGAATTTCTCCTCTAAATTAAAATTCTTTGAAGTTCAGTCACTCTTAATCATTTGAAGAGCAGATCATATTAAACCTGGGAGAGGGAGGGTAGGGTAGGGGATGAAAAGATTTGTGGTCTTATCCTACGCAGTGGAGGGGACAGTGTCCGCTGTAGTGAGGAGGAGCAGGTTTTCGTAAAGTATATCAGATTCGGCTCTCCTCTGTCCAAACTGCTCACGACTGTGGGATCATCCTGGAATGCAAAGACAACCCTCGGCTTCTCTTCACCACAAACCGTCTCCTTAAAGCCCTCACCAGCCACCTCCATCCCGGCCCCTACTCTAGCCCCGAACTCAACTCTTTGGCTTCTCTCCTATCGCCCCTCCTCTTCCCTCAAAGCTCCTCATATCCATGAGGCCCACCTCCTGCTCCCTCCACCCTATTCCTATTTGGGAAGTTTTTACTACATTAAAGGCGCTATATAAATGCGTCTTGGTGTCATATTTGACCCTGAAATGAGCTTCTGGCCACATATCCGCAGCATAACTAAGATCGCCTATTTCCACCTCGGTAACATCACCCTTGCTTCCGCTCATCTGCTGCTGAAACCCTCAGCCATGCCTTTGTTACCTCTAGACTTGACTCTTCCTGGCTGGCCTCCCACATTCTACCCTACGTAAACTGGAGGTGTTCCAAACCTCGGCTGTCCGTGTCCTAACTCTCTCCAAGTCCCACTCACTCAACACCCTTGTGCTCGCCAACCTACATTGGCTCCCGGTTAAGCAATGCCTCGATTTCAAAATTCTCAAACTTATTTTCAAATTCCTTATGGCCTCGCCCCTCCCTATCTCTGTTATCTCCTCCAGCCCCACAATCTCCCGAGATATCTGCGCTCCTCTAATTCTGCCCTCTTGGATATCCCTGATTATAATCGCTCAACCATGTTGGCCAAGCCTTCTGTTGCCCAGGCCCCAAGCTCTGGAACTCCCTCCCTAAACCTCTCCGCCTCTCCACTTCTCTTTCCTCCTTCAAGACACTCCTTAAAACCTACCTCTTTGACCAAGCTTTTGGTCACCTGTGCTAATTCCTACTTCTGAGGCTCTGTCAAATCATTATCGCATAATACTTCTGTGAACTGCCTTGGGACATTTCACTGTGTTAAAGTTATCTTTGTCTCCTCTGTCTCCCTCACCACCTGCTCCGTCAACCTGAGCTCACTGACCCCCAAAGGGAGGCGGAGGCGGAGGCGGGGGTGGGGGGTAAGGAGCACACTGAGCGGCGTGTGCCTCACGGGCTGCCTTTGACTCTGTCCCCGCAGGTGGCCGAGATCCAGAAGTTGGACGGGCAAGTGAAGGACCTGGCGCAGAAAGCGTCCCAGGAGGCCGAGCGACTGGTGGCGGGCAAGGTGAAGAAGGACACATACATCGAGAGCGACAGACACCTGTCCTCCAAGCGGCAGGACCTGGTGTCCCGGATCGATACCATCCTGGACACCTTGTAGTAGCGACCAGGCTCAGACCCACAGTGGGAACCTGCCAGCGTTTGGTTTATCGTCGTCTCCTTGTCCTCCCGTGTAAATGAAAGATCAGATGGTATTAAAACGAATCGCTGAGCTTTTTTATGTGATTTGGGTCGCGTATAATTGGGTTGAGGAGTGATAAATCCTTCAGGGTTTGAGGCTTTTACAGCGTGTGGGGGAGTCCATTTTTTTTTTCCTTGAGAATTTCCCCCACCTCCCCCCCCCCGGCCCTACTCGTCCTTTCTGTGGGTTTAACGGCACTGGTGCGGGATGTGGGGCGGTGACGATCAGCGGGGAGTGGGATTCGGTGTGAAAATGGCCACACTGCATTTTTTTTCCCCCCATTTGTACAACCATCGCAGATCGAACGTTCTCCTCCTGTAATCACTTCCTTGTGAATTTTTTTTTAAGGTTGAGGCTGATTAAAATAAAAAAGCTGGTTTTTTTTCTACTGTGAACCGCCAGAATACTGGGCGGCAATTCCGCGCCGGGAGGGGGGGTGTTGGGGGCAGCGGTGCACGGAGCGTCCCTTCCTCCACAGTCTCTCCTCCTCCCCACCCCTCCAGTCTGAAAATGGCTCACTTCCAACGTTCTTGGATTTCTTCATATTGGACAGAGAAAATTAAAAGTAGGATGAATCTGTTTCCCCGTCTCGATGATGTTTGTGGGGGTTAATCTTGATATTTTTATATAAATCTTTACATCTCTCTCATGCGCTGCTGGGGATATCTGAGGGAGGGAAGGTTGGCGGGACAGCCGGAGTACGATCCTCACGGAAAGGCGCACTGATCAAGAGGATCAATGACTGACCCGCTGCTTATTAACAGTTGGCCTCGGGGGGGGGGGGGGGGGGGGGGACATCCTGGGAAGAGGAGAGCAAGAGAAACGTCTGCCAGAGAGAATCCCAGTTGCCATGGAGTTTCCTGAGCTGGGAAAGAAAGGAGTGTGTGACCAATGTTCCGTGTAATATTTGTTTCGGGTGCACGGCCCGATCCAGTCTGCGCGCCTAAGTGATTATTTCTGTTGGAAAGCTGGTGAGCGGCCAATGCGGGAGCTCCAGACCACTGCACGGTGAAGTTGGTCGGTAGCAGCCCACGGTGCCACCATTCTCCGATTCTCACGTGACAAGTGGCCGGTTGAGTGGCTGCCTGTGGGACTACAAGCACCAAGTTCATTACAAGGAGAGTTTCCCCACCCTCCACGCCCTAGAATTATTCCACAGAAAGTTTGGGTGGGGGGAGAAAATTCAAATGCGCCTCTTCGCAGCTTTGTCGCAATGCTGATTATATAACACTCCTTCACGTCAACATTTAACTCGTGCGCACACACCAGTGTTTGGTGTGGCCAGCATTACTGCCTCAGCCACCAGCGCCAAAAACATTATCTGGTCAATGTCACAATGCTGTTTGTGGGAGCTTACTGTTCACAAATTGGTTGTTGTGTTTCCCACATTACAATAGTGATTACATTCCAAGAGTACTTGATGGGCTGTAAAGTGCTTTGGGATGACCTGAATTGGTGAAAGGCGCTATATAAATGCAAGTTTTTCTATTATGTCTGTCAGGGACACTGCAAAAGTTAATACTTTAGCTCCGTACTTGTGTATGTGCGTTACCAATGATATAACATACACACAAATACTTACCCTATGCAAGTTTGTGTAACTTGGTCAAGCAGAATGCACATCTATCCAGCTTCACCAACGTGTATACACGACCAATTTAATGGGACAAGTCTCACTTTCTACTGCTGGGAGGGAGAGATGATGCAATTGGTTTCAGCAGCTTTGGGTAAAGAAAGAAAAAGTCAGGCAGTGTTCTGGCTCTTGGCTCTCACCTGGTGTGGCCTGAAGATCTGGCTGAGTTCCAGTGTGATGGCTGCAGTCAAATAGCTGGCTTGGCTCATGAACAGCTGGGCAATATCCCGAGCACCAACACGAGAGAGGGAGGATCCAACGGGAGGAAAATAAAACATGTCGATTCAATCGAAGTTGTTGATTTTTGTACAGGATGAATGAAGGATATACTTTCACTAGGGCTGCTCATTAATTGCAGTTAACTTGGGTGATTAACAGTAATTTTTTTTAGCAGATGCTGATTGTATGGGGGAGGAATGGGATGCAGGAAGTTGGGATGAGGAGGAATGGGATGCAGGGAGAGGGTATGCGGGGTGGGGGAAAACCTGAGTCATTTGGAAGTTTGGGGACTATTTTCTATTGCTAATTTAGTTTTCAGGTAAGAGATACTTGAGTACCTCTGACTCTTATGCTGTTAATGCTAACGTCCGACAACCTTTGTAATCTTATTTCGACAGACAAATCCCCTACTAGTAACAGTAAAGACCAGTTTGACATATTGGAGCACAGGCTAAGACAGACACCAATATAAGCGACATGGTAGAAGCGATAAAAATAAAACAAAAGCAAAATACTGCTGATGCTGGAAATCTGAAATACAAACACAAAATGTTGGAAATACTCAGCAGGTCAGGCAGCATCTGTGGAGAGAAACAATAACAAAACTTGCATTGATATAGTGCCTTTAAAATGTCCCGAGGTGCTTCACATGAGTATTATGAGACAAAAAAATTTGACACTGAGCTACATAAGGAAAAATGAGGGCAGGTGACCAAAAGTTTGGTCAAAGAGGGGCGGAGAGGTTTAGGCAGGAAATTCCAAAGCTGAGGGCCCAGGTAACCGAAGGCACGGCCTCAAATGATTGAATGATCAAGAAGCAAAAATTTGAGGAGCGCAGACATCTCAGGGGTTGTGGGGCTGGAGGAGATTACAGAGATAGGGAGGGGCAAGGCCATGGAAGGATTTGAAAACCAGGATGAGAATTCTGAAATCGAAGCATTGCTTAACCGGGAGCCAGTGTGAGTCAGCGAGCACAGGGGTGAGCGGGACTTGGTGCGAGTTAGGACACGGGCAGCCGAGCTTTAGATCACACCTAGTTTATGTAGGGTAGAATGTGGGAGGCCAGCCAAGAGTAGTCAATGTAACAAAGGAACACAGGATGGTTGGACTAGTTAAAGTAACAAAGGCATAGATGAGGACTTCAGCAGCAGATGAACTGAGGTGAGGGCGGAGACGGGTGATGTTATGGAGGTTGAAATAGGTTATGCTGCAGATATGTGGTGGGATCGTTTCAGGTCAAGGACCTTTACGATGAAAGTAAAGCTGTCCTGTAAATACTTAGCAACTGTACCAAATAAACATGTGATTAAAACCAAGATTAATATTTTAAATTTTTATTGCGATTATTATTTTTTAATTGTTTTACAGTTTTAACATTCCTATCGAGGTGAACAATAATTTATCTTCTCATCCATGTTTATAGCCTGAATAGCAATGTCAATGCTCGATGCACTTACCAATTGAACCACCAGAGGGAGCCCCTGGATTATTTTCACTCCTGCAGCTTTTGGTTAAAATGCCAATTCAGTGCAGAATTAGAAAGACTTGCATTTACATAGCAACTTTCACAACTACTGGATGTCCCAAAGCACTTTACAGCTAATGAAGTACTTTTTGAAGTTCCCACAAACAGCAATGTGTTAATGACTAGATAATCTGTTTTTATTATAGTGATTGAGGGATAAATATTGGCCCAAAACACCAGGGAGAATTCCCCAGCTCGCCTTTCAAATAGTGCCATAGATTCATCCAAAAGATGGCACCTCCAATAGTGCGAGAACTCCCTCGGTACTGCACTGGGCATGGCAGCCTGGATATTTTTTTGTGCTGAAGCCCCTGGAGTGGGATTATGAACCTACAGCCTTCTGTCTCAAGAGGCATGGGTGCTACACACTGAGCCACAGCTGACACTGCAATTCTGTGTTGTGGATCCATGATGTTTTAAGAACTGGGTTGAGAGTCAAGAACCTCACTTCACATAGGACTGTTGAAGGGGAATACAAGAGCCTCATCCCATCTATCATGGCTGGGATTTGAATCCAGGCCCCAGGGATCAAACTATCTGCAAACCCGTGGCTGAGTTCATTGGAATTGAACATTTTGCATTGCTTGTGCTCGGAAAGCTCAAAATCATAGAATCATACAAATATACAGCACGAAAGGAGACCATTTTGCCCATCATGTCTGCCAGCCAACAAAGGGCTATCCAGACGAATCTCACTTTCCAGCTCTTGGTTTGTAGCCCTGTGGGTTATGGCGCTTTAAGTGCACATCTTTTTAAATGCGATGAGGGTTTCTGCCTCTACCACCCTTTCAGGCAGTGAGTTCCAGACCCCACCACCCTCTGGGTAAAAATATTGCCCCTCAAATCCCCTAACTTCCTACCAATCCTTTAAATCTATGCCTCCGGGTTGTTGACCCCTCTGCTAAGGGAAATAGATCCTCTCTATCCAGGCCCCTCACAATTTTATACACCTCAATAAGGTTTCCCCTTAACTTCTGTTCCAAAGTAAACAAAGCCTATCCAATCTTTCCTCATAACTAAAATTCTCCAGTCCTGGCATCATCCTCGTAAATCTCCTCTATACCCTCTCTAGTGCAATTATATCTTTCCTGTAATGTGACCAGACATTACTCTAGCGGGTGGCCTAATTAAGAGTTTTATACAGTTCAAGCATAACCTCCCTGCTCTTGTATTCTATGTCAGATACAAGCTCAGATGACATGATTTGATATGCTAGTTTGTGTGCAGTCTTCCGATGCAGCTGGACGAGAGGGGCTGGGGGGATAATCTGACCAGGAATTGCAAACATAGTTCAGACCAAATTTTAAAGTCGTTCATTGCATGAACCTGTGATTTTGTAACCTATAGTTAACAAAACCTACAGCATTTGGGGAAGTAAGAGTTGATCAGAGGGAAGGGGTTTCAGTGCAATCCAGACTAAGAAGCTGAAGTTGCAAAACTGCAGGTAGGTGTAAATTACAGCAAGTTTACATGGGCAGCTTGCATTATTAAATGTGAAAGTGTGACAATATGAAATGGGCTCGAGTTATTTCCTCTCCATTTATTCTATTGGTTTCCTGGGCCAATATTTATCCCTCAACCAATGTCACTAAAACAGATTATCTGGTCATTATCACATTGCTGTGTATGGGAGCTTGCTGTGTGCAAATAGGCTGCTACGTTTCCCACAATACAATAGTGACTACACTTCAAAAACTACTTTATTGGCAGTGAAGCATGTTGAGGTGCTGAATGGTGGTGTACATTGTGGGAAGGGTAGCATAGTGGTGATGTTATAGAACTAATAATCCAGAGGCCTGGACTAATGATCTGGAGGAGTGAGTTCAAATCCCACCACTGCAGCTGGGGAATTTAAATTCAAGTAATGAAAGACTTGCATTTCTGTAGTGTGACCACCTGATGTCCCAAAGCTAAGGAAGTACTTTTTGGAGTGTAGTCACTTGTAATGTAGGAAACGCAGCTGCCAATTTACGACAGCAAACTCCCACAAACAGTGGTATAATCATGACCAGATAATCTGGTTGAGAGATAAGAACATAAGAAATAGGAGCAGGAGGAGACCATTTGGCCTCAAGCCTGCTCCGCCATTCAATAAAATCATCGCTGATTTGATCTTGGCCTCAGCTCCATTTCCCTGCCCTCTCCCCATAACCTTGACTCCCTTGTCATTCAAAAATCTGTCTATCTCCACTTTAAATCTATTTAAAGACCCAGCCTTCACCGCTCTCTGGGGCAGAGAATTTCACAGATTCACAATCGTAAGAGAATTCCTCCTCATTTCCATTTTAAATGGGCAACCCCTTATTCTGAAACTATGCCTCAAGTTCTAGATTCCCCCATGAGGGGAAACAGCATAAGATTATCTGCATCTACCCTGTCAAGCCCCCTCAGAATCTTATGCGTTTCAATAAGATTACCTCTCAGTCTTCTAAATTCCAATGAGTAGAGGCCCAACCTCCTCAACCTTTCCTCTTAAGACAACCCCTTCATCTCCGGAATCAACCTTGTGAACCTTCTCTGAACTGCCTCCAAAGCAAGTATATCCTTTCGTAAATATGGAAACCAAAACTGCACACAGTATTCCAGGTGTGGCTTAACCAATACGGTGTACAACTGTAGCAAGACTTCCCTGCTTTTATACTCCATCCCCTTTGCGATAAAGGCCAAAATTCCATTGGCCTTCCTGATCACTTGCTGTACCTGCATACTAACCTTTTGTGTTTCATGCACAAATACCCCCAGGTCCTGCTGTACTGCAGCACTTTACAATCTCCATTTAAATAATAACCGGCTCTTTGATTTTTTTCTACCAAAGTGCATGACCTCACACTTTCCAACATTATACTTCATCTGCCAAATTTTTGCCCATTCACTTAGCCTGTCTATGTCCTTTTGCAGATTTTTTGTTTCCTCACACATTGCTTTTCCTCCTTTTATATATGCAGACTATATATATATATATACTCTCTGTTTAGTCACTGTATAGTTGCATAAGATGGAGACTTGTTACTTGATGTACTATCAATAAGGTTTACATTGTGTATTTAACTATGCTGGCACCACTAGAGGGTGCAACTGGTGGAGACCGGGGTATCCTGCCCCTTTGGCAGAGGCTGTCCACCAGAGGGCACTGTGGTGGAAGACCTGAGGATCACCTGCATAGGTGTGCAGGGCCCAGTATAAAAGGCTGCCCACCTTGCTTGTGCCTCACTCTGGAGTTACAAATAAAGGACCAAGGTCACTGCAGTTTGAGTACAACATATTGCCTCGTGGAGTCATTCATAAGTACACTACAGACATAACAACTAGCGACAAGAATACGGACTTTCACGTGATTATGGCTACCTTTGGCACATTAAAAGACTTCACAGAGAGTGATGATTGGGATGCCTTCACGGAAAGGCTCGAGCAATATTTTGTGGCGAATTACCTGGCGGGGAGACGGACACATTGGCGGAGAAGCGCAAGGCTATACTGCTGACCAGTTGTGGGCCAGAGGTCTACCGCCTCGTCAGGGACTTGCTGGCACCCACGAAGGCCAAGGATAAGTCATACGATGAACTGACTGAACTAACTCGCGACCAACTAAAACCAAAACAGAGCATCCTCACGGCCAGGCACAGATTCTACACTCACCGCAGACTTGAGGACCAGAAGATTGCAAAATATGCTGCCGACCTCAGCAGACTTGCGGCACCGTATGATTTCGGCACGCACCTCAACGAAGCATTGCGAGACATCTTTGTTATGGGAATTGGCCACGAGGGCCTCGTTCACAAGCTATTATCTGCCGACACCACAGTCAACCTGCAGAAGGCCATCAGCATCAGTCAGGCGTTCATGACCTCGACCTGCAGCACCAAGCAAATTATTCATCCTGTGGACTCAAACCCAGCAAGTACTGTACACAGAATGGTGCCTTTCACAGGCAAGACTATAGAACGTGGCTCTGCCCAGGGCAGAGAGATCAAACCTCAAGGTTCCAGAACTCAAGAGTCCACTGAGAGGTGCTAATCGAGAAGCACCATGCTGGTGTTGCGGAGGAAACCATAGGGCTCATCAGTGTTGGTTTGCTGAGTACGTATACAAAGCCTGTAACACGAAGGGCCACCTCCAGCGTATGTGTAAAAGAAATACGACTCACCATCTAGCAGAGGAGTCGGTAGATGACTTTGAATCCAGCGGTGAGTATGATGATTTGGCCAGAGAGATAGCTCAGCCCCAAGAAGAAGTGTATGGAGTGTATACCTGCACCACCGATTGTCCTCCAGTGAAGATGGAAGTCGAGATAAATGGTGTTCCAGTCTTCATGGAAGTGGACATGGGAGCGAGCCAGTCAGTGATGAGCCAGGATGCCTTTGAGAGGCTATGGAACGAAAAACGACCTGGCTGGTTCCAGTACAGGAAAAGTTGTGCACCTACACCAAGGAGCTGATCCCAGTCTTTGGTAGTGCAGATGTAAGTGTAATCATAATGGCGTGGTGCACAAGTAACCAATGTGGATTGTTGCAGGTGATGGTCCAACGCTACTCGGAAGAAGGTGGATGGGGAAGATCCAATGGAAATGGGAAGACCTCTTCACTCCAGCAATCGATGTCCCCAGTGTTCAGAGGCAGAGCAAAACTTCACCTTCACTTGGGTCAGGCACCAGAGAACAGACCATCCATCACAACTGTGTGGCAATGATCTGACTGGAACAACCTAAAAGTACCTTCCCGGCTCCAGATGCAGGACTCCTGGGGAGGAAGATTGAATTCACAGGCACTCTTCCAGCTTTTGTGGCAGAATTGCAGGAGAGAAGGATCAAGGCAGTCGACCTCGAGGACAGAGGCAAGATGGTGTCCCTGCTGCAGCGAGGTGCTGCATGGCTGAAAAAAATGATGGCCGCGGCCATATCACGAGGTGCAACGCTGAGGGACCAACACATAGTGTCTAACAAAGGATTTAAATAGGGTAAAGCCAGCAGGGTTCTCTTAAAGGAGACCTGCAACCAACTGAACATAAAGAGACATTGTATGCATGGCAATCAATGTAAAGAACCGATTAAGATTGTGAACAAAATGTTGTTGCGAGATGTCGGGAATAGAGTGTCTCCAAAAGTAGCAAGTGAGTGAATTCAGGAGGGTAAAGGCACTGATCCTGATGCCCTGCCCCAGGTGTCCCCACAAGTTAGAGGCCAGCGACCTCAGGAGGGTGAAGGCACTGATCCTGATACCCTGCCCCAGGTCTATCCCACGCTGCAGGCTCCGATGTCACTATTCGCCACAGACCTGGAAACGGAAACGGCGCCAATACGCGCAGTCGGCCGCCATTGCCCACCACCCGGGTGGAGACGGTGCAGCCCCCAGACCCAGTCACTACCTCGGGCATGTCCGGGACCGAAAGTTCAGAACCAACGAGTTCCCAAAATGGGACCTGGAACAGCCAGGTTCCCAACACCGTTAGAGAGCAGGTAGAAGATTCTGCAGACCTCAGAGGAGGACAGGGAGGCCACACACATCTGTGGCTTTGCCCACCACTAGGCCACGGCAAAGGCCCTGAGTCCTGGCTAGGTGAGCGAACCAAGACCACCCCGATAAAGGGGGCACAGCGCCGCTATCAGACGACTAGGATCCCGTCTGGTTGCTCTGGAACCTGCGCTCTCGCATATCTGCACTGCTACCTCAGAACTTACCATGACTGAACCATGAATGCAATCTACCCAATCCTAGCGCACGACCGTAAAACGTAACGTAATGATTTTAAGTCACGATACAAACTGTAACTTCCTTTCTTTGTACTTGCACTGTGTCTGATCCTGTATGTTAATGTAACGGGCCTGCTGCACGATCGGGCTATGGGGGGCGCAGCGGGGGGAGGGGGGAATGGTTGTATGTAGCCATGGATGCACACAAATGGATCATACCCAGAACCCACTGGAACCTCCACTGCATCATCGAACTATCCAAACTGGTAACCACTACCCAACGTTGTGGCAAAAGGACTTGTGGGTTAACAGGGAGAGAGCCAAGCCAAAGCACAGCCAAGGTGCAAGGGCTATTGGCACTTAAGTCTGGGGAGAACTAAGCATAGTGCAAAGGTAATCGGCACAAAGGACTTGGGGGAGAGTGATGTTATATATGCAGACCATAGATATACTCTGTGTAGTCACTGTATAATTGCATAAGATGGAGACTTGTTACCTGATGTACTATCAAAAAAATTTACACTGTGTATATACTATGCTGGCACCACTCGTGGAGACCGGGGTTTCCTGCCCCTGTCGCAGAGGCTGTCCACCAGAGGGCACTGCGGTGGGAGACCAGAGGGTCACCTGCATAGGTGTGCAGAGTCCAATATAAAAGGCTGCCCACCATGCTTGTGCCTCACTCTGGAGTTACGAATAAAGAACCAAGGTCACTACAGTTTGAGTACAACACATTGCCTCATGGAGTCATTCATAACTATATTACAGACATAACACCTCCCATCTTTGTATTGTCAGCAAACTTGGCTACGTTACACTCAATCCCTTTTTCCAAGTTATTAATATAGATTGTAAATAGTTGGGGTCCCAGCACTGATCCCTACGGCACACCACTAGTTACTGATTGCCAACCCGAGAATGAACCATTTATCCCGACTCTCTGTTTTTAGTTTGTTAGCCAATCCTCTATCCATGCTAATATATTACTCCCTATACTGTGAACTTTTATCTTGTGCAGATCCCTTTGCAGAGGTTTTGTGTCCTCCTCACAACTTGCTTTCCCACCCATCTTTGTATCATCAGCAAATTTGGCTACGTTACATTCGGTCCCTTCATCTAAATAGTTGAGGTCCCAGTACCGATCCCTGTGGCACCCCACTATTTACAGTTTGCCAACCTGAAAATTACTCATTTATCCCGACTCTCTGTTCTCTGTTATTTAGCCAATCCTCTATCCACGTTAATATATTACCCCCAACTCCGTGAGCTCTTGTGCAGTAACATTTTATGTGGCACCTTATTGAATGCTTTCTGGAAATCCAAATACACGACATCTACTGGTTCCCCCTTATCCACTCTGCTCGTTACATCCTCAAAGAACTCCAGAAAATTTGTCAAACATGATTTCCCTTTCATAAAATCATGCTGACTCTGCTTGACTGCAATATGATTTTCTAAATGACCTGCTACTACTTCCTTAATGATGGACTCCAGCATTTTCCCGATGACAGATGTTAGGCTAACTGGTCTATAGTTTCCTGCTTTCTGTCTCCCTGCTTTCTTAAATAGCGGTATTACATTTGCGGTTTTCCAGAATTCAGGGAGTTTTGGTAGATTACTCCCAATGCATCCACTATCTCTGCAGCCATCTCTTTTAAGACTCTAGGATGCAGACCATCAGGTCCAGGGGACTTGCCCGTCTTTAATCCCATTAGTTTGACTAGTACTTTTTCTCTAGTGATAGTGATTGTTTTAAGTCCCCCCCCACCCCCACTCCATAGCCCCTTGAAATCAATTATTGGGATGCTTTTTGTGTCTTCTACCATGAAGACCGATACAAAATATTTGTTCAAAGTCTCTGCCATTTCCGTGTTTCCCATTATTAATTCTCCAGTCTCATCCTCTAGGGACCAATGTTTACTTTAGCTACTCTCTTCCTTTTTATATACCTGTAGAAGCTCTTACTGTCTGTTTTAAAATTTCTTGCTAGTTTACTCTCATAAGATATCTTCTCTTTCTTTATCATTTTTTTAGTTGTCCTTTGCTGGTTTCTAAACATTTCCCAATCCTCTGACCTTCCACTACTCTTCGCAACATTGTCTGCCTTTGTTTTCAATTTGATACCATCCTTTACTTCCTTAGTTAGCCACGGATGGTTCATCCTTCTCTTAGAGTCTTTCTTTCTCACTAGATAAATCTTTGCTGAGAGTTATGAAATATCTTCTTAAATTTTTGCAACTTCTTTTCGACAGTCTTACCCTTTAATCTATCTTTCCAGTCCACTTTAACCAACTCTACCTTCATACCTTTGTAATTACCTTTATTTAAATTCAGGACATTAGTTTGACACCTTGCTTTTTCACCCTCAAACTGAATTTGAAATTCTATCATGCTATGATCACTCTTCCCAAGAGGATCCTTCACTACGAGATCATTAATTCATCCAGACTTGTTACACTTTACCAAATCTAAAATAGTCTGCTCCCTGGTTGGTTCCACAATGTATTGTTCCAAGAAACCATCCTGCATACACTCTATGAACTCTTCCTCAAGGCTACCTTTGCCAATTTGATTTGTCCAATCAATATGAAGGTTAAAATCGCCCATGATTATTGCCATGCCTTTTTTACAAGCCTCCATTATTTCTTGATTTATACTCTGTCCCACAGTGTGGCTATTGTTTGGGGGTCTGTAGATCACTTCCACCAGTGACTTATTTCCCTTATTATTTCTTAACTCCACCCTAACTGATTCTACATCTTGATCTTCTGACCCAATATCATTTCTCACTATTGGCCCAGGACACCAGAGATAGCTCCCCTCTTGAGGTGGTTAAAGGTGCTATATAAATACAACCTCTTTCCTTTTATTCCTCCTCGCGATCACCAACTGGAGCATCGTGGTTAAAAGTGTTTCTTTCCCCATATTATCAATTGATTATCAATGAATGAACAAGATCCCAGAGTGAATCAGATCCCAGAGTGAACACGGTCCCAGAGTGAACACGGTCTCAGAGTGAACGCAGTCCCAGAATGAACCAGATCCCAGAGTGAACCAGATCCCAGAGTGAAACCAGTCCCAGGGTGAACCAGATCCCAGAGTGAAACCAGTCCCAGAGTGAACACGGTCCCAGAGTGAACACGGTCCCAGAGCAAAACCGGTCTCCCAGAGTGCACCAGATCCCAGAGTGAACCAGATCACAGAGAGAACCCGGTCCCAGAGTGAACCCGATTCCAGAGTGAAAACAGTCCCAGAGTGAACCAGATCCCAGAGTGAACACGATTCCAGAGTGAACCCGGTCCCAGAGTGGACCCGATTCCAGAGTGAACCTGGTCCCAGAGTGAACCTGGTCTCCCAGAGTGAACCAGATCCCAGATTGAAACCAGGTCTCCCAGAGTAAGCTAGATCCCAGAGTGAACCCGGTCTCCCAGAGTGAACCTGGTCCCAGAGTGAACCCGGTCCCAGAGTGAACCCGGTCCCAGAGTGAACCTGGTCCCAGATTGAACATGGTCCCAGAGTTAACCAGATCCCAGAGTGAACCCAGTCCCATAGTGAACCAGATCCCAGAATGAACCAGATCCCAGACTGAACCAGATCCCAGAGTGAACCCAGTCCCAGAGTGAAACCGGTCTCCCAGAGTGAACCTGGTCCCAGAGTGAACCTGGTCCCAGAGTGAACCAGATCCCAGAGTGAACTAGATCCCAGAGTGAACTAGATCCCAGAGTGAACCCGGTCCCAGAGTGAACCCGATTCCAGAGAGAAACCAGTTCCAGAGTGAACCAGATCCCAGATTGAACCAGATCCCAAAGTGAACACGGTTCCAGTGTGAACCAGATCCCAGATTAAACCAGATACCAGAGTGAACCAGATCCCAGAGTGAACCCGGTCCCAATGTGAACCCGGCATCCGAGAGTGAACCCGGTTCCAGAGTGAATCCAATTCCAAAGTGAACCAGATCCCAGAGTGAACCCGGTCCCAGATGAACCAGATCCCAGAGTGAACATGGTCCCAGAATGAACCAGATCCCAGAGTGAACCAGATCCCAGAGTGAAACCAGTCCCAGAGTGAAACCAGTCCCAGAGTGAAACCAGTCCCAGAGTGAACACGGTCCCAGAGTGAACACGGTCCCAGAGTAAAACCGGTCTCCCAGAGTGCACCAGATCCCAGAGTGAACCAGATCACAGAGAGAACCCGGTCCCAGAGTGCACCCGATTCCAGAGTGAAAACAGTCCCAGAGTGAACCAGATCCCAGAGTGAACACGATTCCAGAGTGAACCCGGTCCCAGAGTGGACCCGATTCCAGAGTGAACCTGGTCCCAGAGTGAACCTGGTCTCCCAGAGTGAACCAGATCCCAGATTGAAACCAGGTCTCCCAGAGTAAGCTAGATCCCACAGTGAACCCGGTCTCCCAGAGTGAACCTGGTCCCAGAGTGAATCCAATTCCAAAGTGAACCAGATCCCAGAGTGAACCCGGTCCCAGATGAACCAGATCCCAGAGTGAACATGGTCCCAGAATGAACCAGATCCCAGAGTGAACCAGATCCCAGAGTGAAACCAGTCCCAGAGTGAACCAGATCCCAGAGTGAAACCAGTCCCAGAGTGAACACGGTCCCAGAGTGAACACGGTCCCAGAGTAAAACCGGTCTCCCAGAGTGCACCAGATCCCAGAGTGAACCAGATCACAGAGAGAACCCGGTCCCAGAGTGCACCCGATCCCAGAGTGAAAACAGTCCCAGAGTGAACCAGATCCCAGAGTGAACACGATTCCAGAGTGAACCCGGTCCCAGAGTGGACCCGATTCCAGAGTGAACCTGGTCCCAGAGTGAACCTGGTCTCCCAGAGTGAACCAGATCCCAGATTGAAACCAGGTCTCCCAGAGTAAGCTAGATCCCACAGTGAACCCGGTCTCCCAGAGTGAACCTGGTCCCAGAGTGAACCCGGTCCCAGAGTGAACCCGGTCCCAGAGTGAACCTGGTCCCAGATTGAACATGGTCCCAGAGTTAACCAGATCCCAGAGTGAACCCAGTCCCATAGTGAACCAGATCCCAGAATGAACCAGATCCCAGACTGAACCAGATCCCAGAGTGAACCCAGTCCCAGAGTGAAACCGGTCTCCCAGAGTGAACCTGGTCCCAGAGTGAACCAGATCCCAGAGTGAACCCGGTCCCAGAGTGAACCAGATCCCAGAGTGAACCAGATCCCAGAGTGAACCCGGTCCCAGAGTGAACCTTATTCCAGAGTGAACCCGGTCCCAAAATGAATCAGATCCCAGAGTGAACCAGATCCCAGAGTGAACCCGGTCCCAGATGAACCAGATCCCAGAGTGAACCAGATCCCAGAGTGAACCCGGTCCCAGATGAACCAGATCCCAGAGTGAACCAGATCCCAGAGTAAACCAGGTCCCAGAGTGAACCAGATTCCAGAGTGAAACCAGTCCCAGAGTGAACCAGATCCCAGATTGAACCAGATCCCAGAGTGAACACGGTTCCAGAGTGAACCAGATCCCAGATTGAACCAGATACCAGAGTGAACCAGATCCCAGAGTGATCCCGGTCCCAATGTGAACCCGGCATCCGAGAGTGAACCCGGTTCCAGAGTGAACCCAATTCCAGAGTGAACCAGATCCCAGAGTGAACCCGGTCCCAGATGAACCAGATCCCAGAGTGAACATGGTCCCAGAATGAACCAGATCCCAGAGTGAACCAGATCCCAGAGTGAAACCAGTCCCAGAGTGAACCAGATCCCAGAGTGAAACCAGTCCCAGAGTGAACACGGTCCCAGAGTGAACACGGTCCCAGAGTAAAACCGGTCTCCCAGAGTGCACCAGATCCCAGAGTGAACCAGATCACAGAGAGAACCCGGTCCCAGAGTGAACCCGATTCCAGAGTGAAAACAGTCCCAGAGTGAACCAGATCCCAGAGTGAACACGATTCCAGAGTGAACCCGGTCCCAGAGTGGACCCGATTCCAGAGTGAACCTGGTCCCAGAGTGATCCTGGTCTCCCAGAGTGAACCAGATCCCAGATTGAAACCAGGTCTCCCAGAGTAAGCTAGATCCCAGAGTGAACCTGGTCCCAGAGTGAACCCGGTCCCAGAGTGAACCCGGTCCCAGATTGAACATGGTCCCAGAGTTAACCAGATCCCAGAGTGAACCCAGTCCCATAGTGAACCAGATCCCAGAATGAACCAGATCCCAGACTGAACCAGATCCCAGAGTGAACCCAGTCTCCCAGAGTGAACCTGGTCCCAGAGTGAACCAGATCCCAAAGTGAACTAGATCCCAGGTTGAACTTGGTCTCCCAGAGTGAACCAGATCCCAGACTGAACCAGGTCCCAGAGTGAACCAGATCCCAGGGTGAACCTGGTCCCAGAGTGAACCCGGTCTCCCAGAGTGAACCCGATCCCAGAGTGAACCCAATTCCAGAGTAAACCCAGTCCCAAAATGAACCAGATCCCAGAGTGAACCAGATCCCAGAGTGAACCTGCTCCCAGAGTGAACCAGTTCCCAGAGAGAACCCGGTCCCAGAGGGAACCAGATCCCAGAGTGAACCCAGTCCCATAGTGAACCCAGATCCCAGAGTGAACCCGGTCTCCCAGAGTGAACCAGATCCCAGAGTGAACCAGATCCCAGAGTGAACCCGGTCTCCCAGAGTGAACCAGATCCCAGAGTGAACCAGATCCCAGAGTGACCTGGTCCCAGAGTGAATCCAGTTCCCAGAGTGAACCAGGTCCCAGAGTGAACCCGGTCTCCCAGAGTGAACCAGATCCCAAAGTGAACCAGATCCCAGGTTGAACTTGGTCTCCCAGAGTGAACCAGATCCCAGACTGAACCAGGTCCCAGAGTGAACCAGATCCCAGGGTGAACCTGGTCCCAGAGTGAACCCGGTCTCCCAGAGTGAACCCGATCCCAGAGTGAACCAGATACCAGAGTGAACCTGGTCCCAGAGTGAACTTGGTCTCCCAGAGTGAACCAGATCCCAGAGTGAACCTGGTCCCAGAGTGAAACCGGTCCCAGAGTGAACCCGGTATCCCAGAGTGAACCTGGTCCCAGAGTGAACCAGGTCCCAGAGTGAACTTGGTCTCCTAGAGTGAACCAGATCCCAGAGTGAACTTGGTCTCCCAGAGTGAACCTGGTCCCAAAGTGAACCTGGTCCCAGAAGGAACCAGATCCCAGAGTGAACCCGATCCCAGAGTGAACCCAGTCCCAGAGTGAACCACATCCCAGAGTGAACCAGATGCCAGAGTGAACCCGGTCCCAGAGTGAACCCGATGTCCCAGAGTGAACCCGAGGTCCCAGAGTGAACCTAGTCCCAGAGTGAACCCGATCCCAGAGTGAACCTGGTCCCAGAGTGAACCCGGTCTCCCAGAGCGAACCCGGCCTCCCAGAGCGAACCCGGTCCCAGAGTGAACCTGGTCCCAGAGTGAACCCGGTATCCCAGAGTGAACCAGATCCCAGATTGAAACCAGGTCTCCCAGAGTAAGCTAGATCCCACAGTGAACCCGGTCTCCCAGAGTGAACCTGGTCCCAGAGTGAATCCAATTCCAAAGTGAACCAGATCCCAGAGTGAACCCGGTCCCAGATGAACCAGATCCCAGAGTGAACATGGTCCCAGAATGAACCAGATCCCAGAGTGAACCAGATCCCAGAGTGAAACCAGTCCCAGAGTGAACCAGATCCCAGAGTGAAACCAGTCCCAGAGTGAACACGGTCCCAGAGTGAACACGGTCCCAGAGTAAAACCGGTCTCCCAGAGTGCACCAGATCCCAGAGTGAACCAGATCACAGAGAGAACCCGGTCCCAGAGTGCACCCAATCCCAGAGTGAAAACAGTCCCAGAGTGAACCAGATCCCAGAGTGAACACGATTCCAGAGTGAACCCGGTCCCAGAGTGGACCCGATTCCAGAGTGAACCTGGTCCCAGAGTGAACCTGGTCTCCCAGAGTGAACCAGATCCCAGATTGAAACCAGGTCTCCCAGAGTAAGCTAGATCCCACAGTGAACCCGGTCTCCCAGAGTGAACCTGGTCCCAGAGTGAACCCGGTCCCAGAGTGAACCCGGTCCCAGAGTGAACCTGGTCCCAGATTGAACATGGTCCCAGAGTTAACCAGATCCCAGAGTGAACCCAGTCCCATAGTGAACCAGATCCCAGAATGAACCAGATCCCAGACTGAACCAGATCCCAGAGTGAACCCAGTCCCAGAGTGAAACCGGTCTCCCAGAGTGAACCTGGTCCCAGAGTGAACCAGATCCCAGAGTGAACCCGGTCCCAGAGTGAACCAGATCCCAGAGTGAACCAGATCCCAGAGTGAACCCGGTCCCAGAGTGAACCTTATTCCAGAGTGAACCCGGTCCCAAAATGAACCAGATCCCAGAGTGAACCAGATCCCAGAGTGAACCCGGTCCCAGATGAACCAGATCCCAGAGTGAACCAGATCCCAGAGTGAACCCGGTCCCAGATGAACCAGATCCCAGAGTGAACCAGATCCCAGAGTAAACCAGGTCCCAGAGTGAACCAGATTCCAGAGTGAAACCAGTCCCAGAGTGAACCAGATCCCAGATTGAACCAGATCCCAGAGTGAACACGGTTCCAGAGTGAACCAGATCCCAGATTGAACCAGATACCAGAGTGAACCAGATCCCAGAGTGATCCCGGTCCCAATGTGAACCCGGCATCCGAGAGTGAACCCGGTTCCAGAGTGAACCCAATTCCAGAGTGAACCAGATCCCAGAGTGAACCCGGTCCCAGATGAACCAGATCCCAGAGTGAACATGGTCCCAGAATGAACCAGATCCCAGAGTGAACCAGATCCCAGAGTGAAACCAGTCCCAGAGTGAACCAGATCCCAGAGTGAAACCAGTCCCAGAGTGAACACGGTCCCAGAGTGAACACGGTCCCAGAGTAAAACCGGTCTCCCAGAGTGCACCAGATCCCAGAGTGAACCAGATCACAGAGAGAACCCGGTCCCAGAGTGAACCCGATTCCAGAGTGAAAACAGTCCCAGAGTGAACCAGATCCCAGAGTGAACACGATTCCAGAGTGAACCCGGTCCCAGAGTGGACCCGATTCCAGAGTGAACCTGGTCCCAGAGTGATCCTGGTCTCCCAGAGTGAACCAGATCCCAGATTGAAACCAGGTCTCCCAGAGTAAGCTAGATCCCAGAGTGAACCTGGTCCCAGAGTGAACCCGGTCCCAGAGTGAACCCGGTCCCAGATTGAACATGGTCCCAGAGTTAACCAGATCCCAGAGTGAACCCAGTCCCATAGTGAACCAGATCCCAGAATGAACCAGATCCCAGACTGAACCAGATCCCAGAGTGAACCCAGTCTCCCAGAGTGAACCTGGTCCCAGAGTGAACCAGATCCCAAAGTGAACTAGATCCCAGGTTGAACTTGGTCTCCCAGAGTGAACCAGATCCCAGACTGAACCAGGTCCCAGAGTGAACCAGATCCCAGGGTGAACCTGGTCCCAGAGTGAACCCGGTCTCCCAGAGTGAACCCGATCCCAGAGTGAACCCAATTCCAGAGTAAACCCAGTCCCAAAATGAACCAGATCCCAGAGTGAACCAGATCCCAGAGTGAACCTGCTCCCAGAGTGAACCAGTTCCCAGAGAGAACCCGGTCCCAGAGGGAACCAGATCCCAGAGTGAACCCAGTCCCATAGTGAACCCAGATCCCAGAGTGAACCCGGTCTCCCAGAGTGAACCAGATCCCAGAGTGAACCAGATCCCAGAGTGAACCCGGTCTCCCAGAGTGAACCAGATCCCAGAGTGAACCAGATCCCAGAGTGACCTGGTCCCAGAGTGAATCCAGTTCCCAGAGTGAACCAGGTCCCAGAGTGAACCAGATCCAAGAGTGAACCTGGTCCCAGAGTGAACCCGGTCTCCCAGAGTGAACCAGATCCCAAAGTGAACCAGATCCCAGGTTGAACTTGGTCTCCCAGAGTGAACCAGATCCCAGACTGAACCAGGTCCCAGAGTGAACCAGATCCCAGGGTGAACCTGGTCCCAGAGTGAACCCGGTCTCCCAGAGTGAACCCGATCCCAGAGTGAACCAGATACCAGAGTGAACCTGGTCCCAGAGTGAACTTGGTCTCCCAGAGTGAACCAGATCCCAGAGTGAACCTGGTCCCAGAGTGAAACCGGTCCCAGAGTGAACCCGATATCCCAGAGTGAACCTGGTCCCAGAGTGAACCAGGTCCCAGAGTGAACTTGGTCTCCTAGAGTGAACCAGATCCCAGAGTGAACTTGGTCTCCCAGAGTGAACCTGGTCCCAAAGTGAACCTGGTCCCAGAAGGAACCAGATCCCAGAGTGAACCCGATCCCAGAGTGAACCCAGTCCCAGAGTGAACCACATCCCAGAGTGAACCAGATGCCAGAGTGAACCCGGTCCCAGAGTGAACCCGATGTCCCAGAGTGAACCCGAGGTCCCAGAGTGAACCTAGTCCCAGAGTGAACCCGATCCCAGAGTGAACCTGGTCCCAGAGTGAACCCGGTCTCCCAGAGCGAACCCGGCCTCCCAGAGCGAACCCGGTCCCAGAGTGAACCTGGTCCCAGAGTGAACCCGGTATCCCAGAGTGAACCAGATCCCAGAGTTTACCCGGTCCCAGAGTGAACCAGCTCCCAGAGTTAACCAGATCCCAGAGTGAACCAGGTCCCAGAGTGGACCAAGTCCCAGAATGAACCCGGTGTCCCAGAGTGAACCCGGTCCCAGAGTGAACCTGGTCCCAGAGTGATTCTGGTCCCAGAGGGAACCAGATCCCAGAGTGAACCCAGTCCCAGAGTGAACACAGTCCCAGATTAATCCAGATCCCAGAGTGAACCCGATCCCAGAGTGAACCCAGTCCCAGAGTGAACCACATCCCAGAGTGAACCAGATGCCAGAGTGAACCTGGTCCCAGAGTGAACCTGGTCCCAGAGTGAACCCGATCCCAGAGTGAACCTGATCCCAGAGTGAACCTGGTCCCAGAGTGAACCCGGTCTCCCAGAGTGAACCTGGTCCCAGAGTGAATCAGATCCCAGAGTGAACCCGGTCCCAGATTAAACCAGATCACAGAGTGAACCCAGTCCCAGAGTGAACACAGTCCCAGATTAATCCAGATCCCAGAGTGAACCCGATCCCAGAGTGAACCCAGTCCCAGAGTGAACCACATCCCAGAGTGAACCAGATGCCAGAGTGAACCTGGTCCCAGAGTGAACCTGGTCCCAGAGTGAACCCGATCCCAGAGTGAACCTGATCCCAGAGTGAACCTGGTCCCAGAGTGAACCCGGTCTCCCAGAGTGAACCTGGTCCCAGAGTGAATCAGATCCCAGAGTGAACCCGGTCCCAGATTAAACCAGATCACAGAGTGAACCCAGTCCCAGAGTGAACCAAGTTCCAGAGTGAACCAGGTCCCAGAGTGAACCCGATCTCCCAGAGTGAACCTGGTACCAGAGTGAACCTGGTACCAGAGTGAATCAGAATCCAGAGTGAACCCGGTCCCAGATTAAATCAGATCCTAGAGTGTACCCGGTCCCAGAGTGAACCAGGTCCCAGAGTGAACCCGGTCCCAGAGTTAACCAGATCCCAGAGTGAACCAGGTCCCAGAGTGGACCAAGTCCCAGAATGAACCCGGTGTCCCAGAGTGAACCCGGTCCCAGAGTGAACCTGGTCCCAGAGTGAACCAGATCCCAGAGTGAAACCGTTCCCAGAGTGAACCCGTTCCCAGAGTGAACCAGATCCCAGAGTGAACCCGGTCCCAGAGTGAACCAGATCCCAGAGTGAACTCGGTCTCCCAGAGTGAACCTGGTACCAGAGTGAATCAGAACCCAGAGTGAACCCGGTCCCAGATTAAATCAGATCCCAGAGTGCACCCGGTCTCAGAGTTTACCTGGTCCCAGAGTTAACCAGATCCCAGAGTGAACCCGATCCCAGAGTGAACCCGATCCCAGAGTTAACCAGATCCCAGAGTGAACCCGGTCCCAAAGTTAACCAGATCCCAGAGTGAACCCGGTCCCAGAGCGAACCCGGTCCCAGAGTGAAACTGGTCCCAGAGTGAACCTGGTCCCAGAGTGAACCCGGTATCCCAGAGTGAACCAGATCCCAGAGTTTACCCGGTCCCAGAGTGAACCAGCTCCCAGAGTTAACCAGATCCCAGAGTGAACCAGGTCCCAGAGTGGACCAAGTCCCAGAATGAACCCGGTGTCCCAGAGTGAACCCGGTCCCAGAGTGAACCTGGTCCCAGAGTGAATCTGGTCCCAGAGGGAACCAGATCCCAGAGTGAACCCAGTCCCAGAGTGAACCACACCCCAGAGTGAACCAGATGCCAGAGTGAGCCTGGTCCCAGAGTGAACCCGGTCCCAGAGTGATCCCGGTCCCAGAGTGAAACTGGTCCCAGAGTGAACCTGGTCCCAGAGTGAACCTGGTACCAGAGTGAACCTGGTACCAGAGTGAATCAGAACCCAGAGTGAACCCGGTCCCAGATTAAACCAGATCCTAGAGTGTACCCGGTCCCAGAGTGAACCAGGTCCCAGAGTGAACCAGGTCCCAGAGTGAACCCGGTCCCAGAATGAACCCGGTGTCCCAGAGTGAACCCGATTCCAGAGTGAACCTGGTCCCAGAGTGAACCAGATCCCAGAGTGAACCCGGTCTCCCAGAGTGAACCCGGTCCCAGAGTGAACCCGGTCCCAGAGTGAACCAGATCCCAGAGTGAACCCGGACCCAGAGTGAACCACATCCCAGAGTGAATCCGGTCTACCAGAGTGAACCAGATCCCAGAGTGAAGCAGATCCCAGAGTGAACCCGGTCCCAGAGTGAACCAGATCCCAGAGTGAACCCGTTCCCAGAGTGAACCAGATCCCAGAGTGAACCCGGTCCCAGAGTGAACCAGATCCCAGAGTGAATCCGGTCTACCAGAGTGAACCAGATCCCAGAGTGAAGCAGATCCCAGAGTGAACCCGGTCTCCCAGAATGAACTATTGAATGAATGAATGAAGGCTTCACTAAATCGCTCAACCATTGAATGAATCACTTCTGTCTTCTCTTAGGCAGTCCCCCGGAGTTGAGGATGACTTGCTTCCACACTAAAATGAGTTCTCAGGTGACTGATGAGTCCAATGCGGGATCTACTGTCTCTTTCACAAGTGGGGCAGGTGGTGGTTGAAGGGACGGGTGGGTGGGGTGCTTGGGTTGTTGTACGCTCCTTCCGCTGTTTGTACTTGGCTCCAACGTGCTCCCGACGAAGAGACTCAAAATGTTCGCCGCCTTCCCGGATGCTTCTTCTCCACTTTCTGTGGTCTTGGGCTAGGGATTCCCAAGAGTTGGTGGGGATGTTGCATTTTTTCAAGGAGGCTTTGAGGGTGTCCTTGAAGCATTTTCTCTGCCCTCCTGGGACTCGCTTGACATGACGGAGCTCGGAGAAGAGTGCTTGCTTCAGGAGTCTAGCATCGGGCATGTGGACAATGTGGTTCATCTATTGGAGCTGATCGAGCATGGTCAATGCCTCGATGCTGGGGATGTTGGCCTGAGAGAAAACACTGACATTGGTGTGCCTATCCTGTGAATGGATTGGCAGGATTTTGCGGAGGCAGCGTTGATGGTACATCTCCAGTGCTTTAAGGTGCCTACTGTACATAGTCCATGTCTATAGGAGGGCGGGTACCACTACTGCTTTGTAGACCATGAGCTTGGTGCTGGGTTTGAGATCTTGGTCTTCGAACACTCTTTTCCTCAGGCACTGGCACACTGAAGGTGGTGTTGGACGTCATCATCGATGTCTGTCCTTGCTGACAGTGAGCTCCCGAGGTATAGTAAGTGGTCCACATTGTCAAAGGATCTTGTCATGGATCTTGATAACCAGGGGCAGTGCTGTGTGGCAGGGGCAGGTTGGTGGAGAACATTTGTCTTACGGATATTTAATGTAAGGCCCAGACTCTCGTACGCTTTGTTGAAGGTGTTAACAATGGTTTGGAGTTTGACCTCGAAGAAAGCACAAACTCAAGCATCATCTGCATACTATAATTCAATGACAGTGGATGGAACAACCTTGGATCTGAACTGGAGGCGACGGAGTTTGAACAGTTTCCCATTTGTCCTGTAGATTAGCTCCACTCCATCGGGGAGTTTGTTAATGGTGAGATGAAGCATTGCAGCGAGGAAGGTTGAGAAGAGCATTAGTGCGATGACACATCATTCATACCCTGAATGAAGGATTCATGGAATCACTGAACCATCAAATCACTGAATCGCAGGTTTCCCAGAGTGAACCCAATCTCCCAGAGTTAATAGTGAATAAATGAATCACAGATTCACTGAACCATTGAATCGTTGAATGAATCACTGAATGCTTGAATGATTGCTGTTTCACTGAAACATTGCATCACAGAACCACAAATTGAATAAATGATTCACTGAATCACTGAATCATTGAATCACAGAATCACAGGTCTCCCAGAGAGAACCCGGTCTCCGTGAGTGAGTGAGTGAGTGAGTGAATGAATGACTCACAGGATTCATCATCATAGGCAGTCCCTTGAAACGAGGATGACTTGCTTCCACGCCAAAAAGGGATGAGTTCACAGGTGTTTCAATGAAGGACCTAATATTCCAGATCCCGAACTACATCGTGAAGAGTGGAAGACGCTTGTGCACACCAGCCACCACACGGGCTTGACAGAGCTAGGTTTTGGTCCAGTGGCAAGGGTTATCCAAGACGAATGGAGACCTGATCTGCTGCACAGACCTAGTGCACACACATATTGTAGTGTTGGCTGGCCTATGCTACCCTGGGCCCCTGGCCCCGAACTCACACCTCTCCTGGGCCCCGATCACATCCCTCCACAGTCTCTTGCCACTCCTGCTGTATCTGCCCACGCTCCAATCACCAACCTGAGTGAGAACAACAGTGGCAGGTCGAGGCCATAAAAGGAGCGGAGGTGCGGTGGCCCGGGAGCAGCGTGGAGGCCACTGCAGGGAGCAGCGCGAGCTGGTGCAGGAGGGCGATGGCAGCGAAGAGTGACGTCATCAAAGTCCAGGTCGCTGATTAGAGACTGAGCAGATACTCATAGGATTAAGGAATGAATGAATGTATGATTCACTGAATCTGTAATGACTCAAGAATCTGGTTACTGTAAACTCACTCAGGTGTAAACTGATCCATATTTTTTCCAGCCCGAGAGTGCCAGTTTGACAAAGACACCCAGCTTATATACAGATGACCAAGCACACATGCCACATGCGTATAGCCCGATGACCTCCGACCGCGGTGCCCTCTGGTATCTAGTGACCCCCAAGCATTAATACATAACAACATCCCCCTTTTAAAATCTTAACAACAGTCTTTTTACAAATTAATGTGGTCTGGGGCTTTCCTCTCACGAGTTGATCGTCTCAGTTCATCTTTGGCTCTGGGCGAGCGTTCTGAGTCCGTTGAGACTGAGGGCTGAGTAGCCGATCTGATGGGGGTGGTCATGACCACATCAGAGACTGAACGTTCAGAGTCAGTAATGTCAGCAGAATCCTCTGATGAGTGAACAATGGTTGGTTGGTCACTGACTGCATCTTCCTCACTCGGTTCCAGTTCATCCGTGTGCCGCAGTTTAACCTGGTCAAGGTGTTTCCTGCATGTTTGCCCATTCTTGAGCATGACAATAAACATTCTGTTATCCTCCTTGGCTGTAACAGTGCCAGTGATCCACTTTGGATCTTGACCATAGTTCAGTACATAAACTGGATCATTGACCGAGATGTCACATGACACGGCAACATGATCATGACACCACAGCTGACTTTTCCGTCTGTTTTCATCACGATCATTCAAATCAGGATGAACAAGAGAAAGTCTGGTCTTGATATTTCTCTTCATCAGTAGTTCAGCAGGAGAAACCCCAGTAAGCGTATGAGGTTTTGACCTGTAACCGAGCAATAACGGATACTAATCCTGTTTCAAAAATTGGTTAATCGTAATCTTGTACTCTCCACAAATCCTGACAGTGCCATCACTCTTCAACACAGGAACAATGGGACTAGCCCACTCATCAAACTCGACCGGTGATGTGATCCCTTCACGCTGGAGTCTGTCAAGCACAATTTCAACCTTCTCCCTCATCGTGTACGGAACAGACCGAGCTTTGTGATAGATGGGCCTTGCATTGGAGACCAGGTGAATCTGCACCTTGGCTCCCGTAAAATTACCAATGCCCGGTTCAAACAAAGAAGGAAACTTTTTCAATACTTGAGCACAAGAAGTATCATCCACCGAGGACAACATCTTGACATCATTCCAGTTCAGCTTGATTTTCTCGAGCCAATTCCTGCCGAACAGCATTGGACCATTACCTGGGATGATCCATAATGGTAGCTCGTGAACCACACCATCATATGATACCTCAATTGCTGCACTGCCGAGCACCGGTATGAGTTCCTTAGTATAAGTGCACAACCTGGCATTGACTGGACTCAGCTTCATTTTCACAGCCTTAGTGTTCCACTGCTTGTCGAATGTCCTTTGGCTCATTATCGACTGGCTCGCACCTGTGTCCAGCTCCATTGATACAGGCACGCTATTCAGCTTCACATTAACGACTATCGGCTGGCTCTTGCTTAGGAACGAATACAGTCCATTCACTTCCTCCTCTGGTTGCGTATCCGGGCCATCACTGAACTGGTCCTCATCAACCACATGGTGAGCCGCAGCACGCTTGCTCCATTGTGGACACATCCTGTGAAGATGCCCCACTTTCGAACATCCATTGCATGAGTATTGTTTAAACCGACATTGATGAATCCGATGATTGCCCCCACAACACCAACAGGGTGAAATCTGGATCAAACCAGTTCGCGGGCTCTGAGCAGCGGCAGGTTTCACATAAGCAGCTCTGTCTGAAGACGACGCCATCTTATTTACAGTATTTGCTGAAGAACTCTGACTCGTCGATGATATCTGCCTCAAATTATCATCCGTCATCGTGCATGCCTGGGCAGTCGCGATGGCCTCTTTCAAATCCAGCGTCTCTGCAGCCAACAGCTTCCTGAGGATCGCATCATGGCTGATGCCTATCACGATGACATCACACAGCATGTCTTCCAGCATGTTCCCGAACTTACACGGCTCAGCAAGACGACGCAGGTCAGCGACAAATCCCGACACATCCTAGCCCTCAGTACGAACATGCATGTAGAAATTATAGCGTGATATTATGATCCCCTCTTTTGGCTTCAGAAAGTTACCCACCAACGTACGCAATTCCTCGTACCCTTTTTCCGCCAGACATACAGGCGAGAGAAGAATCTCCATGAGGTCGTAAACTTTCGGACCACAAACAGTGAGAAGAACTGCCCTGCGCTTAACTGCGTAGGCCTCTGCTTCCATGCCGTTGGCCACAAAATACTGATCCAGGCGCTCAACAAAATCAGCCCAATCCTCGCCCTCCACAAATCTCTCCAGGATTCCAACAGTGCCCATAGTGCATGCGAAGGTTCTTAAATAACCTCGTCGCCAATTGTAATGACTCAAGAGTTTGATTACTGTAAACTCACTCAGGTGCAACCTGATCCATCTTTATTCCAGCCCGAGAGTGCCAGCTTGACAAAGACACACAGCTTATATACAGGTGACCAAGCACACATGCCACATGCGTACAGCCTGATGACCTCCGACTGCAGCGCCCTCTGGTGACCCCCAAACATTAATACATAACAGAATCACTGAATGCATCCCTGAATGAATTACTTACTTATTTACAACAACAACTTGTATTTATATAGCACCTTTAACATCCCAAGGTACTTCACAGGAGTGTTATAAGACAAAACAAATAAATTTAACACCGAGCCACACAAGAAGAAATTACGGCAGATGAAAGAGGTAGGTTTTAAGGAGCGTCTTAAAGGAGGAAAGAGAGGTAGAGAGGCAGAGAGGTTTAGGGAGTGAGTTCCAGAGCTTAAGGCCCAGGCAACTGAAGGCACGGCCACCAATGGTTGAACAGTTATAATCAAGGATGCTCAAGAGGGCAGAATTAGAGGAGCACAGACATCTCGGGGGGGATTGTGAGGCTGAAGGAGATTACAGAGAAAGGGAGGGGCGAGGCCATGGCCGTACTTATAAACAAGGATGAGAATTTTGAAATCAAGGTGTCGTTTAACCGGGAGCCAAGGTAGGTCAGCGAGCACAGGGGTGATGGGTGAGTGGGGCTTGGTGCAAGTTAGGACACGGGCTGTGAGTTTTGGATGATCTCAAGTTTACGTAGGGTAGAATGTGGGAAGCCAGCTAGGAGTGTGTTGGAGTAACAAAGGCATGGATGAGGGTTTCAGCAGATGAGCTGAGGCAGGGACGGAGACGGGCAATGTTACGGATGTGGAAATAGGCGGTTTTAGTTATGGCACGGATATGTGGCCGGAAGCTCACTAAAGGGTCAAATATGACACATAGGTTGCAAACAGTCTGGTTCAGCCTCAAATTGATGCTAGGGAGAGGGATGGAGTCGGTGGCTTGGGAACGCAGATTGTGGCGGGTAACAAAGACATTGGCTTCGGTCTTCCCAATATTTAATTGGAGAAAATTTCTGCTCATCCAGTACTGGATGTCGGACGAGCAGTCTGACAATTTAGAGACCATGGAGGAGTCGAGAGAAGTGGTGGCGAGGTAGAGCTGGGTGTCGTCAGCGTATATGTGGAAACTGACACCGTGTTTTCGGATGATGTCGCCAAAGGGCAGAATAAAGATGAGAAATATGAGGGGACCAAGGACAGATCCTTGGGGGACACCAGAGGTAACGATGCGGGGGCGGGAAGAGACTGAACCATTGAATCACAGAATCAGAAATTGAATGAGTCACTCAACCATCATCATCATCATCATCATCATAGGCAGTCCCTCGAAATGAGGATGACTTGCTTCCACGCCAAAAAGGGATGAGTTCACAGGTGTTTCAATGAAGGATCTAATATTCCAGGTCCCGAACTACATCTTGAAGGGTGGAAGATGCCTGTGCATGGATTTTTTAACTGCACACCAGCCACCACACGGGCTTAACAGAGCTAGGTCTTAGTCCAATGGCAAGGATTACCCAAGACGACTGGAGACCAGCTCTGCTGCACGACCTAGTACGGGCCTAGTAAAGGGTACAGTACAATTGAAGTACATTTATGTAAGGATAATAGGGTATGTATTACAATCTGATGCTCCATGAATGAATAGAAAGCTTAGAACAAAATTAAAAATTAAAAGTTAAAGCCAGAAACAAATAATATAAAACATTACATTAGAAAGGCTAGTTATGAATACAAGGAAATGTTAGCAAATAACACAGGGGAATCAAAGGGCTTTCTATAAACTCATTAGTAGTAACAGAATAGTCAGGGTAGAGGTAGGCCTGGAGAGATGAAAACTTGGAATGGAGACTTAGGAAATGGCAGAGATATTAAATAAGTACTTTCCTCAGATTTCACAGAAGGTGTATATTAGGATTGAGAGGGAGGTGATTCTCTCAACCACTGAATCACAGGTCTCCCAGTGACCCAGGTCGTGCCTGGCGCCCCCTGCCGGCCGCCTCTCGTAAAATCAGAAACATTTCCCCTCTGCAGCCAAGACCCTGGGTTGAGCTGTCGAACTCATCCACCTGATTGCAAACCCCCAGAGGGCCCTTCATAGCACGTCGCTGTAAAGATTCCTGCACAAATGCCGCCTTCAAAAAGCACCAAAAATGTGAAGAAATATTTTTGATGTATTTGTTAAAATTTGTTTTTAAAATTGTTGCTGGAGGGGTCCTTCCTGTGGTTTCCCTTTATAGTTGGCTCACGGATTGCCTATTTCCACAGTCTAATTTTTTTTCCTTCTCATTTTTCACTGGTGTGTGTTTGTGTATTTACATTGCGGGATTTATTTACATTTTGTAATGATTTTTATTGACAGGCTGATTTTTTTCCCAGCCTTTATTCCGGGGTCTTTCACCGTCCCCTGACCATCCGGGGATTGTCTGTCGGTGTCTGCAGACATTGCCTGTCACAAAATGGTTGGTCAACGCCGACTGTTTTTAACCATCTGATTATAAAGATAAAGATAAATAGGAATAAATCTCTCCATAAATGCCATTGAAACCGATGTAATTTTTATTTGGAGAAGTAGAACAATAATTATTTATTTTATATTCTGAGCTTGTTTCTCACATCCGGATTTGTTTTTGACATCCGGGTGTTTCTCACATCCGGGTCTTCTGTTTTTTACGGCCGCGCCTTCGTTTAGCTACCCCAGATATTTGCCTGAGAAGCAGGACCGTGTCAAATAATATTTTTTTTTAAATAACAGTGGGAGTCCTACATTTAATGTAGCAAAAAAAAGAAATAGAAAAATAAACATTTTAAAAAATAAAAACAAACGGCCTCCAAGCGACAGTTCACATTTAAAAAAAACCCAGCTTACAATAGCGGAGAAATGCAGCATGCTGATGGAAAGGGAGTTGAGGCCCCGGGCTGGACACACTGCAGAACGGGGCTGTGCTGGGCCGGAGGGGGAGCGGGGCAGGCGCGGATTGGGGCAGCCCCCGCCGCGGAGGGTTGTGGGGGCCTAGCGGGGGTCCTGAGCCGGCAACATCCGGGCTCTCTTCTTCTCCGGGCTCGGCGCCGCTCGCCGCAAGATGGCGGCTCCCATGCTGCGCTGGAAGCGGGTGAGCAACTGCAGCGGCCCCGTGCCCCGGCCGCGCCACGGACACCGCGCCGTCTCCATCAAGGAGCTGATGGTGGTTTTCGGCGGCGGCAATGAAGGGATCGTGGATGAGCTGCACGTTTACAATTCGGGTAAAAGAAAACACATATTATAAATATATATAATCCATGATGGTGTAAAGTTGTGGGGAGGGAGGGAGAGTGCGCGCGCGGCCGCCCAGGGCGGGATGAGGAAGATGGAGAAACAAAATGGCGGCGGGCGAGCCGGCGGACAACCGGCGCTCCTGGCGCCAAATGGCGGCCGCTTCAAAATTACCCCCAAAACCCGCCCCGCGGCCGCCGGCCCACCACCTCCCGCCGCCCCCCCCGGCCTACAACTAGCGGCGGCCCGGTGGGCGGGGAATGTTCAGCGGCACAGCGCCTGTTGATGGAGCGATAGCTGCGCGCTTTTTAAAGCTGCATAATCTTATTTTTATATTTCTTCGCTGTGTGTATATATATATTATATATATGTAATTTTTTGTATTATGTTTGTATATTATATATATTTATAAGTGCCTTGGGACGTTTTACTACATTAAAGGTGTTTTATAAATAAGTTATGTTTGTATATTATATGTTTGTGTTTTATATGTGAACTTATTTTTATATCATTTTTGTAATATATATTTATATTGTATATATATTTTTTACTTATTTTATATATATAAATGTTTGTATTATACATTTTATATTTTAACTTATTTTTTATGTATAAATTATATTTTTGTATATTTATATATACTTTTTTAAACTTATTTTTTAATATTTATATAAAGTGCCTTTCACAATCACCAGATGTCTCCAAGCCAATATTCACAGCCAATGAAGTATATAATTTTTTTTTTACATATTTTTTGTATTTATAATATTTGCGATTTTTTTTTAAATAATGCAATTTGCTAGAATTATTTATGTAACATTTTTATCTTTTTCCTGAGGGGGGAATCGAACCCTTTACAATGTCCAGTTCTCCCCGCTCTCTAGAGGGAATGTGACACGACTCCATTTCTTGCCTTGTTTTTGTGGATATTTTCCAATAAAAGTTGTCGTTTTTCCCCCTCAAGTTATTATTTGAGGCTGGTGCGCTGGGCCTGTTTGAACCCCCGTGTTTGGAGTTGAGCCGTGGTGGTTTTATGTGCAGTTCTCTGTTTCTCTCTCGTGTACAACCAGTGCATCATTTCTCTTTGGTTGTCAGGGGAAGGAGTCTCTAGGGCATCATCATGTGTAAAAGGATGTTAAAGATATTTAACATCCTCGGCAATAAAGGAAGTTTAACCGCTGCAAAAAGTTGCATCTTGAGATCCAATTCTGCCAAATGTCCCTTTTTTTTTCAAAATCAACATTTAAAAATGTTATTTAAAAGCAAACATTTGATGCATCATTTCCTGTCTGGGTTTTTTTGCTGCATTTCCCCCCAAAAATTGATGTTTATATTTATCGTTCAATATTTACTTCTTGAAATGTTTTTGTTGAGTTTTAAAATTGATCGATTTCCTGGCATGTATTGGGTTATTCGGTTCATTGACGTCGCTCAGATTGTTGCAGTTAGTGTGGGTGGGATCTAGTCTGAATTCAAAGTTGTTTAATTCAAAAGATCAGATTTTTTTTTTAAAGTGATAAATTCCTACTTTGCTTTTTTATGTTGCTTTATTTAATTTATTGGATATTGCTGATCTTTATGCGTGCAAAAAAAAAGGATTTGAAGCTTTATCAGTCTTTTATAAAACTGCCTCATTAGAAAGAAGGACTTGGATTTATCTCGCGCCTTTCACGACCACCGGACGTCTCAAAGTGCTTTAATGAAGTAACTTTGGAAGTGTAGGGGTCAAGTTTCGGCCTGAGTTGCTCCTATTTATTTGGAGCAACTGGTTTAGAATGGAGTATCTTAGAAATTGCAATTCTCGGCATTTAGTTTGCTCCAGTTCTAGTCAGTTAGAACAGTTTCATTTTGGAACAGTTTTTTTTTTCAAAAGGGGACGTGTCTGGCTACTTACGCCTGTTTTGAAAGCTTAGGCAATGAAAACTTACTCCAAACTAACTTAGAATGGAGTAGGTGTAGATTTTTGTACGATCAGAAAAACCTTGCATACACTTAGAAAATCAGGCGTAGGTAACAGGGGTGGGGGGAGTTTACAAACATGAAACACACCACTTTTATAAATAGAGCCATCATCAATAATAAATGATCAATAAATCAACCAATAAATCAATCAAAAAAATTTTAAAACTTTTTTTTTTTAAAAATTAAGTTTCTACTCACTGACTGCAGCACTGACTGTAGTGCGCATGTGCAGAGGTCCCGGCACTGTTTTCAGTGCAGGGACCTGGCTCCGCCCCCCCACAGCTTGTGTTGCACCATGCTGAGGGTCTGGATCGACCTGAGGGAGTGGAGAATACCGAGGTAAGTTTTCGGCGCGGAAATCAGGCATGGCTTAATGGCGCAGCCCGAAACTTGACCCTGTAGTCACTGTTGTAATGTGGGAAATGTGGCAGCCAATTGGCACACAAGCAAGCTCCCACAAACAGCAACGTGATAATGACCAGGTAATCTGTTTTTTTGTTATGTTTATTGAACGATAAATATTGGCTAGGGCACTGGGGATAGCCCCCCCTGGTTCTCTTCAAAATAGTGCCGTGGAATCCTTTGCGTCCACCTGAGAAGGGGCCTCGGTTTCATGTCTCTTGAAAGACACCACCTCTGATAGTGCAGTGTACCCTTAGCACTGGGGTGTCAGCTTAGATTTATTTTGTGCTTAAGTCCATGGAGTGGGACTTGAACCCACAACCTTCTGATTACAGGTGAGAGTGCTACCCACTGAGACACAGCTGACACGTACAGTGGTCTGTGGAGAAATTCACTCTTTCACACGCCATGCTTCCCCAAGTTTTTTAAAAAACAAATTCATGTGTATTTTCATCCCCAGATGCAAATATTAAAAGCTATATTTCTAATAATGTTGCTGAATCAGGAGACTTTTTAATCCAATTTGTATTTAAATCTTCACAGCCCCAATTTCCTCCTGCATGAGATTTGCTGGGTTAAAGTTCCCAGGCATTAGCAGTTTTCCAGTAGCTTTTTAAAAATTCATTCATGGGTTGTTATTGCCCTCCAGAAAATGGTGGTGAGCCGCCGCCTTGAACCGCTGCAGTCCGTGTGGTGAAGGTGCTCCCAGAGTGCTGTTGGGGAGGGAGTTCTAGGAATTTGACCCAACGACGAAGGAACGGCGATATATTTCCAAAGTCAGGATGGCGTGTGACTTGATGGGGAACTTTCAGGTGGTGGTGTTCCCATGCGCCTGCTGCCCTTGTCCTTCTAGGTGGTGGAGGTCGCAGGTTTGGGAGGTGCTGCCGAAGAAGCCTTGGCGAGTTGCTGCAATGCATCTTGTAGATGGCTCACTCCAAGTAGCCACTCTTTGCATGGGTTTCTGACTTCAAGAAGCATCACATCCGAACCCAATCTTTTCACGGCTGACATCCATAATGGTAACACGAGTGATCAGGAATCATGATCAAGTTTTTTGTAAACCTAGCCGTGGGCACCAAGACCAGTTTTATAGCTCCCCTTCTCCCTGAAGCCCAAGTATGTGAGCAATGCATTTGAAATACAAGTCTTCACAATCTAGTGATCAGAAGTGAGAGCCCTTGCTGAATGTTTTTTTAATTTCTTCCCTAGATTAGATTATGCACATTGTATGCACAGAGTCAAGATACCCAAATTGTGCTAAAAGATTTCTGACATTTTCTGGGGTTGTGTAGCTACGTCATTAGTCTGTATTCTTAGTTGGGGATTTATGTTATATAATTTTTTATTTTGAAGCGGGTGGAAGGAGCAGAGAGACCTGGAGGGTGTACATATACAAGTCGTTCCCTGGCCACCGACTCAATTCCACTCCCTGGAGATTGTCTGGGGCCGATCCAGACAGTTTGCAACCATGGTGACGTATTTGACCCCGAGATGATCTTCTGACCCCACATCTGTTCCAGCACCAAGCCAATCTCCCTCACTGCATCAGCTTATCCCAGACATGGCCATTCCAACACTTTCCTGGCCGGCTTTCCATCTTCCAACCTGAACTTGAGCGCATCTAAATCTCTGTTGCCCGTATCCCCACTCGCACCGAGTCCCACTCACCCATCACCCTCTGTGCTTGTTGACCTGCATTGGCTCCCGGTCCAGCAAAGGCTTGATTTAAAAAAAATACTTATCCTTGTTTTCCAATCTCTCCATGGCCTTGCCCCCCCACCCCATCTCTAACTTCCTCCAGTTCTACAAACCTCAAATCTCTGCTCATCCCCACATTTAATCGCTCCACCATCGGTGGCCATGCCTTCAGCTGCCTGGGCCCCAAGCCCTGAAATTCCTCCCTAAATCTTTCCACCTCTCTATCTCGCCTCCTCTAAGACGCTCCATGAAATATACCTCTTTGACTAAGCTTTTGGTCATTTGTCCAAATATCTTCTTATGTGGCTCATGGCAAATTTCATTTGATTATGCTCCTGTGAAGCACCTTGGAATGTTTTACTATGTTACAGGCTCTATATAAATGTACGTTGTTGTTTGAAGATAGCAGGACAAGTTGAGAAAGCTGTTTAAAAGGGCATACGGGATCCTTGGCGGAAAGAAATTATGCTTAACCTAAAAATGACTAGCTAGGCCCGAGCTGCAGAATTGTGTCCAATTCTGGGCACCACACTTCAGGAAGGATGTCGAGGCCCGAGAGAGAATGTAGAGGAGATTTACTAGAATGGCATCAGGATGAAAGTCTTCAGTTTTGTGGAGAGACTAGAGAAACTGACTTTGTTCTCTTTAGAACAGAGAAGATTAAGGGGAGATTTGATAGAGGTGCTTAACATCATGAAGGGTTTTGAGAGAGTAAATGAGGAAAAACTTTCCAGTGGCAGAAGTGAACCAGAGGGCACAGGTATGAGGTAATTGGCAACATATTCTATTATATGGGAAGATGAGAACATAAGTCATTGAAGTTGGCATGCAGGTACAGCAGGCGGTTAAGAAAGCAAATGGCATGTTGGCCTTCATAGCGAGGGGATTTGAGTACAGGGGCAGGGAGGTGTTGCTACAGTTGTACAGGGCCTTGGTGAGGTCACACCTGGAGTATTGTGTACAGTTTTGGTCTCCTAACTTGAGGAAGGACATTCTTGCTATTGAGGGAGTGCAGCGAAGATTCACCAGACTGATTCCCGGGATGGTGGGACTGACCTATCAAGAAAGGCTGGATCAACTGGGCTTATATTCACTGGAGTTCAGAAGAATGAGAGGGGACCTCATAGAAACGTTTAAAATTCTGACGGGTTTAGACAGGTTAGATGCAGGAAGAATGTACCCAATGTTGGGGAAGTCCAGAACCAGGGGACACAGTCTGAGGATAAGGGGTAAGCCATTTAGGACCGAGATGAGGAGAAACTTCTTCACCCAGAGAGTGGTGAACCTGTGGAATTCTCTACCACAGAAAGTTGTTGAGGCCAATTCACTAAATATATTCAAAAGGGAGTTAGATGAAGTCCTTACTACTAGGGGGATCAAGGGGTATGGCGAGAAAGCAGGAAGGGGTACTGAGGTTGCATGTTCAGCCATGAACTCATTGAATGGCGGTGCAGGCTAGAAGGGCCGAATGGCCTACTCCTGCACCTATTTTCTATGTCTATGTTTCTAACATAAGAAATAGGAGCAGCAGTCGGCCGTACGGTCCCTGGAGCCTGCTCCGCCATTCGATAAGATCATGGCCGATCTTCAACCTCAACTCCACTTTCCTGCCCGATCTCCATATCTCTTGATTGCCTTAGAGTCCCAAAATCTCAGCCTTGAATACACTTAACGATTCAGCATCCACAACCCTTTTAAGGTAGAGAATTGCAAATAATGCAGCCTCATAGGTACACAAACTGAACTCGGAAATAAGCCAGATCCTGCTGCCATGTTTTCGTCACATCCCCCCCCCGCCTCCCTCCCCCCCCTCCCCAAATTATAAATTCCCGTGTCCACATTTGCCTGTGCCAGCTCGCCATGCTGTGATTACTGTACCTGGCCACATGTGGCTTTGTGTCTCACCTGTGAACATCCTCTCAGAACCGCTCTGGAAAATGTCAAAGCCTAAGGGTGCCATGTTATTTTTGTCCTATTTTTAATCTCTTTCTCTTTCTCTGCCCCCCCCCCCCCCCCCCCTCCCCGGAATAATTTGATTTTCGATTATTCCCATCATTCTTCTCACCTCACGCCTGGTCTGTCCCCGTTTTAATTCAAAAGTTAAGTCTGATTTTTTTTTTCTCCCCTGCTTTTTGAGCCTGCCTTTTCCTATTCGGCATTATGTTTTTCTCTGTAGACACTCAATGGCCCTTTCCCCAAAATTACTGCTGCAGAAAATCTTGTAATTTTCAATGATGGATTGCAAATAATTTGAAGGGATCTAATTTCAGATCCCAATTTCCCCCAGATTGCTGGGTAGGTGGTTGAGGAAGATGAAAAATGGGGTGGGTAAGAGAGAGAATAATAAAATGACCCAGATATCCCACCTCTTCCCCTTTGAGCTACCTGTATCAGCTGTGGCTCAGCGGGTAGCACTCTCGTCACTTGAGACAGAAGTTTCTGAGTTCAAGTCCCACTCCAGAGAATTAAGCACAAAAATCTAGGCTGACACTCCTAGTGCATTGCTGAGGGAGAGCTGCACTATCAGAGGTGCCGTCTTTCAGATAAGACGTTAAACCGAGGTCCTGTCTGCTCTCAGGTGGACGTAAAAGATCCCATGACACTATTTCAATGAAGAGCAGGTGAGTTCTTCCCGGTGTCCTGGGCCAATATTTATTCCTTAATCAACATTACTAAAAGCTATCACATCACTGGGAGCTTGCTGTGCACAAATTGGCTGCCGTTTTTCATACATTACAACAGTGACTGTATTTCAAAAGTACTTCATTGGGTGTAAAATGCTTTCGGACATCCTGAGGTCATGAAAGTTATTTTCCTTTTTTACCAACTTAAGTCTTGTATTTAAAAAAATTATTTCACGGGATGTGGGTGTCACTGGCAAGACCAGCATTTAAAGGTCTTGAGAAGGTGGTGGTGAGCTGCCACCTTGAACCACTACAGTCGATGTGATGAAGGTGCTTCCACAGTGCTGTTAGGGAGGGATTTCTAGGATTTTGACCCAGTGATGATGAAGGAACGGTGATATACTTCCAATTCAGGATGGTTTGTGAGTTGGAGGTGATGGTGTTCCCATGCGCCTATTGCCCTTATTCTTCCAGATGGTGGTAGGTCATGGGTTTGGGAGGTGCTGCTGAAGAAGTCTTGGTGAGTTGCTGCAGTGCATCTTATAGATGGCATCCACTGCAGTGATGGTAGGCCGGTGTTGGAGGGAGTGAATGTTTAATGTGGTGGATGGGCTTCCAGTCAAACGACTGCTTTGTCCTGGATGGTGTCGAGCTTCTTGAGTGTTCGACCTGCGCTCATCCAGGCAAGTGGAAAGTATTCCATCACACTCCTGACTTGTGCCTCGTAGATGGTGAACAGCCTCTGATCTGTTCTTATTGCCACAGTATTTATGTGGCTGGTCCAGTTAAGTTTCTGGTCAGTGGTGACCCTAGGATGTTGATGGTGGGGGATTCGGCAATGGTGATGCCGTTGAATGTCAAAGGGCGATGGTTAGACTCTCACTTGTCAGAGATAGTCATAGCCTGACACTTGTGTGGTGCGAATGTTACTTGCCATTTATCAGCCCAAGCCTGAATGTCATCCAGGTCTTGCTGCATGCGGGCATGGACTGCTCCATTATCTAAGAGTTGCGAATGGCACTGAACACTGTGCAGTCATCAGCGAACATCGTCACTTCTGACATGATGAAGGGAAGGTCATTGATGAAGCAGCTGAAGATGGTTGGGCTAGGGCACTAATCTGAGGAACTCCTGCAGCAATGTCCTGGGGCTGAGATGATTGACCTCCAACTACCACAACCAACTTCCTTTGTGCTAGGTATGACTCCAGCCAGTGGAGTGTTTTCCCCCGATTCCCATTGACTTCAGTTTTTTTTTAAGGCTCCTTGATGCCACACTTGGTCAACTGCTACCTTGATGTCAAGAGCCGTCACTCTCACCTCACTTCTGGAATTCAGCTCTTTTGTCCATGTTTGGACCAGGGCTTTAATGAGGTCTGGAGCCTAGTGGTCCTGGTGGAACACAAACTGGGCATTGGTGAGCAGGTTATTGGTGAGTAAGTGCCGCTTGATTGCGTTGTCGACAATACCTTCCATCATTTGGCTGATGATTGCGAGTAGACTGATGGGGCAGTACTTGGTGGGATTGGATCTGTCCTGCTTTTTGTGGACAGGGCATACCTGGGCAGTTTTCCATATTGTTGGGTAGTTGCCAGTGTTGTAGTTATACTGGAACAGCTTGGTTAGAGTCGCAGCTAGTTCTGGAGCACAAGTCTTCAGCATGACAGCCGGGATGTTGTCTGTGCCCATAGCCTTTGCTGTATCCAGTGTGCTCGGCCGTTTCTTGACATCACGTGGAGTGAATGAAATTGGCTGAATACTGACTACTTTGATAGTTGGAACCTCAGGAGGAGGCCGATATGGATCATCCACTCGGCACTTCTCATTGAAGATGGTTGCAAATGCTTTCGCCTTTTCTTTTGCACTCGCGTGCTGGGCTTCACCATCATTGAGGATGGGGATATTCATAGAGCCGCCTCCTTCAGTGAGTTGTTTAATGGTCCACCACCATTCATGACTGGATGTGGCAGGACTGCAGAGCTTTGATCTGATCTGTTGATTGTGGATCGCTTAGCTCTGTCTATAGCATGCTGCTTCCGCTTTTTTAGCATGCATGTAGTCCTGTGTTGCAGCTTCTCCAGGTTGGCTCCACATTTTTAGGTTTGCTTGGTGCTGCTCCTGGCATACTCTTCTACACTCCTCATTGAACCAAGGTTGGTATCTTGGCTTGATGGTAATGGTAAGATTCTCCTGAAAACCTAACCCTTTGACCAAGCTGTTGATCATCTGCCGTAATTTCTTCCTGCATGGCTTGGTGTCAGATTTATTTGTTGTCTTATAGCACTACTGCGAAGTGCCTTGAAACATTTTACTATGTTAAAGGCGCTATATAAATAAAAGTTGTTTTTGTTATGCCGGGCCATACGGTTACAGATTGTGGTGGAATACAATGCTGCTGTTGATGGCCCACGTTGCCTCATTGGTGCCAAGTTTTGAGCTGCTAGATCTATTCTGAATATATCCCATTTAACACGGTGGTAGTGCCACACAACCCGATGGAGAGTGTCCTCAGTGTGAAGATGGGATTTCGTCTCCACAGGAACTGTAAGGTGGTCACTGCTACCAATGCTAAGAACATAAGAAATAGGAGCAGGACTCAGCCATACGGCCCCTCAAGCCTGCTCCGCCATTCAATAAGATCATGGCTGATCATTGACCTCAACTCTACTTTCCCGCCCGATCTCCCTATCTCTTGATTCCCCTAGAGTCCAAGAATCTTATCAATGAATATACTCAAAGACTCCGCATCCACAGCCCTTTAGGGCAGTGAATTCCAAAGATTCACAACACTGAAGAAATTCTCGGTCTTAAATGGTCTACCCCTTATCCTGAGACTGTGCCCCTTAGTTCTAGACACTCCAGCCAGTCTCTCAGCATCTACCCTGTCAACCCCCCTCAGAATCTTGTATTTTTCAATAAGATCACCTCTCGTTTTTCTTAACTCCAGAGAGTATAGGCCCATTCCACCCAATCTCTCATCATAAGAGAACCTTTTATGTGGCACCTTATCGAATGCCTTTTGGAAATATATTACATCTACTGGTTACCCTTTATCTACCTGCTAATTACATCCTCAAAAAATGAATTTGTCAAACATGATTTCCCTTTCATAAAACCAGTTGACTCCACTTAATCATGTAATGATTTTCTAAGTGTCCTGATACCACTTCTCTAACAATGGATTCCAGCATTTTCCTGACGACTGATGTCAGGCTAACTGGCCTGTAGTTCCCCGTTTTCTCGCTTCCCTCCTTGAATAGCGGTGTTACATTTGCTACCTTCCAATCCACTGAGACCATTCTAGAATCTAGGGAATTTTGGAAGATCAAAACTAATACTGTCATGGACAGATGCATCTGCAATAGCTAGATTGGTGAGGACGAGGTCCAGTAGATATTTCCACTCGTATTGGTTCTCTCACCACCTGCCACAGGCCTAGTCTGGCAGCTGTGTCCTTCAGAACTCGGTCAGTTCAGTCAGTCGTGGTGCTACTGAGCCACTCTTGGTGATTGACACCTGGAGTACATTCTGTGCCCTTGCTACCCGCAGTACTTCTTCAAAGTGGTGTTCAACATGGAGGAGTAATGATTCATCAGCTGAGGGAGATAGGAGGCAGGAGGTTTCCATAGCCATGCTTGACCTGAAGCCATGAGATTTCATGGGGTCCAGAGTCAATGTTGAGGACTCCCAGTGTTAATACGGATTCTTTTTCCCTCAATCTGTTTCAGCGAATACACTGACACACGAACACCTTGCTGCCTTTTCTGTAAAAGACCTTTATTGAAGATTCTCCGGCCAGGACTTGTCAAGACAAAGGGACACTCTCAATCAGAGCCTGTTTACCTTCCCCTGGACAAGCCCTTTTTTCAGCGCGAAATACCAGCAGTTATACATTTTCAAAACAGAACACATTTGATTAATATTTGGTCTATCCAATCCCTTTCTGCCTCCCCCCCCCCCCCCCCCGAGTACGTCCAATGGCAGGCAAGAAAGTCTCCCAATTAGGGCTGGTGTCAGGGTCAGGTTAGTTATAGCTTCGCTACACTGTCTTCCCTTATCAGTAAAGAATCCAATTAGTTTCCCTTCCTCCTTTATAAGTAAAAGCTATTACTTTTCCCCTCCTATCTAGGATTGCTTTCTTTCTTTGTGCCGCCTTGCGTCTTCTCATGACCCGTGTTTAACCTCAACCTCAACTCTTGGTAACCCCTTTTTTTTCTGTCAATTCTACAGTTGTCTGCATCATGATATTTCTTTAGCTATTTTCCCATGATTCTCTATCTCCATCCTTTTGCCACATTCTCTATCCATCTACCACATTCGCAACCCTTCTTTACACATTCTCATTCCCCCCTTTTATCATTCCATGATAATCCTGGTGCTTATTCCAGGAGTATCGCGTTTAGCCGTGCGCATTCTCTTTCCTGATCCTCCTTGTTGTCTGTGAGTCCGCCTCGAGCCTCTTCGCAAGGTCTTATCAATGTCTGTTTCGGTTCTCGCATCGTATCCTGTCGGAATATTATTGAATTGATAACTTCTGGAGCCTTGGTACAAGGCCGAAGAGAAGCCTTTTACCTCCTTATGGGCCAGTGCAGGAACCAGCACTTTAACCCTTGTCCCGCTGGTACCCCTAATGCCAAATGTCTCTTACAATTCCCCCCCCTTTTGGGCCTCGGCTATACGTCAAGCTGGCCATATTTCCCAGTAACTATCTCCCTGTAGGCAAGTTCCAGATAGGTTCGTTCACCTGGGTGGCCATCTCCCAAGCTTCGGGACCTCCTGAAACCTTCTCACAGAGTTATATAAGGTAAGTCCTTCCTGTAGGACTGCTTAAATTTTCATCCCTTATGGCTTTAATCATAGTGCGTGCCCTGACTTATCGTTTGGCCTGTTTAATTCGTGCACATGTTAATCCCATCATGACCATCAGAACCAGACCCTGTATTACTACAAGTACATGTGATATTATTCTTAGCCATTGGTGAATTTGAATATTAAGTCCAATGTCCCACAGCTTTGAGTACCAGGGCTGATCAGCCAGCATTGCGTTAGTGTCTCTCTGTAAGTTGTTTATTTCTTCCATCAGCCGGACATACTGTCGTCTTTGATTCTGGATTCCTTCCACCAAACGTAATTGTTCCTCATTTAGTTCCGGTATCTGTTTGCCTTGCGGTTCCCATACCGCCTCTTCATACCCTTCTCGGAGAGTATCCGTGATTGTTCCGTGGATGATTTCCGTTGTTTCGGGATATATGTGGTATCCATTTACATCTATTCCCATGGGCCTGAAACACAAGTTAGGGTTGGTGATGACACAGGGGGTGGACTCCTCCCCTGGTCTTGATCGTCAGGTTGGCTGCTCCTGTGCTCCATTCCCTTGTGGAGCAGCGATTGTTTCGGAATTGTGTTTGAGAGGAGTGATACTCAGCATGCATCCGTTTGTTTGGTGGAATCTGCAATCGTCATTCGTGGCGTACCTCGACATAAAACCACTTGGTTAATTTTATAGCAGTCAGTTATATCAATGCCTTTGGTACTATTGTTAATTTTAATCACCCGTCTGGCAGGCTGATGGTAACATAACTGAGTTTGGTTTCTCACTTCACCAATATTATCGATCTGATACAAGGGGTCTCCCTTTGTTACATCATACTGTGGTATGGACAACATAAATCCGATCATATTCACCTGCCCAGTAATACATTTGAATTTCGGCATCCATGCGTGACTATTCCTTCGTACCTCGCATGTGTTATTCATTTTTTTATCTAGAGTCCAATTGTTAAGTATGCTGTTCGGGATCCAATCTGGTATGTCTCCATTCTGGAGTTGCTCCAAATTATGTTGTACCTCACTTAATATCCAGGCCCCATACCCGGAGCAAACTATCTCAGCCTGTAATCGTTTACTTATATCTTTCCCCATTGCGTGGATCAATTTTAATGTCTTGGCATTTCGGCAATGTATGGGCCACTTGTAACAGTTCCTCTTCCACGCCATCTCCCAACAGCGCTTGTAGGGCTTGGTTATCCAAGTCCCTCCCCACTAAACCACTCATGACTCCGCCATTACGTTGTTAACCCGGTCGTATATTGCCTACAGGCCTATGGAATTCATCGTCATTACCCCTTCCGCATAACCCGTGCCTAGTGTTTCCAGTATTCCCCTTTTTGTTCGACCTTGCCCTGTTCCATTTCTGACATTAAATCTCAGGGTAGTGGGTTCCAGGCCTTCGAGGATCCGTTGTGCCAGGTTCTGGTATAGACTTATAGGCCCCAAGTTTCCACACGAGGCAAAACAGGCGCCCGTTTTTCGTGCCGAAAACGGCGCCTGAAAAAAAACGCGTTATTCTCGAGCGCTTTGCAGCTCGATGTCTGCTTGGCGCGGCGCCCAGGGGGCGGAGCCTACCACTCACGCCGATTCTGTAAGTAGGAGGGGGCGGGTACCATTTAAATGAGTTTTTTTCGTGCCGGCAACCCTGCGTGTGCGCATTGGAGCATTCGCGCACGCGCATGTGTAAAGGAAACATTGGCACTCGGCCATTTTTGTAGTTCTTTGTAGCTGTTCAATTTTTAAAATTTTTTAATAAAACCACATTGCCCTTCCATGATCAGCACTGAGGCTTCTTGCAGCTTTCTCCCCCTGCCGTCGGTCGGGCCTGTCGGGAATGGCTGCCTCAACTTCTGAGGCTTCCTGCAGCCTTCTCACTGTCTTCCCCCCCCCCTGCCGTCGGGAACGGCTGCCTCAAGTTCTGAGGCTTGCTGCAGCCTTCTCCCTGCCTCTCTTTTCCCCCCCCCCCCCCCCGCTGCCGTCGGTCGGGCCCTCACTGCCTCGCCCCCTGCCGTCGGGAACGGCTGCCTCAACTTCTGAGGCTTCCTGTAGCCTTCTCCCTGCCTCCCCCCCCGCTGCCGTCGGTTGGGCCCTCACTGCCTCCCCCCCCTGCTGTCAGGAACGGCTCCTGCAGCCTTCTCACTGCCTCACCCCCCTGCCATCAGGAAACCCCTGCCTGAAGCACTCTCTCACCGTTGTAGGAACATGATTTATTTAATCTTTTCTTTGCTTATAAATTTTTATTCAGGTTGGATTTATTTGTATTAGTATAACTAAGGATTTATTGTAGAATGTAATGACTTCCCTTCTTCCCCCCCCCCCAACCCCCCCCCCCCACCTCGTTCCGGACGCCTAATTTGTAACCTGCGCCTGATTTTTTAATGTGTAGACAAGGTTTTTTTCAAGCCTACAAAAATCTTCACTTGCTCCATTCTAAGTTAATTTGGAGTACGTTTTCACTGGAAACTTTCAAATCAGGCGTCAGTGGCCGGACACGCCCCCTTTTGAAAAAAAAATTCTGTTCAAAAGTGAAACTGTTCTACCTGACTAGAACTGCAGAAAACTTAAATGTGGAGAATTCCGATTTCTAAGATACTCCGTTCTCCACCAGTTGCTCCTAAAAATCAGGAGCAAATCATGTGGAAACTTGGGGGCGTGGTTTCATTCCCACAGAAGCTAGGAAAAATGATATCCATTAGGTTCAGTATAAGTAGTCGCTGACGCACCCTAAATTATATCCTTTCTTTAGATTCTTTTATTACTAGCCCACCCCTTTTAGGTTGTATTCCTTCTTGTTTGTGCTGCGCATGATCAATACCGGCTTCTCCGTGTTGTTACCGTGTCACGCTTCAGGACATACACCTTATATTCCAGAGACCTCCCTTGGTCTTTATTTTATCCCACTGGCCAGTTTTCCTAAACATCCTGGGGTCCCATCCCCTTTTTTGCTCCGTTCTGTTCCCACCCTTCTGTACTTGCGGGGTGGGTTTGGCTGCTTGTTTGCAGCTTCGTCCGCCCAGGCATGAGCTTCTAGAACTGAAATTCCATCCAGTTGGATTTCTGCGCCCTTCCCCTTTTGGTCCTATGAACTTGCTCCTGTCCTTGGAATCTACTGGCGCCCATGGCATCGGCAGCCTGCTGCATTACAACCTTCCTTAATACAATATACATAGCCATGCGTTAAAATAAGTTCTGTCCTTGCTCCAGTCCTTGGCTGCTGGGTTGCATATTTCGGCAGTCAAATTAAACAAAGCTAGTTCATGTAGTTGTGTCTTTCCTGCCTGTGCTATATCTCTCGTAGTCCATCTGTATTATCCAGTGCTTGCGTGGGCCTTAAGGTTCCCAGTATCCTGAGTCTCCAGAGTTGAAGTAGCCGCTGCGGTCCCATCTCGGTGAGTGTTTTATCTGCAAATTTTAAACAGATAGCCTGGTCGTCACCAGGTGTTAGGTTCTGGTCTACTCATCTTTTATCCATGCATGTTGCGGTCACTCTGTGAAATCTGAGTTAAAGTTAGGTTGGGTTTGTAGACCACACTTGCCCACCGTGGGGTACATTGGCTCTATTACCATAGGTGATGGTGCTATAGCTGCGCACTGCAATATCCTTCTGGCCTCGTTTAAAAAAAAAATCTCTTCCAGCTTATTTATCTTAGCTTTTAACTCTTGAATTTGTTTTGTTTGAGTATCTTTCTTTTATTTGTATCAGGTGAGTATTATTACATAGGCTAGTTCTGTTTTTATTTTTATTTTGACTATCGCACCATTTCTTGTTAGGTGAGTTTTTTTATTCTATTAAGAAATCCAAATTAATAATGTCCAGTATAAAACAGCTGTCAATGGAAAGGGTTAACTCCTTTACAGGTTTGTAAAGCCTGATGTCATTACGTGACTTCACGTAATCATCCGAAAAATTCTTTTTTCTTAAGTCTTTGTGCCTTCAAAACTTGCTTAGAAATTAGGAATCTGTTAAAACAGCAGAAATCATTAGTAAAGCCGTCATAATAAAAGTCTTCTCATCAGGGAAGACGGCATTTTAGAGTAAACTCCAATGTTTTCTTAACTTCTAATTGCCAAAGATTTTTTTTTGATTGATTTAAAACGAGACCACACATTTTTAATAGCTATTTTGTTTACTGAAATCCAATTTTCTCACACGCTGTGTACATTCTAACATTTCGTTTTATTTTATGGTCCCGTTCACTGGGCAAATCTTGTGTTTTATTTCTCTCTCAGCACAAAATCTAAACATCCGTGCCAGTTCCATTTTCTATAAGAATTTTAAAATTTAGTAAGATTCTCTAATTCCCAGTGCTTTCTGTGCTGAGTTCGCATAGCTTAGTTCTCCTCGTTATTTTCAAAACCCTCCTGCTTGTTTAGACTGTTCGGGACTTTTCTAGATAAACACCGTTTATTCTGGAAATCTTTTCAAACTGCAGTGAAATTTTCTCGTAATTTAAAATCATTATTACTGTAGAATGTCTTTTACCTCTTCCAATTTTTTTTCTTTTTTCCTAATTAAACCAATATCTTTCTTTTACAGCAAACATCAACTAGTATTTAATAAGTTATGTCTTTTTCCATCACAAACATTTTTTTCAGCACTTATTTAGTACGTTACATCTTTTTTCAAACCTTTTAGTTTTATATCTCCTTTTTTCTTGAAGAGATCAGATTTAATTTAATAATTTTTTTTTGAATCCACCTCAGTATTTTGCTGTGCCTTCTCTTAATATCTCAAAATTCCAATTCAAATTTTGTAATTTCAATCTTTATTTAAAACTTTCTTTTGAGCTAGAAGCTTTTTTTTAAAAAGGCATTCTTTATCTCATTCCGAGACTAAATTTATGTCTTTCAACCCAATGTAATCAATCCTTTGTGCATTTCCTAGCTCCGTAACTTATCATCCGAATAAATCCACACCTGCGTTCCTAACTTAAAATGTCTTAAAACTTCCCACATACAGGACAACACTACAAAGGGTTGAAAAAAACTTTCACTCTGTTTGGAGAAGTGGGTGGAGCTAAAATAAACAAACAGTTGCTCCACTCTTCCAAACAGGCTTTTTTAAAAAATATGAAAACATAAAAATTCATTCCGCAGTCAAAAAATCACAAAAGGACTCTCACTCAACGACAGACATTCACAAAAGTCTCTCTTCATTCAACAAAGCTTATTAATTTTTTTTCTTTGGCCGGCTCTATTTTTGGATCCATGATTGCTAAATCCCGCGTCGCCCCGCGGTAAAGAAATATTTTATCCTTACACAATTTCTTTTATCCTTACACAATTCCTCGCGTCGCCCCGCGATTTAGTTTTATACAATTTCCCTTTTCTTCCGCGTCACCCCGCGGTTTTCCTATTCGCGTCGCCGCGCGATAATCTATTTCCCTATCCCTCCGCGTTGCCCCGCGGTTTTCCTATTCGCGTCGCCGCCCGATAGTCTATTTCTCTATCCCTCTGCGTCGCCCCGCGGTTTTCCTATTCGCTTCGCCGTGCGATTTAAGTCCAATCAGCGCCTAGACGGACTAAGTGATATACAAAGTCGACGTCGTACCTGACTTGTTTCCTAAGTTAAAAGATATTCGCCAGATTGACCTGGATCTCATTCAGACGCTACCAGAGAACCAGCGAGTGGCAAAACTTTCTTCAGACTTTTGGGACTGGAGCAAACCAAAGTGGTATTTAAAAAGTACTCACTCCAGTGGCCACTTTCCTCCTGTCTTGTCCGAGGCTAGTTCGGTTCTTAATTCGCAAGCTTTCGGCAGCCGTCTGTTGAGATCCCACTTCTGACACCAAATGTTAATACGGATTCTTTTTCCCTCAATCTGTTTCAGCGAATACACTGACACACGAACACCTTGCTGCCTTTTCTGTAAAAGACCTTTATTGAAGATTCTCCGGCCGGGACTTGTCAAGACAAAGGGACACTCTCAATCAGAGCCTGTTTACCTTCCCCTGGACAAGCCCTTTTTTCAGCGCGAAATACCAACAGTTATACATTTTCAAAACAGAACACATTTGATTAGCACTTGGTCTATCCAATCCCTTTCTGCCTTCCCCCCCCCCCCCCCCCCCCCCCCCCGAGTACGTCCAATGGCAGGCAAGAAAGTCTCCCAATTAGGGCTGGTGTCAGGGTCAGGTTAGTCATAGCTTCGCTACACTGTCTTCCCTTATCAGTAAAGAACCCAATTAGTTTCCCTTCCTCCTTATCAGTAAAAGCTATTATTTTTCCCCTCCTATCTAGGATTGCTTTCTTTCTTTGTGCCGCCTTGCGTCTTTCTCATGACCCGTGTTTAACCTCAACCTCAACTCTTGGTAACCCCTTTTTTTTCTGTCGATTCTGCAGTTGTCTGCATCTTGACATTTCTTTAGCTATTTTCCCATGATTCCCTATCTCCATCCTTTTGCCACATTCTCTATCCATCTACCACATTCGCAACCCTTCTTTACACATTCTCACCAGGGCCACCCTCTCCCGACTGTATACCACTGTGCCGCCACCCCTGGTGGGTCTGTCCTGCCAATGGGACAGGACAGACCCAGGGATGGTGATGGAGGAGTCTGGGACATTGGCTGAGAGGTATGATTCTGTGAGTATGACTGTTAGGCTGTTGCTTGACTAGTCTGTTGGACTAATTTTGGCACGTCGCCAGATGTTGCTGAGGAGGACTTTGCAGGTTTGACTGGGTTGCGTTCGTAGCTTGTGCCGAGTTCGATGCCGGGTGGTCCGTCCGGTTTTATGGCTTGCTAGGTCATTAAGAGCCAACCACATTGCTGTGGGTCTGGAGTCACATTACTTAAACCAGTTTTTTAATCCAGATTTATTTAATTAACTGAATTTAAATTTCACAGCAGCTGTGGTGAGATTTGAACTCTTGTCTCTGGGTCATTCGTCGAGGCCTCTGAATTACTAGTCCAGTAACATAACCACTATGCCATCGTTCCCGGTAAATGTGTGGGTTCATGCCCCACTTGAGCACGTAATCGAAGCTGACACTTCCTCATGCACTATTTTGTAGACTCTCACTCGTGTGAAGAACAATACATTGTCTTTTAAAAAAAAAAAAAAAAATTACTAAAATGCTGGAAATACTCAGGTCAGTCAGCAGCTGTGGAGAGAGAAACAGAGTTAAAGTTTCAGGATGATGACCTTTCAGCAGAATAGATTTTGTCTGCTTTCTACAGCTGTGAATAAGATGGATGCCCTGGTGGGGAGGCCTTGCTGCCTGCACTTTATAATTCAGTGCTTTATTTATTTTGGCCGATTCTTGGGCAGTCCCAGCTGTGTTTGTCTTTCAGCCACTAGGAGCACTGAACTGAGGTGAGAAACTTCTGGGAAAGTTGACTAAAAGATAACCCTAGTGTTGCACTCTCTTGGTTCATGTCTGAGCTTAGCATATGTACTCAGTCCTGTCTCTTTTTTAAAAGCTGATTTTATTTTGTTGGATAAGTTTCAAAAGGCATTTTTCTTTTTTATTCTGCTTTTAGTGCATCGAGAATACGAGGAGTTTGAAACCCTGAATTTATTATCCGTGATTAGTCAAGAACTCCATTCTTGTTGGATCATGCAACTACCTGGATGGTAGAAGGTGAACTAGATTGACCTTGGTCCGTCGTCATCGAGTAATCCCTTTGCATCTCATCACATTCTGTGGGATGATGCCGTCAGTTATTTTTGATCATCAAAGTCAAGTTGTATTTGAATAAGCATTTACATATGGTGTACACTTTGATTCTCCCATCTTCCCTTTTTGCTGCTTCAATTTTTATTTCTTGCGGTTGATGTTGCGTATATAGATTTTCAAAAGGCGTTTGATAAAGTACCACGGTAGACTTGTTAGCAAACTTGAAACCCGTGGGATTCAAGGGGCAGTGGCTGCGTGGATACAATGTTGGCTAAGGGATATTGCCTAACTTTTGCTTGCCATCATCCTACAGAGACTAGATGAGGTTCACCTCCACTGTCCCACGGTTCAATGGCAGGGTGCATAGCAGGTTCTAACAAAGCAGCGCAAAGTGGCAAAGCTTTGTCCGGAGTGAATACTTGCCTTGCTGGCTTAACTCATTGGCTTTGCTTCAATGTACTTGGGACTGAAAAATCCCTCCATGGCCTTGCCCCTCCCTATCTCTGTAATCTCTTCCAGCCCCCCCCCACCGAGATGTCTGTGCTCCTCTAATTCTGCCCTCCTGAGCATCCCTGATTATAATCGGTCAACCATTGGTGGCCGTGCCTTTTGTTGCCTAGGCCCTAAGCTCTGGAAGTCTCTGCCTAAACCTCTCCGCCTCTCTACACCTCTTTCCTCCTTTAAGACGCTCCTTAAAACCTACCTCTTTGACCAAGCTTTTGGTGTAAAAAATTTTTTGTCTCATAATACTCCTGTGAATCGCCATGGACACTTCACTGTTATAAATATAAGTTGTTGAAAGCAAACTAAAACAGCAGCGGGTTGGAAATTTTAACGTGTTGTTTAAAAATAATAAATTGCATCACTTTATCCCCCCTGAGGATACGGTTCCTTAAAGGAATATTCTGTGCACAGGCCCTGCGATAGCCTGAAGCTATCAGCTTTCCTGTTTTTGATTTTAGTTATTTTTAAACAAGCTACTGGTTCTCCCATTGCCCTACTCCTGTTGCATCAGTGGATATGCTGTTTTATTCCATTTTACGTGGAATAAATAATCAGCGCCGCTAGTTTATAGTGGATGAATGTGTCAAACTATTTTTATATAGCGCCTGTTAATGTACTAAAACATCCCAAGATCTTTCACAGGAGCATTATCAAACAAAATTTGACACCCTGCCACTAACGTTCCCTGTGAGCTGCACTTTGTTCTGTGCAGTCTAATATTTATTTTAATGCATGGTCCCTTTAAATTTCTATGCATGCACGGTATTCACAGTGGAGAAGCCGGTGAGCGGCCTGCGCAGGACCTTTCAGATTGGGATCATTGTGTGCCACATGAGATATTTGGACAGGTGGGAGGTAGGTTTTAAGGAGCATCTTAAAGGAGGAGAGATCTGTAGAGAGACACAGGTTTAGGGAGGGAATTCCAGTGCGTAGGGCCTTGGCAGCTGAAAGCATGGTATTCTGGGATTGTTAATGGTGTTTTGGGGTTTGAATGGGACTTGGATGTGGGAGGAAGAGGCTTTCCACTGTAGTTGGTGATGGTACTGTACCTTCAGTCCAGCTGGTCTTGCCAACTTCTGTCCACTATTTCATGCACCTTTGTGTTGCCCTGGAAACTGCAGTCAGAGTTGGAGAGAAATGAACAGTTGCTTTTCTTTGTCCTTTCGCTGTCTTGTTTTGCTACTGCCAGTCTTTGTACTTTGCCACCTTGGGAAGGTGGTGGTGAGCTGCTACCTTGAACCGCTGCACTTCATGTGGTGATGGTGCCTGCTTGATTGGCATCCCATCCACCACCTTCAACATTCACTCCCTCCACCACCGGCGCACCGTGGCTGCAGCGTGTACCATCTACAAGATGCACTGCAGCAACTCGCCAAGGCTTCTTCGGCAGCACCTCCCAAACCCGCGACCTCTACCACCTAGAAGGACAAGGGCAGCAGGTGCATGGGAACACCATCACCTGCAAGTCACACATGATCTTGACATGGGAATATATCGTTGGATCTAAATCCTAGGACTCTAACTAACAGCACTATGGAGCAATGTTCCCTCTAAGCTGCGCGCTTCTGTGGCTACGCAGCTGTCTAGAAGGTATGACGCAGGCCGCTCACAAGCTGTTCCCTCTAAGATACTGTGCATGCACAGCAGCTAACTGGTCTGTGACAGTTCAAGAAAACTGCTCACCACCACCTTCCCAAGAGCAATTAGGGATGGGTAATAAATGCTGGCCTTGCCAGCGATGCCCACATCCCAGGAATGTAAAATACCAAGACTGGCAATAGCAAAAAAAACCTTGCATTTATGTCGCGCCTTTAACACAAAACTTCCTCCAGTACCGCCCCTGTTATTCATCAGAGAGTCTTGACAATGAGAGCAGGCAGGCAATTCAACCATGGAGGGCACAATAGCTGAACCTGATGCTATCCTCAGCCACTGGCTACATCTTTGGGCATCTAGCAAGGAAGACTGGTGAATGATCCAGAGAGGGGCCATTGTCTGAATGTGTAAAGAAGGGTTGTGAATGTGGTAGATGGATAGAGAATGTGGCAAAAGGATGGAGATAGGGAATCATGGAAAAATAGCTAAAGAAATGTCAAGATGCAGACAACTGCAGAATCGACAGAAAAAAAAGGGGTTACCAAGAGTTGAAGTTGAGGTTAAACACGGGTCATGAGAAAGACGCAAGGCGGCACAAAGAAAGAAAGCAATCCTAGATAGGAGGGGGAAAGTAATGGCTTTTATTGATGAGGAGGAAGGGAAACTAATTGGGTTCTTTACTGATAAGGGAAGACAGTGTAGCGAAGCTATAACTAACCTGACCTTGACACCAGCCCTAATTGGGAGACTTTCTTGCCTGCCATTGGACGTACTTGGAAGGGATTGGATAGACCAAGTGCTAATCAAATGTGTTCTGTTTTGAAAATGTATAACTGTTGTTGTGTCGCGCTGAAAAGAGGCTTGTCCAGGGGAAGGTAAACAGGCTCTGATTGAGAGTGTTCCTTTGTCTTGACAAGTCCCGGCCGGAGAATTTTCAATAAAGGTCTTTTACAGAAAAGGCAGCAAGGTGTTCATGTGTCAGTGTATTCGCTGAAACAGATTGAGGGAAAAAGAATCCGTATTAGGGAAAAATAATCCGTATTAACACTCCCATAGCCCAGCAGTGATGGGCCCCATTGTAGCTTCTTTGGGTGAAGTCATGAAATGTGACACAGGCGGCGATTACAACTTGAATCTTTCTCATGGGCTCAGCTTCTCATTGAACTCACTTAACCATTCAACATTTTTTTTTAAAACTATTTTAAGATTGTAAATCTTACAAGTTACCAGTAATTGTGAATAACTTTATTACTTTTTAAAAAAAAAAGTATAAGCCCCAAATGTTCCAGCTGTAATTTGACAGCAAATAATCTTTATCAACCAAAGTTACTTTTAGTTGCCTCAGTGCTGTGTGCAGGTCGTCTTTATCCCTGCGGCTAATGCTTCCTTTGGCAGCACGTCAGTGATTTGGGCTTCTGGGAGTGTGTACTTAGTCTGGATCGTCATGATTTTGCAGCCTCATCGACTCTGTGCTGCTTTCCTCGCCATCTGCTGAGTCATCAGCAGTAGAGCATTCAGCTCCAGAACTCCTTCCTAAAACCCTTTCGTGCCATGACCCCAATGCCCTCCCACCTCCCCACCCCATCTCCTATAAGCCTCCTCGACACCTGTCCTTTCAATTGTGCTTTCGGTCATCTCTTCTAACTTTTCCACCTCTACCGTTTTCTATATAGATGAGCTGTCCTTCTGCTCTATAGTCTCCGCCCTTGCCTCAGCTCATCCGCTGCTGAAGGAAGGACCTATTTCTCTTAGCAGAGGGGTCAATAACTAGGGGACATAGATTTAAAGTAGTTGGTAGAAGGATTAGAGGGGAGATGAGGGGGAAAAAATTCACCCAGAGGGTGGTGGGGGTCTGGAACTCGCTGCCTGATAAGGTAGTAGAAGCAGAAATCCTCATCACGTTTAAAAAGTACTTGGAATGTGCCGTTAAAGAGCTGTGACCTCCTGGGCTGCAGACCTAGTGCCGGAAGATGGGATTAGGCTGGGTAACTCTTTTTTGACCGACTGGTCGAATGGCCTCTTTCTGTGTCGTAATTTTCTATGATTGTATGTTCTTAGTTTTTGCAGAAGGGAATGCATGAATGTGATCTATAGATGTACCACTGGGATCTGCTGTCTGCCACTTGCTGCCGTGTGTGTTTGGCAGAGACCTCCAAGGGGAATAAAGACTTGGAGGAGAGGGTGTGGTTTGATTGTTTTGGGATATTTTTATCTGACGTTCCTGATTTTCAGCTGGATGGGTATATTGGCCTTTTGTGTTGTGATGCTGTGCTCCTTGGGGATGCTAGTCATAAAGAAAGAAAACAAAGACTTGCATTTCCATAGCACCTTTCACACCATCAGGATGTCCCAAAGCACTTTACAGCCAATGAAGTACTTTATGAAGTGTAGTCACTGTTGTAATGGAGGAAATGTGGCAACCAATTTGTACGCTGAAAACATAATGACCAGATAATCTGTTCTGGTGATGTTGATTGAGGGATAAATATAAGACACTGCGGAGAACTCCCCTGCTCCTCTTCAAATAGTGCCGTAGGATTTTTACTCTTGAGAGAGCAAGCGGGGCTTCGGTTTAACATCTGATCCGAAAGATGACACCTCCGACAGTGCAACGCTTCCTCAGCACTGCACTGGGCGTGTCAGCCTGGATTTTTGTGCTCAAGTCTCTGGAGTGGACCTTCTGACCGAGGTCAGAGTGTTGCCCACTGAGTCACAGCTGACACCTGCAAATGGGATGATAATGGGTAGTCCCTTGAAAAAATGCTCACAAAGCAAAACTACCAGCCCTAATTTGCGATCTATTGGGAAATCTGATCAGATAGGCCAAATAGTGGCTGGAGTGAGAAATGAAAAATTGTTACCTTGGTGCAAGGCCGAGACATTGATGAGGCAGACTAGAGGAAGCTTTACTCTGGACCTATTCCATGGTATGCTCGTACTTTGAAATTGTTTCTTTCCCTGGAGAGTTTGAAGCTTTCACATCCAAAGTTAATTTTCGTATCTTTTTACCAGCCATTTTTTCAGTCACAAAATCTTTCCTCACAGAATTCTCTCTCCCCACTTTCCCCCAATTACTCCATATGTGTAAAGCATAAGCACGTGTTCCTGCACACACTGCATGTTACCCCTTTACCATGATTTCTTGAGTGAACGTCACCCCCACCCTCCGCTATCTCTCTGATCTCCTCCTACCCTACAACCCTCCGAGATCTGTATGCTCCTCCAATTCGGGATTTTAATCGTCTCACCATTGGTGGCCATGCCTTCAGCTCTGATCTCTGGAATTCTCTCCCTAAACCTCTGTGTGCTTTTTGCTTCTCCTTTAAGACGCTCCTTAAAAGCTACCTCTTTGGCCAAGCTTTTGGTCATCTATCCTAATATCTCCTTATTTGGCTCAGTGTCAAATTTTGTTTGATAACCCTCGTACGAAGTGCCTTTGATTGTTTTACTACGTTAAAGGCACTGTATAATTGCAAGTTTTTGGAGCAGTTTGTGCGAAAGGTAAATTCTGAGGGGAAAGATTTTGTGACAAAATAAAATGAACATTTGGTGCGAAAGCTTTAATCGCTCCAGACTAAAGCATTTGGAAGAAAATAAAACCTTGTGTAATAAGTGTGCCCTATATGTAATTTATTGGTACACCGGCTAGTCTCCATGGAGCTTGAAGTACCAATTCCAGCAGTGAGGCCAATTTCCTTGTGCTGACCTTTGATTTGAAGCTCAGCATGTCACCATTGGTGATGGCCATTAACCTGTTGCATTCTAATCACTAGAATGATTTTTGCATGACTAATTCATTTGCCGAGAAGGTTTTGAAATTGGCACCTTAAACTTGCATCCCACGGCAACCGAATAATTAATTCCAGTGCTGCCTGCAGCTGTTTTGAGACCAAAGCAAAAAGGAATATAATTAATGTTAAACTGTGCCTCATTAAATTTAATTTTTAACATGTGATCTGATTAGATGCCAACTAGAACCATAGAATGGTTACGGCACAGAAGGAGGCCATTCGGCCCGTCGAGCCCGTGCCGGCTCTCCAAGAGCACTTCAGCTTAGTTCCACTCGCCCGCCCTCTCCCCGTAGCCCTGCAATTTTATTTCTTTCAGGTACTTATCCACCTCCCTTTTGAAACCTCCCTTTCAGGCAGTGCACTCCAGATCCTAACCACTCGCTGTGTTTAAAAAATAAATAAAGTTGTTCCCCACGTTGCTTTGGTTCTTTTGCCAATCACCGTAAATCTGGGTCCTCTGGTTCTTGACCCTTCTGCCAATGGGAACAGTTTCTCCCTATCTACTCTGTCTAGACCCTTCATGATTTTGAACATCTATCAAATCTCCTCTCGACCTTCTGTGCTCGAAGGAGAACAACCACAGTTTCTCTAGTCTAACTGAAACATGTTCTCCACTTTTATGACTTGAGTTTATGGGCAGTGAGACATGGATTTTATCTTGGGGTCATCTCTATTTATATGCTTGTGATCTTATCTCAGAAATTATCTTTCCTATTTCATGAAATTAAAGTTACAATTGAGAACAGAGGGGGTGGGGGAAGTGCTGAAATATTATTCATGCTTATTCGCCTCTAAATCTGATTTCTCTCAATCTCTGACAGTCTCCCAACCTCTATAAATCCGAACATGTCCGGAATTCTACTGCCCATATCCCGACCCACACTAAGCCACACCCGAGAGTCGTCTCTTCCCCTTCTCTCTTCTCCGCCCCCCCCCCCCTCCCCCATCCTACTTGTTTCCCAAATGCATACAATTTTAAATCCTCATCCTCTTCTACCCCTGCAGCCTCTTCCAGCCTTGTGTCCCATCCTGTGTCCCTTGGTCTTCTCGCCCACCTTAAGTGGTGGACCCGTCAGCCCTACTCACTGCAACTTTGTCCACCTCTAGCTATAAAAACTTTCTTAAATCTCATCTCTTCAACTAAGCCTTCAGACACCTCTCTTAACTCTTCACTCCCCCTTCCCTGCTTCACCCCCATAGCCTTGGAATCTGCCCCTGCTCCCCCTTCCTCTGAAGCGCATTAGGATGTTTCTCTAAATGAAAGGCATAATATACATACAAGTTATTGTTTCACGTTGGCGTTGCAGATTCATCCTTAGTTTGTGTAAAATTAACATTTGCCTTTGCGTGGGGGCGGATGTGGAGTTGCAGTGAATCTCTCGGTCGTCTCCTGTGTTTGCCGACATGTTATTGCACTCCATAATGAATTCATTGTGTGAAGCACTTGGAGGTGTTTGTGTTCATGCCTTTGTTACCTCTAGATTTGACTATTCCAACGCACTTCTGGCTGACCTCTCACATTCTATCCTACGTAAGCTAGAGGTGATCCAAAACTCGGCTGCCTGTGTCCTAACTCGCACCATGTCCCGCTCACCTATCACCCCCTGTACTCGCTGACCTACATTGGCTTCGCCTCGATTTCAAAATTCTCATCCTTGTTTTCAAATCCCTCCATGGCCTTGCCCCTCCCTATCTCTCTAATCTCCTCCAGCCCCAAAACCTCCCCCAAGATGTCTGCGATCCTCAATTTCCGACCTCTTGAGCATCTCATTATAATCGCTTAATAATTGCTTCTGTTGCCTAGGCCCCAAGCTCTGGAACTCCCTGCCTAAACCTTCCCTCCACTCTTTCCTCCTTCAAGATGCTCCTTAAAACATACCTCTTTCCTGCGCTAATTTCTACTTATGCGGCTTGGTGTCCAATTTTTATCTCGTAATACTCCTGTGAAGCAGCTTGGGACATTTCACTACGTTAAAGGCACTATAGAAATACAAGTTGTTGTTGTGATAAAGTACTATATAAATGCAAGTAACTGTCCCTGTTTATCCTAATACTAATGGGATGCTGTGTCACTTCATTTCTTTTTGCTCTCAGCGACCAACCAGTGGTTCATCCCGGCGGTGAGGGGAGACATTCCTGCAGGCTGTGCGGCATATGGCTTTGTTTGCGATGGGACTCGACTGTTGGTGTTCGGTGGCATGGTAGAGTATGGGAAGTACAGCAATGAGTTGTATGAGCTACAGGTAAGAGGGGAAAATGGGGGGGGGGGCAGGGGGGGCTAGGGGGAACTGGGGGGGGGCGAGAGAAATCATCTCGGCGAGCCTCCCAGTAACTTAAAAATGTTTTGAGCCTGCTTTATGTTGTCAGGTTGGACAGCAGCTGTTGATGCTTGTCTGGAGAAAATATAAATGTCTCCATTAAATTATAGGATATGTGGAGTCAGGTCCGAATCTCGGTCTTGAGTCCACGATTTAGGCTTTACTGAGAGTACTGCATTATCGGAGGTCCCAGCTGACTGTTCTTCAGATAGTACCATGGGATCTTCCACCTCCACCTGGATAGTAAGTTCTCCTGTGTACTCGTCACCATTCCTCCCTCAACCAATGCCACCAAGCAATTGCTCACTCATTTGCTGTTTGTGAGACCTTGCTGTACAAATTTGACTGTGGGAGCTTGTGGAGCGCAAACTGGCTGCCGCGTTTCCTACATTACAACCGCATGTCAGCTGTGGTTCAGTGGGCAGCACTCTCGCCTCGGAGTCAGATGGTTGTGGGTTCAAGTCCTGCTCCAGAGGCTTGAGCACAAAATCTAGGCTGACACTCCCAATGCAGTGCTGAGGGAGCGCCACAATGTCGGAGTTGCCAACCTTTGGATGAGACGTCTGCCCCCTCAGGTGGACGGAAAATATCCCATGGCACTATTTCGAAGAAGAGCTGGGGCGTTCTCCCCGGTGACCTGGGGCCAATATTTATCCCTCAACCAACATCACTAAAAAAACAGATTGTCTGGTCATTATCATTTTGCTGTTTGTGGGAGCTTGCTATGCGCAAATTAGCTGCCGCGTTTCCTACAGTCCTACAGTACAACAGTGACTACACTTCAGAAAGTACTTTATTGGCTGAAAAGACTGAGCAGACCTCCAGAGCGCTGCGCAGCTTAACGGGAACATCAGTCCTTAGGACTTGACTTCCATTCATACTTCATTACACTGTGTGACTAAGATTTTAAAGACCTGAGTATAATTAATGTTTATTAAAAAAATTTTAAACTTTTGTACAGTGATATCACAGTTTTCCTCTAGGGAGCCAACAGAAGTTGGGGTGTGAATATGTGGGATATGCAAGAAACTCCCATGTAGAAAAGTGCTAGCACATCTACCAGGGGCCACTTGACAGGAAGCTAGGTTGCAATATTGGCAGGCCTCTCCACATAGCTTGGGAGATGTTGAGGCCAAATGTTCCCCCTCCCCTGCTGCTGTCTCCCTGGCGTCAGACTAAAGATTGGGCCTGAGTCCCAGATGTCTGGGTAGCACATCGTGTGCATCATTGAGTTGGTCAGGTCGACCAATGCTGGCAGCTTTTTAGTATCTAAAGCGAGTTCATAATTTCAGTGAAATGTTCTTCTTCAAAGTTCAACGAAGCTACACTTCACTTCATTTCTTTCCTTTACTTTCTGACAGCTGTTTCATTTGCTTGTTTTGTACTGAGGTTCTGTTAGCCAAAAATTACTGTCGTGAGTTTGGAACACTTTATCCCAATTCTCCAGTTCCAGGAAATGTTTTCTGAAATAAAATCTGAGTACATGGAGTCTTCAGAAATGAGCTCGTTCTGGTCAAAACAAATTTTCTTCCAGCCAGGCCAGATAAATCTCGCCTTCTGTTTACTAAAGCAACAATTTGAGAGAGAAAAATTCCAGCCTCTTTCCAATGATTTTCTAGTGACCTGTTTATTTTAACCACAGTGATGTTTAGCTATAGCACTGAGCCAGCTGATCAGGGAACTTTTTATTTCTGACTGCGTGAGTTGTCCCGAAGCCATCACAAGCTGTAATAGTTTCACAGACATCCCACAGATGGTGGGAAAGTCTCTCCTCTTCAAAGCATTCTTTTGCTGTAGGTGGAACCATAGACCTTTATAACACAGAAGCCCATCGTGACTGCTCCTGTTTTTTTTCTAAAGCAATTCCAAACTAATCCCTGGCTGCCTTCCCATAGCCCGGTATCAAATATTTATCCACTTTTACTTGGAGGGTCCCGTGGTCTCTGGCGCAACCATTCTCTGATGCTCCAGGAACCCTCTGCATAAAGAAATATAGAGTTTGAATTTCCTCCTATAGATTTAGATGCATTTTTGGAGAGAAAATAGTTGGGGGAGGGGAGGAGGTATAATTGTGACACCAGGAATTACTGGCAGTAAGTGCAAGTAGAATAACTTTTTTGTCTGCTTAAATCCGGTTGTCCCAGATAATCGGACTCTGGACAAGTGTGGTTTCATTTGATGTCTAGATGGGTCATCTAATGGTGTTACCAGACATCAAATCCTAATCATTAGAATCAGATGGGGCATTCGTTTTGTTTTCCTGCTCAGAAGGCACTGACCCACTCTTTGATGTAATTCCACTGGGGCAGGTGGTCGCCTTGGACAAGTGCCCACCCTTTGAAGTACAAGCCCAGGTATTCAATCTATCTGACCACGGGGGCGCTTCACAGCCAAGCTAGATCCTCACATCCCACACATGTGCATTTTTAGCAGGGGTTGGGGGTGGTGGGAGAGCGGTGGATGTGGGGTGGGGGCAGCATCATTGGATGGCAATCAGAAGTGGATGCTCTAGTTGATTTTCTCTCTCGGCCTGGAAATGCTATAGTCAATTGCAGCACCCTTTAATGCCCTTGCAGCTGAAACCAGATAACTTCACCACAGGCTGGGGATTCAGCTTGGAATTGTACCATGCAGTGCAGTTACCCAGTAAACTGTGTGTTGTTTATTTTCCCTGAACAAATCTGAGTAAAAGGATTAAGAACCAGCCTATTCCCTTTTAGGAAATTGCCAATGAAGAAAATATTTTTAAGTTACCTATTTGACTTATTTCAGAAATTTGATACTGTTCATTGTGAAATACAAACGGCTGTTAATTATGAGTTTGTGCTGGTAAAAGTGTGTTTTGGAGAAGCAACTGTTCACCCATGAATGGGGCTGCTGTACAAGATTTAGCCAGCAAAACTAATTTTGAAATCCCTACACAAGTGTTGGAGCGCTTGAGACTGTGTAATTGACTCTGAACTCTTGGTCGATATTCAGGGAAGAAATCACCACTAACATGCTGTTGTGCTCTTGTTTTCCAGGCAAGCAGATGGGAGTGGAAAAAATTGAAGGCCAGAGCCCCCAAAAATGGTCCCCCACCATGTGCGCGTCTTGGGCATTGCTTTTCAGTCATTGACAATAAATGTTATTTATTCGGGGGATTAGCCAACGACAGTGAAGATCCAAAAAACAATATTCCACGGTAAGAAACCTGTTTATTTTAGAAAGGGTGAAGTTAACACCAATCCCGAATTCCAGATTGGTGCTGGATAAATTCCAAGATGCAAATTTGATTGATTGGGAATAGGAAATGGAAGGTGCTTTCTAGTGCAGTTCGAATTAAGGAGTCACAGCTGCATCCTGGAGTTGGGAGGGAGACCAGTTCATCATCTGCGACTCCACTGACTGAGATCAGTGTCGGGAGACCTGTCCTGCAAGAGCCAGCGACTGAAGAGCAACATGAAGAAGAGATGTGATAATGCACTGCGTAAATATAATCAATTCTTTTTTCTTAAACTTGCACCTCACACACCGGGATCAGGTGAATTTGCACTTTGTGCAGGGAGCAAATGAGCAAATAAAGATATAGATGGGTTTGTGTTGCCTTAGTGCCACCAGCATCTCAAAGAGTGGGCTTATTTTTATACGTTCATGGAATGTTGGTGTCACTGGCAAGACCCATAATTATTGCCCATTCCTAATTGCCCTCGAGAAGGTGATGGTGAGCTGCTGTTTTGAACCGCTGCAGTCCGTGTAGTGAAGGTGCTCCCATAGTACTGTTAGGGAGGGAGTTCCAGGAGTTTGACCTAGTGAAGGTGAAGGAACGGTGATATATTTCCAAGTCAGGGTGGTGTGTGACTTGGAGGGGAAATTGGAGGTGGTGGTGTTCCCATGTGCCTGCTGTCCATGTCCTTCTACGTGGTAGAGGTGGGTTTGGGAGGTGCTGCTGAAGAAGCCGTGGCATCTTGTAGATTGTATGCACTGCAGCCACGGTGCGCCGGTGGTGGAGGGAGTGAATGTTTAAGGTGGTGGATGGGGCGCCAATCAAGGGGCCTGCTCTGTCCTGGATAGTATCGAGCTTCTTGAATGTTGTTGGAGCAAGTGGAGAGTATTCCATCATGCTCCTGACTTATGCCTTGTAGATAGTGGAAAGGCTTTGCACTGTCTAGTCTCAAACACCAGCGGCCTAGAAGACACAGTGGAAACCTGATGTGAATGGGTTTTTCCGGCAGCCTGTCTTTTAACAAATACCAGTAGTATTACATATGGCTGTTCAAGACTTGCAACCGTAGCGCGGTGCGAAGTGCCTCAATCCTGCGCAAGTATAGTGAATATTAGCAGCTGGTCAAGATTTACCCTTGTTTTCTGCTATTTTAAGGAGGACTCTTTTTTTCGAGTTATTCTCCTTCACCAGCAAAATCACCTTCTTCCAATTCATGTAATAATCCTTTTTTTTAAAATATAGGATAGGTACAGAGAAAGTCTAGTGGAGAAAGCCAAAACAAGAGGGCATAATCTTAAAATTTGAGCTTAGGGCATTTAGGAGTGAAATCAGGAAGCACTTTTTCCACACACCAATCGTGACATTTTGGAACTCTTGGCCAAAAGGCTGTGCGTCAGTTGAAATTTTCAGGGCTGAGATCGATAGATTTTTATCGGGTAAAGATATTGAGGGATATGGAACAAAGGCGGGTAAATGGAGTTGAGGTACAGATCAGCCATGATCTAATTGAGGGGCTGAATGCTCTTGAGTAACTAAGCCAGATAGGGCAGGAGTCCTGAAGGTTATTCATAAACTGTTGTGTTTTTATGGCAAAATGGCAGATTGTGATCATTTTTTACCCCTGGTGCTAGGTCAAAAATGACCAGATTCATTGAATACAGTTTCACAACTTGCCATGGTGGGATTTGAACTCATCACCTCTGGGTTGCTCATCCCTGCCATAACCATTATGCTAACCGATCAATTAATTTACTTGCAGAATTGAACAGTAAATCTATATATTTTGATTTTCATGCAAACAAAAAAATTTTTTTTTTTTATTTAAAGATATTTAAATGACTTGTATATATTGGAGCTGAAGCCAGGGTCTGGAGTTGTAGGATGGGACATACCGGTCACTTATGGGACTCCTCCACCGCCCAGAGAGTCCCACACTGCGGTCGTCTATCGCAACAAGGACACCAGAAAACCAAAGCTCGTCATCTACGGTGGAATGAGTGGCTGCCGACTTGGAGACCTGTGGATGCTGGATATTGGTAAACGTCTTTTATTTCTATGCTGGCAACAAGCATGTTTTAGGGACTTTCACATTTGATGATCCAGTGTCCAAGCGGAGATAGTTGACCTCCGCGTGCTGCTTTCTGGGTTATTTCACGTGGTGCCACATCTCTGAGAGAAGACCTGTTGAAATCTGAGACCCGTAATTCCCATTGCGACAAGTGAGGGAAGCCAACTTTGAGCGTTTTAACTTTCAGCACCGACCGAATGGTGGCTCGTGAGACTCTCATTAGAACAAAGAAGATGGGATGGGGTGGAAGACCACTTGTTGGTAGGAGCAGCTTGTGGCTGTCATCTGCTACCGTCTTCCAACGTCAAAGTACCTTCAGAGACATAGGAGGTCAAAGTATTTTGAATAAATGTTTTTTGGAGATAGAAATAGGTGGAAAGCGTGAACTGGTATTCACAAAACATGATTATGAATCATCGAATGGTTACAGCACAGAAGGAAGCCCATCGATCCCGTGCTGGCTCTCTGCAGGAACACCTTGGCTAGTCCCACTCGCCCGCCCTTTCCATGTAGCTCTGCCATTTTTTTTCCTTCAGGTACTTATCGAACTTCCTTTTGAAAGCCACGATTGAGTCTGCCTCCACCACCCTTTCAGGCAGTGCATTCCAGATCCTAACCACTTGCTGCATTTAAAAGGTTTTTCCTCATTTGCCTTTGTTTCTTCTGCCAATCACTTGGTCAAGTGTGAATTAATTAAGGAAAGCCAACATCATCATAATCATAGGCAGTCCCTCGAAATCGAGGAAGACTTGCTTCCACTCAAAGTGATTCTTGGGTGACTGAACAATTCAAACGGTAACATGGGACAGACAGCGGTTGAAGGAAAGGGTGGGTGGGACTGGTTTGCCACACGCTCCTTCCGCGGCCTGCGCCTGTTTTCTGCATGCTCTTGGCGACGAGACTCGAGGTGCTCAGCGCCCTCCCGGATGCACTTTCTCTTCTTAGGGCGATCTTTGGCCAGGAACTTCCAGGTGTCAGTGGGGATGTTGCATTTTATCAAGGAGCCTTTGAGGGTGTACTTGAAGCATTTCCTCTGCCCACCGTGGGCTCTCTTGCCGTGTAGGAGTTCCGAGTAGAGCGCTTGCTTTGGGAGTCTGTTCGCATGCCTGACACAAATGTGCCCAACTGAGTTGGTTGAATATGGTCAATGTTTCGATGCTGGGGATGTTGGCCTGATCGAGGACACTAACGTTGGTGCGTCTGTCCTCCCAGGATTTGTTAAAGGCAAATCGTCTTTAACTAACTTGAGTTTTTTTGTAAGAGAGAGTTGATGAGGGCAATTTGGTTGACGTGGCATACATGGACTTCCAAAAGGCATTTGATGATTATGTTCCTCAGTACATTTATATCTTTTTTTGTTCCCTTTTTACCACCCCTTGCCACTGTTCTCCTAACTCCATGCTGGGGAACTTGTAATCTTTGATCACTTGTTGGACTGTGTGGAGGGAGGCAGCAAGGCATTGCAGCCAAGCCTGATCCACCAATTACACAGCTGAGATTTTGGCAAAGCTCACTGAGTGATGGTGCAAACCGAGAACCACGGTCTTTTGTTTCCCCTCCGACATGGTGACACGCAGGCTGATCATGGTACCTGCACAGCTGCCTTGGCTAAGATTGAGTAATTCAGCACAGGCAAGCAGTCAAACCCGAGACCTCTTGTCCTCTGTAGGGCAACATCATTCACTGAGCTGTAGAGCTTTGTTTCCCCTCCATCTCCTCCTCTCCTGACGGTGCCAGCACTTGCTGGGGTGTGGTTCGACGCACGCCTCAGTCCTCTGCTACCTCGCCCAAATGGCTGTGCTGCACGTCTGAGTCTAGACTGAGTGTTGGCAGGCTATTCAGGAGTGGAGGGAATCATTGTCCAGCTTGATCCGAGATCTTCTCTGACATCCACATGCGCACGCATGCAGTTTCCAACAGGGATCACTGGATAGAGACCCTCTTCTTCCAGCTGAATCAATTGTAATGCCCCTTCCGCCATCCCAGGTGACACCGAACTTGGACCTGGGACCTTCCTGGTCTGTCTGCCTCAAAAATAAAGACTTGCATTTATATAGCGCCTTTCATGACCTCAGGACACCCCAAAGCAGTTTACAGTCAATGAAGCCCTTTTGAAGTGTAGTCACTGTTGTAATGTAGGAATCTCGGCACCCATTTGCACACAACAAGCTCCCACAAACACCAATGTGATAATGATCAGATAATCTGTTTGTGATGCTGATTGAGGAATATATTTTGGCCAGAACAGCAGAGATAACGCCCCTGCTCTTCAAAATGGTGCGTGGGATCTTTTACGTCCACCTGAGAGAACAGACGGGGGCCTCGGTTTAATGTCACATCCGAAAGACGTCACCTCTCACAGTGCGGAGCTCCCTCAGCAATGCACTGGAGTGTCAGCCTAGATTTTTGTGCTCAAGTCCCTGGAGTGGGACTTGAACCAGCCTTCCCTCTGAGGCGAGAGCGAGAGTGCTACCCACTGAGGCTCCGCTTACTCACTGGATGAATTCTGTAAACGATTGGAGAGTTACGTTTTTAGTATTTAGAAAATATTTTGAATGTCAAAAACTTGAAAAATGCTTCGATCATAAAATCCTACAGCATGAGAAGCAGCCATTTGGTCCATCATGCCTGTGCTGGCTCTTTGAAAGATTAGTCCCAACAATTGGTCCCACTCCTCTTTCCCCATAGACCTGCAATTTTCTTTCCTTTTCAACTTTTTAGTCCAATTCCCTGGTGAAAGCTACTATTGAATTTGCTTCCACCACCCTATCGAGCAGTGTATTCCAGATCACAACTCGCGTTTATTTAAAAAAAACATTCTCCTCCTCTCCCTCCTGGTTCTCCGGCCAATTACCATAAACCTGGGCCCTCTGTTTACTGACCCTCCTGCCGCTAGAAATAACATTTTAGACTACGGTATTTATTTATTTAATCCTTTTTACACCTTCTGGTTGACGAGATTTCTTCATGTATTTTATTTGTGTGATGCAGAGAATCTAACGTGGAACAAACCAGAGGTTGCAGGAGTCCCGCCACTGCCCCGAAGCCTACACTCTGCCACAATGATTGGGAGCAAGTGAGAATCTATTCTTACCCTTAAGAGGAATTGCACTGAAATGTCTAATATTTGTGCTGATTGTGCTTGCATCCAGTGACACACTTCATTTTATTGTGTCCTTTTTTATTTCTCCCCCAGAATGTATGTGTTTGGTGGCTGGGTCCCCCTTGTGCTGGAAGATGTCAAAGCTCCCACGCATGAGAAAGAGTGGAAGTGCACAAATACTCTGGCGTGTCTGGATCTGGGTATGATGTGTTGCTTCTTAACTCTTTCCCCCTTTCAGTGCTTATTGTCCCTGTGCTGTTTTTATTAGCGGGAAGTGAATATGCCAAAATTAGTGTTGGTTTTCATTCAAGCGAAAATTCAGAATAGTGGTTATCTGGGAGGCTGAGAACGATTTCAGGCCATTGTGTTCTTGCAAGAGTAGGAGAGTCAAATAATATATAAACCATTCAACTTAATTCTAATCTGTCATCTGAACTGTGATATGCGATTGCTGCTTTTATAAGCAATCCCGTACATCTGTAATTGTTCATTGGTAGCATTGGCTTGGGAGATGGAATCGGCTGATTTCTGAACCTTGGGGATGGGGGGATTGGGGAGGTAAGAAACTTTCTCTAAGTTATACTTGCTTCTTTATCTGGATGCCTCCCCATTCCCTTCCTTTCGATAAGCACATGGGTAGCATAGCACGCGTAAATGCGAATGACGATTCCTTGATGTGGGTTTATGTCGCTGTACCAACATGCCTTCGATGGTCCCTTAATCTCTCCTTTCTCTGTCAAACTAGAAACAATGACTTGGACGCAGATCTCTACCGAATCGTTTGAGGACAGCATCCCTCGTGCCAGAGCTGGTCACTGCTCGGTCTCCATAAGCACACGCCTCTATGTGTGGAGTGGACGCGATGGCTATAGAAAAGCTTGGAACAATCAAGTCTGTTGTAAAGACTTGTGGTATCTTGAAACAGGTAGGTGCACTTTAGGGAACAGGTTGCAGTTGAGCATTTATGCAGCACCATGGGCTTAAGTTTCCACATGATTTGCGCCTGATTTTTAGGAGCAACTGGTGGAGAACAGACTATCTTAGAAATCGCAATTCTCCACATTTTTTTTTCTGCAGTTCTAGTCAGGTAGAACAGTTCTACTTTGGAACAGAATTTTTTCTTCAAAAGGGGGCGTGTCCGGCCACTGACGCCTGATTTGAAAGTTTCCACAGTGAAAACGTACTCCAAACTAAAGTAGAATGGAGCAAGTGAAGATTTTTGTAGAACTGAAAAAACCTGTTCTACACATTAAAAAATCAGGCGCAGGTTACAAATTAGGCGTCCAGAACGAGGTGGGGGGGGGAAGGGAACTCATTAAATTCTACAATAAATCCTTATTTATACTTCTACAAATATTATACAAATAAATCCAACCTGAATAAACATTTATAAGCAAAGAAAAGATTAAATAAACCATCTTCCTAACTGTGTGAAAGTGCTTCAGCCAGGGAGAATTCTGCAGCCGTTCGTTGCCGCTGAGCGGGAGGGGGGGGAGAAAGCCGTTCGTGCCGCTGAGGGGGGGGGGGGGAGAGAGAAAGCGTTCGTGCCGCTGAGCGGGGGGGGGGGGGCGGAGGAGGAGAGAAAGCCGTTCGTGCCACTGAGCGGGGGTGGGGGGAGGAGAAAGCGGGTTGTTGTTGTAGAGGGGAAGGAGACAGCCGTTTGTTGCCGCGGAGGGGAGGGAGGGGAAGGAGACAGCGGGTTGTTGTTGTGGAGGGGAAGGAGACAGCCGTTTGTTGCCGCGGAGGGGAAGGAGACAGCCGTTTGTTGCCGTGGAGGGGAGGGAGGGGAAGGAGACAGCGGGTTGTTGTTGTGGAGGGGAAGGAGACAGTGGTTTGTTGCCGCGGAGGGGAGGGAGGGGAAGGAGACAGCGGGTTGTTGTTGTGGAGGGGAAGGAGACAGTGGTTTGTTGCCGCGGAGGGGAGGGAGGGGAAGGAGACAGCGGGTTGTTGTTGTGGAGGGGAAGGAGACAACCGTTTGTTGCCGGGGAGGGAGGGGAAGGAGACAGCGGGTTGTTGTTGTGGAGGGGAAGGAGACAGCCGTTTGTTGCCGCGGAGGGGAAGGAGACAGCCGTTTGTTGCCGTGGAGGGTGGGGAGGGGAAGGGAAGGAGACAGCGAGAAGGGTAGCCTCAGTGCTGATGGCAATGTGCTTTTATTAAAAAATGTTCAAAAATTAAACAGCTACAAAGAGCTACAAAAATGGCCGAGTGCCAATGTTTTTTTTCCACACTGAGCATGCGCGAACGCTCCAACGCGCACGCGCAGCGTTGCCGGCAGGAAAAAAACTCATTAAATAGTACCCGCCCCCTCCCACTTACAAAATCGGCGCGAGTGTAGGCTCCACCCCCCTGGGCGCCGCGCCAAACAGACAAGGAGCTGCAAAGCGCTCGAGAATAGTGTGGTTTTTTTCTGGCGCCGTTTTAGGCGCGAAAAACGGGCGCCCAGCTCGGAGGGGCACCCGTTTTTTTATCCTGTGGAAACTTGGGCCCCATATGTTAGAAAATGTACAGGCTTGAAAGGAGGTGAGATGAGGGGTTATTTTGGAGGTCCCAGGTTTAATAAATGAAGGACATAACCGTACATAAGTGTGCTGGCCAATATTTATCCCTCAACCAAGATTATCTGGTCATTATCATATTGCTGCTTGTGCGAGCTTGTTGTGTGCAAATTGTCTGCTGTGTTTCCTCCATTACAACAGTGACAATACTTCAAAGAGTACATCATTGACTAAAACGCCTTGGGACGTCCTCGGGTTGTAAAAGGTGCTATATAATTTCAGGTCTTTTCCTTTTATAAAAGTAACGAGGTAGTGCTAGAGCTATAAAAATCATTGGTCAGCCATTGTTAGAATATTGTGTTCAGTTTTGGGCAGCCTACTTTAATAAGGCTTTCGGGGTCATGCAGTAGGATTTACTATGGTGACGCTAGGGATGAGAGGCTTTTGGTTATGATGAGAAACTGGACTCTTAACAGAACAGAGAAAGTTAAGAGGAGAACTGATAGTAATGTTCAAAATTATAGTGAGTTTTGATAAGGTAAATAGGAGAAAGTTATTTCCACTGGTCAGGAAATTCAGTTGCAAAAGAACAAAGGGAGAGGTTGGGAGAGATGTTTATTAAGCAAAGGGTTGTTAGGAAATGGAAAGCCCTTCCAGAAAGAATGATTCAAATGAACCCATAATGGCTTTAAAAGAGTAATGGTTAGATGCTTAAAAATATGTATAGGAAAGGAATGGGACCAAGCATTGAGAGCTGGTATTGGCACAGGATGGTCTCCCTCTGCACTGTAAGATTCTGCGGTATTATGCTATGCAAGAAAATCACAATTGTAGAATGAGGGGAATAGGAGCCAACTGGTACACATGAATTTAAAGCCCAGTGTCAGGGAACATGTGTGTGCCCTGTGTGAGCAATACCTGGAGTTGGCTTCCAGGCAAGATAGAAAGGGCAGAAACTCCGAGATAGATGCTGTGATAAGGAGATGGGTGAGCTAGATGGGCCAAACGTCCCCCCATCTCTACTACTTTCACCTCTCTTCTCTCTTCCTCCCACCACACTCACACATACACCTACACACACACACACACACACACACACACACACACACGTTCCCACTCTACCACATCCACAGCATAACTAAGACTGCCTATTTCCACCTCCGTAACATAGCCCGTCTCCGCCCTTGCCTCAGCTCATCCGCTGCTGAAACCCTCATCTTGACTCTTCCAACGCACTCCTGGCTGGCCTCCCACATTCTACCCTACGTAAACTAGAGATGATCCAAAACTTGGCTTCCCAGGTTCCAACTCAAGTCCCGCTCACCCATCACCCCTGTGCTCGCGGACCTACATTAGCTCCCGGTTAAGCAATGCCTCGATTTTCAAAATTCTCATCCTTAAATACAAATTCCTTCATGTCCCTTGCCCCTCTCTATTTTAAATATCCTCCAGCCTCTCAACCCTACCATATGTCTGCACTCCTTTAATTCTGCCCTCGAGCATCCCTGTTTATAGTCGCTCAGCCATTGGTGTCCATGCCTTCTGTTGCCTAGGCCCCAAGCTCTGGAAGTCCCTGCCTAAACCTTTTCTTTCGACCTCTCTTTCCTCCTTCAAGACGCTGCTTAAAACCTACTACTGTGACCGAGCTGCGCTAATTTTTTATGCGGCTTGGTATCAAATTTCTATCTTGTAATACTCCTGTGAAGCGCCTTGGGACGTTTCACTACGTTAAAGGCTCTATATAAATACAAGTTGTTGTTGTACCTACTTTTATGAAAACTGAGTTTCAGATTGTTTTTTTTCTTTAATAGAAAAGCCTCTTGCTCCCGGCAAGGTCCAGCTGGTTCGAGCAAGCACCAACTCCCTTGAGGTCAGCTGGGGATCGATACCCACCGCCGATGGCTACTTGCTTCAGCTGCAGAAGTACGACGTGCCAGCAGTCACTGCCGCCATGACCCCTCTGTCGAACTCCGCCATTTCAGGCATCCGCCTGCCCGGCAGCCCCGCTCCCGTGGCTGCGGCACCGATGTCCCCATCACCGGCACAGCCGGGAATCCGCTTCGTTACACAGACAGCCGCTGCTCTGGGCGCACAGGCTGCTTCACTAACTTCCGGTGCAGCATCGCCGACAGTGGTCCGGATTCCTGCTGCCGTAGCCTCTCCGCGCATGCCAGGTGAGATACCCCCTCTGACTGTTTATTTCGGTAGAAAAATTACTAATGGAGGCTCTGTTTATGATGCACATATTTGCTGACAAAATAACCGAGTTTAATGTGCATGCCCTTATTGCCGTGTAAATAATCCAGCAATTTGTGGCTTGGAAGAGAGATGCTGTGAGCTGCAAATCGCCATTGGCCTCGTGAAAACAACAGCTCCCTGTCGACCCCCCCCCACGTGTTTCAAAAAATTGCTGCATTTGAGGAAATAAATTTAACTGGGCACGCCATGAGATAAGAACATAAGCAATAGGAGCTGCAGTAGCCTATAACCGCCGCTCGAGCATGCTCCGCCATTAATTAAGATCTCCAACCTCGACTCTACTTTCCCACCCTATCCCCATATCCTTTGATTTCCAAAAATCTTATCAATCTCAGTCTCGAATATACACAATGACTGAGCATCCACTGCCCTCTGGGGCAGAGAATTGCAAAGATTTACAACCCTCTAAAAGAAGAAATTCCTCGTTAACTCAGTCCTAAATGCCCGGCCCCTTATCCTGAGACTCTGACCCCTAGCGATGCCTCAATCTGGCAATTTAAAAAATTTATTTAAGGGATGTGGGTGTTGCTGTAAGGCCAGCAATTTATTGCCCATCCCTACTTGCTCTTGAGAAGGTGGTGGTGAGCCATTTTCTTGAATGGCTTGCTAGGTCGTTTCGGAGGACTATTAAGAGTCAACCACATTGCTGTGGGTTTGGAGTCATGTATAGGCCCAGGCCGGATAAGGACGGCAGATTTCCTTCCCTAAGGGACCGGATATAAAAGGGGTCAGAGGGTCTAGTAAGGAGGAGGAACTGAGGGAAATCCTTATTAGTCGGGAATTGTGTAGGGGAAGTTGATGGGATTGAAGGCCGATAAATACCAGGGCCTGATGGACTGCATCCCAGAGTACTTAAGGAGCTGGCCTTGGAAATAGTGGATGCATTGGCAGTCATTTTCCAACATTCCATTGACTCTGGATCAGTTCCTATCGAGTGGAGGGTAGCCAATGTAACCCCACTTTTATAAAAAAAAAGGAGGGAGAGAGAAAACAGGGAATTATAGACCGGTATGCCTGACCTCAGTATTGGGTAAAATGATGGAATCAATTATTAAGGATGTCATAGCAGCGCATTTGGAAAGAGGTGACATGATAGGTCCAAGTCAGCATGGATTTGTGAAAGGGAAATCATGCTTGACAAATCTTCTGGAATTTTTTGAGGATGTTTCCAGTAGAGTGGACAAGGGAGAACCAGTTGATGTGGTATATTTGGACTTTCAGAAGGCTTTCGACAAGGTCCCACACAAGAGATTAATATGCAAAGTTAAAGCACATGGGATTGGGGGTAGTGTGCTGACGTGGATTGAGAACTGGTTGTCAGACAGGAAGCAAAGAGTAGGAGTAAATGGGTACTTTTCAGAATGGCAGGCAGTAACTAGTGGGGTACCGCAAGGTTCTGTGCTGGGGCCCCAGCTGTTTACACTGTACATTAATGATTTAGACGAGGGGATTAAATGTAGTATCTCCAAATTTGCGGATGACACTAAGTTGGGTGGCAGTGTGAGCTGCGATGAGGCTGCAGAGTGACTTGGATAGGTTAGGTGAGTGGGCAAATGCATGGCAGATGAAGTATAATGTGGATAAATGTGAGGTTATCCACTTTGGTGGTAAAAACAGAAAGACAGACTATTATCTGAATGGTGACAGATTAGGAAAAGTGGAGGTGCAACGAGACCTGGGTGTCATGGTACATCAATCATTGAAGGTTGGCATGCAGGTACAGCAGGCGGTTAAGAAAGCAAATGGCATGTTGGCCTTCATAGCGAGGGGATTTGAGTACAGGGGCAGGGAGGTGTTGCTACAGTTGTACAGGGCCTTGGTGAGTATTGTGTACAGTTTTGGACTCCTAACTTGAGGAAGGACATTTTTGCTATTGAGGGCGTACAGCGAAGGTTCACCAGACTGATTCCCGGGATGGTGCGACTGACCTATCAAGAAAGACTGGATCAACTGGACTTGTATTCACTGGAGTTCAGAAGAATGAGAGGGGGACCTCATAGAAACGTTTAAAATTCTGACTGGTTTAGACAGGTTAGATGCAGGAAGAATGTTCCCAATGTTGGGGAAGTCCAGAACCAGGGGTCACAGTCTAAGGATAAGGGGTAAGCCATTTAGGACCGAGATGACGAGAAAATTCTTCACCCAGAGAGTGGTGAACCTGTGGAATTCTCTACCACAAAAAGTTGTTGAGGCCAATTCACAAAATATATTCAAAAGGGAGTTAGATGAAGTCCTTACTACTAGGGGGATCAAGGGGTATGGCGAGAAAGCAGGAAGGGGGTACTGAAGTTGCATGTTCAGCCATGAACTCATTGAATGGCGGTGCAGACTAGAAGGGCCGAATGGCCTATTCCTGCACCTATTTTCTATGGTGAATCAGATGGGTTTTTGCAACAATAGGTAGTTTCATGATCACCCTTAATGACACTAGATTTTTACTTACTGACATTCAGTGGCTCGGGGTAAATGCATCATCTGGTTAGTGTGATGCTGCACAGACCAGAGGTTTGTACATTGTGTGTAAACATAGAATAATGGAAAATAGGTACAGGAGTAGGCCATTCGGCCCTTCGAGCCTGCACCGCCATTCAATGAGTTCATGGCTGAACATGCAACTTCAGTACCCCATTCCTGCTTTCTCGCCATACTCCTTGATCCCCCTAGTAGTAAGGACTACATCTAACTCCTTTTTGAATATATTTAGTGAATTAGCCTCAATAACTTTCTGTGGTAGAGAATTCCACAGGTTCACCACTCTCTGTGTGAAGAAGTTTCTCCTCATCTCGGTCCTAAATGGCTTACCCCTTATCCTTAGACTGTGACCCCTGGTTCTGGACTTCCCCAACATTGGGAACATTCTTCCTGCATCTAACCTGTCTAAATCTGTCAAAATTTTAAACGTTTCTAAGAGATCCCCTCTCATTCTTCTGAACTCCAGTGAATACAAGCCCAGTTGATCCAATCTTTCTTGATATGTCAGTCCCGCCATCCCGGGAATCAGTCTGGTGAACCTTCGCTGCACTCCCATCAATAGCAAGAATGTCCTTCCTCAAGTTAGGAGACCAAAACTGTACACAATACTCCAGGTGTGGCCTCACCAAGCCCCTGTACAACACCTCCCTGCCCTTGTACTCAAATCCCCTCGCTATGAAGGCCAACATACCATTTGCCGCCTTCACCGCCTTCTGTACCCGCATGCCAACCTTATAATGACTGATGTACCATGACACCCAGGTCTCGTTGCACCTCCCCTTTTCCTAATCAGTCACCATTCAGATAATAGTCTGTCTCTCTGTTTTTATCACCAAAGTGGATAACCTCACATTTATCCACATTATACTTCACTGACCCCAGTTTCGCTGACCCCAGCCAGGAGAAATACTGGGACACCAATGTTCGCTTTTAAGCTGTGCAGTCATGCAGCGCTCTGCAACCCACGTGCAGCCTGCTCACCAGCTTTTAAATAGTAAAAACCACGCATGCGCGGTATTTTGAAGGGGCCGATTCCTTCAAAAAAAAATAATAATTATATGAAAGGGAACATTGTGGGGGACTACAATTGACTGCAGGGACATAAAAGATGGCATGGTCATATTTAAAGAGTTCTCCTGGGTGTCCCTCAAACAACAGCAACAAACCTGAATTAACTGGTCATTTATGACGCTTTCTGTTTGTGGAACCTTGCTATGTGCAAATTAGCTGCTGCATTTACCTACAGATTAACAATGACCACATTTCAAAAGTAATCCATTAGTTGTGTAGCGCTTTGCGAGATCTTGAGGATGTGAAAGGTGCTATATAATTGGGAGTTTTACTTCTTTCCTTTTCCTCTTACTCAGGGCTCCAAGACCAATTTCTAGCCATAGCTTTATGCAGAACCACAAAGCATTATCTGGTCCTACTCTTGTCTGCCAAAACTGCTCACTATTCCAGGATCATTCTGGAATGCAAAGATAATATAGAAACATAGAAAATAGGTGCAGGAGTAGGCCATTCGGCCCTTTGAGCCTGCACCACCATTCAATATGATCATGGCTGATCATGCAACTTTAGTACCCCATTCCTGCTTTCTCTCCATACTCCTTGATCCCTTTAGCCGTAAGGGTCACATCCAACTCCTTGAATATATCTTAACGAACTGGCCTCAACAACATTCTGTGGTAGAGAATTCCACAGGTTCACAATTCTCTGAGTGAAGAAGTTTCTCCTCATCTCGGTCTTAAATGGCTTACCCCTTATCCTTAGACTGTGATCCCTGGTTCTGGACTTCCCCAACATCGTGAACATTCTTCCTGCATTTAACCTGTCCAATCCCGTCGGAATTTTATGTTTCTATGCGATCACCTCTCATTCTTCTAAATTCCAGTGAATATAAGCCTAGTCGATCCAGTCTTTCTTCATATGTCAGTCCTGCCATCCCGGGAATCAGTCTGGTGAACCTTCGCTGCACTCCCTCAATAGCAAGAATGTCCTTCCTCAGATTAGGAGACCAAAACTGTACATAATATTCAAGGTGTGGCCTCACCAAGGCCCTGTACAACTGAGTAAGACTTCCCTGCTCTTATACTCAAATCCTCTCGCTATGAAGGCCAACATGCCATTTGCCTTCTTCACCGCTTGCTGTACCTGCATGCTAACTTTCAATGGCTGATGTTCCATGACATCCAAGTCTCGTTGCACCTCCCCTTTTAATCTGTCACCATTCAGATGATATTCTGCCTTCGTGTTTTTGCCACCAAAGTGGATAACCTCACGTTTATCTACATCGTACTGCATCTGCCATGTATTTGCCCACTCACCTTACCTGTCCAAGTCACCTTGCAGCTTCTTAGCATCCTCCTCACAGCTCAGACTGCTACCCAACTTAGTGTCATTTGCAAACTTGGAGATGTTGCATTCAATTCCTTCGTCTAAATCATTAATGTAAATTGTAAATAGTTGGGGTCCCAGCACTGAACCTTGCGGTACCCCACTATTCACTGCCTGCCATTCTGAAAAGGACCCATTTATTCCTACTCTTTGCTTCCTGTCTGCCAACCAGTTCTCTAACCATGTCAATACATTACCCCCCAATACCATGTGCTTTAATTTTGCACACTAATCTCTTGTGTGGGATCTTGTCAAAAGCCTTTTGAAAGTCCAAATACACCACATCCACTGGTTCTCCCTTGTCTACTCTACTAGTTACATCCTCAAAAAATTCTAGAAGATTTGTCATGCATGATTTCCCTTTCATAAATCCATGCTGACTTGGACCAATCCTGGCACTGCTTTCCAAATGCGCTGCTATTTCATCTTTAATAATTGATTCCAACATTTTTCCCACTACCGATGTCAGGCTAACTGGTCTAAAATTCCATGTTTTCTTTCCTTCCTTTTTTAAAAAGTGGGGTTACATTAGCTACTCTCCAATCCATAGGAACTGATCCAGAGTCTATAGAATGTTGGAAAATGACCACCAATGCATCCACTATTTCTCGGGCCACTTCCTTAAGTACTCTGGGATGCAGACCATCAGGCCCTGGGGATTTATCGGCCTTCAATCCCATCAATTTCCCTAACACAATTTCCTGACTAATAAGGATTTCCTTCAGTTCTTCCTTCTCGCAAGACCTTCGGTCCCCTAGTATTTCCAGAAGATTATTTGTGTTTTCCTTAGTGAAGACTGAACCAAAGTACATGTGGACAAACTACATAACCCCCAGCTACTAATCTCTACTGCTAACAATCTTTTTAAATTCCTCTCCCCTGTCTCCACCATACTCACCATCAACAACAAATGTGAGGAGCTCTTGGGCTTCTTTGTCTCAAAGATTGAGTCCATCCAATCAGCTGTCTCTGTCTCCTCCTTCTTTCCCCTAGCCCACCAGGCCAATCTTTTAAGAATCCCCCTGCCCTAGCCCTGAACTCATCTCTCTCCAGCTTCTCTCTCATCTCCTCTCTTGACCTCTCCACGCCCATCTTGTCTATGTGACCCACTTCCTGCTCCCTTGACCCACTAAACTGCTGACCATCCAACTTCCTTTTCTGGTTCCCATGTTAACTGACATTGTTAATGGTTCTCTCTCCTCAGTTACTGTCCCCCTCTCCTTCAAATCTGAGGTCATCACCCCCTCCTCAAAAAAAACAACCCTTGACCCCACTATGCTTGCTAGCTAGTGCCCCATCGCCAACCTCCCTTTCCTCTTCAAAATCCTTGAACATGTTGCCTCCCAAATCCATGCCCATCTTTCCTGGAACGCCATGTTTGAATCCCTTCAATCTGGTTTCTGCCCATGCCACAGTACCCATGTCACAAATGACATCCTTTGTGATGGTGACGAAAGTAAACTATCCTTCCTCCTCCTCGTTGACCTGTCTGCAGCTGTTGACACAGTTGACCATTCCATCCTCCTCTAACACCTCTCCTCTATCGTCCAGCTTTGTGGGACTGCACTCGCCTGGTTCCATTCTTGCCTATCTAATCATAGCCAGAAAATCTCCTGCAATGGCTTCTCTTCCCACTTCCGCATCATTACCTCTGGTGTCCCCCAAGGATCTATCCTTGGCTCCGTCCTATTTCTCATCGATATGCTGCCCCTTGGCGATATCATTGGGAAAACACGGAGTCAATTTCCACATGTACACTGATGACACTCAGCTCTACCTCTCCACCACTTCTCTCGACCCCTCCATGGTCTCTAACTTGTTAGACTGCTTGTCCGACATCCAGTACTGGATGAGCAGAAATTTTATCCAATTAAACATTGGGAAGACCAAAGCCATTGTCTTTGGTCCTTGCCACAAACTGCGATCCCTAGTCACTGACTCCATCCCTCTTCCTAATATCTATCTGGGGCTAAACCAGATTGTTCACAACCTAGGTGTCATATTTGACCCTGAAATGAGCTTCCTGCCACGTATCTGCAGAATATCTAAAACCGCCTATTTCCACCTCCGTAACATCATCCGTCTGTGCCTCAGCTCATCTGCTGATACCCTCATCTGTGCCTTTGTTACCTCTCGACTTGGCTACTCCAACGCACTTCTGGCTGGCCTCCCACATTCTTACCTATGTAAACTTCAGCTCATCCAAAACTCGGCAGCACCTGTCCTGACTCACACCAAGTCACAGTCACCCATCACCCCCTGTGCTCGCTGACCTCCATTGGCTTCCGGTTAAGCAACGCCTCAATTTCAAAATTCTCATCCTTGTTTACAAATCCCTCCATGCCCTTGTCCCTCCCTATCTCTTTTAACCCCCTCCAGCCCCACAACCCCCTGAGATGTCTGCGCTAATCTGATTCTGCCCTCTTGAGCATCCCTGATTATAATTGCTCAACCATTGGTGTCTGTGCCTTCTGTTGCCTAGGCCCAAGCTCTGGAACTCTCTCCCTGAACCTCTCTGCCTCCTTACCTCTCTCTCCTCCAAAACACTCCTTAAAACCTACCTCTTTGACCAAGCTTTTGGCCGTAATTTCTTATGTGGCTCGGTGTCAAATGTATTTGTTTTGTCTTCTAATACTCCTGTGAAGCTTCTTGGGACATTTTACTATGTTAAAGGCGCTATATAAATAAAAGTTATCACATTGCTGTTTGTGGGAGCTTGCTGTGCGCAAATTGGCTGCTGTGTTTCATCCACTAACAGTGACTGCACTTCAAAACTACTTTGGCTGTAAAGTGTTTTGGGACGTCCTTTGGTTGTGAAGTCTTTCTCTTTTTGGGGTTCACTGGTTTCTTTGGGTGGATATTTGTTTGACTTCTCCTTATTACAGGCACGACGATGGTCAGGGCTGCGACAGGACAGCCGGTAGTCACATCAGCGGCTTCAGCCGCATCCCTCATCACCGTGCAACGGCAAGCTGCACCTCCGGGCAAAACCCCCATCACCATGACGACCCTTCCGCCAGGTGTTCGCATGGTGATGCCAGCACAGACCACAGCAGGCACTGTAAGTTTCGTATTTGTGTGTTGTGTTGTGGTTTCTGTAGAACACGCTGTGCAGTGAACTATTTTGCAGGTGCCATGTTGTATACAGTGGCTTATGATTGTCTCAAAACCGGTGTAATTTCTGGTCATACTCCTCAGGCTGGGTAACTGCTGATGCAACATAACAAAATCTTTAGGAAACTCATTACAGCTACCACTGCATAAGCAAAGCTAGTGAGTTGAGGTATGTGTTTAACAGCATACATTGGAGGCTGTTTGCACAGTAAATGTGTTGGCGGTTACATAGTGTGCTGGCTGCATCAGAAAAATGTTTTCTTGTGGCCGCTTTGATGGCTCACTTGGTAAGCCAAGGCTTCTTCGGCAGCACCTCCCAAAGCCGTGACCTCTATCACCTAGAAGGACAAGGCAGCAGATGCATGGGTACACCACCACCTGCAAGTTCCCCTCCATTTCACACACCATTTTGATTTGGAAATATAACTGCTGTTCCTTCATTATCGCTGGGTCAAAATCCTGGAACTCCCTCCCTAATAGCGCCGTGGGAGCACCTTCACCACACTGACTGCAGCGGTTCAAGAAGGTGGCTCACCACCACCTTCTCAAGGGCAATTAGGAACAGGCAATAAATACTGGCTCTGCCATCGTCGCCCACATCCCGTGAACGAATATACAAAAATGAGCCTTGCCGAAGGACTCTGACTAAGAAAATCTCTGGTTTCATCCATTTGTGTGTGCTCAGTTGGCAGATTTTAAGCTGGTGACTGCCGATGCCCCTGAGTTAGGGAGCAGGGAGGAAAATCAAGCAGCATTCCCACCTCCGATCACTGCACGACTGTTACTGGAATAAAAACAGAAAATGCTGGAAATGCTCAGCAGGTCAGGCAGCATCTGTGGAGTGAAAAGCAGTTATTTCAGGTCGATGACCTTTCATCTGAACTGGAAGATATTGGATATTTAACATGTTTTAAACGAGTACAGAGCTAGGGAAAAGGAAGGCAGGGGATGGAAAGAACAACAGGGAAGTGATTAAATGACATAAGGGATGATGGTGCAAGGCAAAAGAGGGAGGTAATGGAACACTTAAAGATGGATCCAGAGGACGTGTAAATGTTTACAGCAGAATAACCAAGGAAGGAAAGCTTGGAACACCTGCTGAGGAGGGTAATGTGGCCTGGGAATGTGATGGAAGAAGGGCTGGTAGACCCCAGGGGTATGGACCATCCAACCTGCCGTGTACCAATGGGGATCCCCATCTCCAGCACCAGCTCGCATCTCTCCCACTCTCAATGGCTCTGGTGCAGCTGATCTCCATTACCAGCACCTGCTGTCCTGTGGAAAATGGGAGCGGTGGTTAAGATCAACTATTACTGCAATTGTGCGTGTGTCTGAATGTCAGGCCGTGACCGCATTGAGCTTAGCTAGGCCTTTTCAGTTAAGTAGCCCGCTGATACTTCCATCGTGCTGGTTCTTTGCAAGAGTTCCCAATTCGTCCCCTGCTCTTTTCCCATAACGCTGCAAATTTCACCCCTTCAAGTATTTACCCAATTCCCTTTTGAAAGTTATTATTGAATCTGCTTCCGTCGCCCTTCCAAGTAGTGCATTCGCTGTGTAAAAATTGTTTTCCTCGTGTTCTGGTTCTGGTTCTTTTGCCAATTATCTTAAATCATGTGACCTCTTGAACATTCTGCCACTGGAAACCATCTCCTTATTTACTCTATCAAAACCGTTCATGATTTTGAACATCTCTATTAAATCTCCCCTTAACCTTTTCTGCTGTAAGGAGAACAGCCCCAGTTTCTTTAGTCTCTCCACATAACTAAAATTTTTCATCCCTGGTACCATTGTGGTAAATCTCTGCACCCTATCTAAGGCCGTGACATCCTTCCTAATGTGCGGAATTGGCCACAATACTCCAGCTTGGGGCCTAACCAGTGTTTTATAAAGGTTTAGCATAACTTCCTTGCTTTTGTACTCTGTGCCTCTATTTATAAAGCCAAGGATCCTGTAAGCCTTTTTAACAGCTTTCTCAACTTGTCCTGCCACCTTCAAAGACTTGTGTACGTGCACCCCCAGGTCTCTCTGTCCCTGAACCCCATTTAAAATTGTACCATTTAATTTACATTGCCTCTCCTTGCTATTCGTACTAAAATGAATCACTTCACCCTCCTCTGCGTTAAATTTCATCTGCCACATGTCTACCCATTTTCCCAGTCCTCCTGAGGCCATACATAAGCCAAGAGGCACATGAATATGCCAACCGTTGTAATGCAATGCTGCCTTTGATTTCCTGTGGATTGCTTAGTCTCCACCCCTTGGAGATGGAGGTGGGGGGAAATGTGAAGCCCGAGACTATATCTATCTAGAAAGCCCTCCACTGCTAAACGAAAGTTTTTTTTTACAAGCTTGATCTGGAGGTTGTTAACTACCCTCCAGAATGCGTTTGTGATGTCTTATGGTGAAGGGGAAGGTTGCCGTTAAGTTGTAGGTTGGTGTTGCGTTTCATTCTTGCCTGTATTGGTGATTTTTCTTTTTACCTTTCTCTCTCCCAGCCACTTACCTCCAGCCCACAGATGAGTGGAATGGCAGCTTTGGCTGCAGCAGCTGCTGCCACTCAGAAGATTCCATCCAGCACAGCAGTTACCTCAGTCGGACTTCATCCTGGCACAACCATGGTGAAAACGATGGCAGTCGCCCCTGGAGCCAGTACCCTGCCAACCACTGTGAAGGTAGCCACTCCATCAGTCATGGTATGTAATTTCTATAAAAATTCATTGCTAATAACTTCTTCTTTTTCGTATGTTCACACTTTTCCATTGGGAAAGGTGTGAAGTAGTGAGAGAATTCTGCTGATTAACAGTGAGCGTGAATGCTCCTTCCATGGCCGTAACCATCTTTATACCAGCCAATAGGGTGTTTAATCCTATATGGCAGGATGGTTTTATGGGCTCCCACAAGCCATATGATGAGGGGGAGTCGCCCACTGAGTATCCCGCTGGATGTTAACCCAGAACTCCACATGAACTGCAGCGTTTCAAGAAGGCGATTCCCCACCACCTCCAGGGCAATTAGGGATGGGAAATAAACGCTGGCCTTGCCAGTGACGCCCAAGAATGAATTAGTAAAATAACTCCGAGCGGAGCTCTGCTCCACTCAGGAGATTTACTGACTGCAGAGTGGGGTTTGAACCCTGCACATCTCTAACTCCGAGGCAGGAATATTACCGCTAACCCATTACTCGCCCCACTAATGTAGAATACTTAAACTCTCAGCATATCCACCTCTTTCCCTCTCCCACCCAGTCTCCTCCTTGTATTGCCATTTGAAGGATTAGCCGTGTTATATTAGCCTGTTATATTTCTACCCCTTTCCTTCCCCCACAACCTTCCACATACCCAAATCAATATTGCAAACTGTAGTACGTGTCATAATTCAGAGAGTGGAGTGGGTGCTATGAATTACAACACCCACAGATCTCTTCACAAAACAGATATCAAACACAGGATCAACAGATCAGTGTTTCTTAGCATGATATTAGGTGGTATTTTACTCATGACTTTTTGGGGGGAGCTTCACGCCTGTACTTGGAAGAGTGGGGGAGGGCGGGCAGTACCGACGACTCTTTAAGCATGAAGTCTTTGTATTTCTACAATTTCATTCCAAACATTACAGTGTTGGGATGACTTCCTTCCTGGAATGCCGTTCACCTACCTACCTGATGCAATTTGCTTCTGCTTTCCAGGTAAACACACCAGCAACCTCTATGTTGAAGACTGCTGCTGCCCAGCTGGTGACCCCCACTCATGCCGCTACTTCCACCGCTCCAGCTAGACCCATCATCACAGTGCACAAATCGGGGACAGTCACTGTGGCCCAGCAGGCACAGGTGGTGGTGACCACAGTGGTTGGAGGGGTCACAAAAACCATTACACTGGTCAAGAGTCCCATCTCCATGGCAGGAGGGAGCACACTGGTAAGGATAGCAACATTTGACTTTGTGCTTGTTACTTTAGCAGCTCTGTAACTGGTGAGCTTGTGATTACTATCGACGTTAATGTCAGGAGATTGATTGCAAATTATTACCTCAATTTTTTAAATTTCAAATTGTGACATTTTAAAAAACCTCAAAGGGCTTTGGAAGTCAAACTAGACTTGTGTCAATGCTGAACATTGGGATACTTTCTTCGATACAGTCTGACTGCACTTCCTGATTTGAAATGCGGTCTGTCATTTGTGACTTGGAATTGGAACTTGGAGGTGGTGGTGTTCCCACATCTTTGCTTGCCCTTGTACTTCTAGGTGGTGGAGGTCGCGGTTTTGGGAGTCGCTGTCAAAGTATCCTTGGCGAGTTGCTGCAGTGCATCTTGTAGATGGTCATACTGCATCATATGAATCCCAGGGAGATAGGACCTGCGGGAAGGAGGACAGTAGGAATATGCGTGTGTGTATGTACCAGTCCCATGCAGCTTAGCCTGGTCTCCAGTCATCTTGGATCCCTTTCCCACTGGACCAGGACCTTGCTCTGCCAAATCCATGTGGTAGCTGTTGTGCAACAGCCACTCCACGTTAAAAGAATTCATGCACGGTCATCTTCCACCCTTCAAAATGAACGTCGGGACCTTCATTGACAACCCCAACAGTGACGGACCGGAACGTTGCACTGCTATCGTTGCCCGGGACCTCGGATATTTTGACGTAGACATCGCTGCCCTAAGTAAGGCCCGGCGGGCAGGGGAAGGCCAGCTCAAAGAACAAGATGGTAGTTACACCTGGAAAGGTAAACCAGAGAAGAACACCACCTTCATGGGCAGGCTTCGCCATAAAAAATGAGCTAGTTGGCCGTCTGAGACTGCCCTTGTGGGATAAATGAACACCTCATGACACTTTGGCTGACCCTAGCCCGGAACCAGTGCGCTACGGTCTTCAGTGCGTACGGCCTAACACTGGAAGCTACAAACGAGACCAAAGAGGTATTCTACCCCAGCCTTGAACAATCCCTGTCCCGAGTCCCAACAGGCAACAAGCTGATCCTCCTTGGCGACTTTTAACACCAGAGTTGGAAAGGACACGGACCTCTGGGGAGGTGTGATCGGCAGAGAGGGGGTAGGGAAAACCAACTCCAATGGTACCATCCTCCTGACAAAATGCTTAGAGCAAGGCCTCGTTATAACCAATACCCTGTTCCATTAGAAAGGCTTTATGGCAGCACCCTCGCTCCAAGCACTGGCATCTGTTTGACTACATCATCGTCCAAGCGAGGGATCGCAAGGATGTGCGCATCACCTGCGCCATGACTGGAGCTGACTACTGCTGGACAGACCACTGCCTAATCCGTTCTGTCATCACCACCAACATAGCCCAAAACAACGACGGCAATAGAAACAATGCCGCCGGAAAATCAACGCTGGAGCACTCATGATCCTGCTAAGAAAGTCCTATTCAGCCAGCGTCTCCCTGCTAACCTGACTACTCCCAGTGACCCAGAGACGCAGAGTGTCCACAGCGTGGATCTCCCTTAAGGCTTCCACAATTAGCACCTGTGAAGAGACGCTTGGTGACTCGACCAGGAAACATTAAGACTGGTTCAGCGAGAACAACCAGGAGATCCAGGAGCTAATAAGCCACAAGCACAAGGCATTCTTGAGCTGGAAACAGCAACACAATTCGAGCCAGAAAGCAGTTCTACAGACGTCTGAAGGCCGAGGTCCAACTAAAACCTCGAGGCCTAAAGAACAGATGGTAAGTGGAGAAAGCGCAGGAGATCCAGCAACTAGCCAACAACCATGATGTGCGAGGATTCTTTAGCACAGTCAAGACCACCTATGGACCAAGCGCCCATGGCCCTTCCCACTGCTGGCCAAGAACAGAAAGGTACTCATCAAGGACAGAGAAGCAGTCCGTGCCCGCTGGAAGGAGCACTTCGAAGATCTCCTTAACCGAAACTCTGCCTTTGACGTGAGTATCCTCGAATCCATCCCGCAGCATACTGCCCGCCACCTCCTCAGCACAACCTCAGCCCGGCATGAGGTAGAAAAGGCCATCTGACAACTGAAGAACAACAAGGCCTCGGGAGCAGATAGAATCCCCGCTGAAGCACTGAAACATAGTGGAGAAGCATTTTTCGCGCGAATACATGATCTCACTTCTCATCTGGAAGGAGGAGAGCATGCCAGGGGAACTCAGACGTCTTAATCATGACCATGTTCACGAAAGGTGACCAGTCCAATTGCGGTAATTACAGAGGGGTTTCCCTGCTGTCTGCCACAGGGAAAGTCATCGCAAGAATCCTCCCCAATCGCCTTCTCCCTGTGGCTGAAGAGCTCCTCCGAGTCGTAATGCGGATTCCGCCCACTAAGGGACACAATGGGCATGACCTTCACCATGCAGCAAATCCAAGAGAAATGCAGGGAACAGCACCAAGTTATGTCCATGACCATTGACCTCCAAACTGTGAAGTATTATGGAGTAGTGTCCTCAAATTCGGCTGCCCTCAAAAGTTTTGGCACCGACCTTCACCTGCTTCACGATGACATGCAAGTTGTGATCCTGACCAATGGATCCAATTCACGTTTAGACCGGGGTCCAGCAAGGCTGTGTCATCGCACCAACACTCTTCTTGATCTTCCTTGCTGTAATGCTCCATCTCGCTCTCGGTAAGCTCTCCGCTGGAGTGGAGCTAATCTACAGAATAAACGGGAAACTGTTCAACTTGTGCCGCCTCCAGGCCAGATCCAAGCTCGTCCCATCTTATGTCATTGTGCGCACACGCAGATTCAATCGAAGGCCAAATTCCAAGCCATCGCCAACACCTTCACCGAAGCATATGAGAGAATGGGCCTTACACTCAACATTCGTAAGACAAAGGTCCTGTACCGACCTGCCCCCGTCACACAGTACTGCCCCCCCCGTTTATCAAAATCCACGACGTGGCCTTGGACATTGTGGACCATTTTTCCATACCTCGGGAGCCTGCTGTCAACAAGGTCAGACATCGACGATGAGGTCCAACACCACCGTCAGTGTGCCAGCGCAGCCTTCAGTCGCCTGAGGAAGAGAATGTTTGAAGACAAGGACCTCCAACCGGGCACCAAGCTTATGGTCTACAGAGCAGTAGTGATACCCGTCCTCCTATAAGGTTCAGAGACATGGACTATACAGCAGGTACCTCAAAACACTGGAAGTACCACCAACGCTGCCTCCACAAGATCCTGTAAATCCATTGGCCGGATAGGCGCACCAACGTGTTCTCGCTCAGGCCAACATCCCCAGCATCGCAGCATTGACCACGCTCTTATCAGTTGGGCGGGCCACATCGTCTGCATGCCCGATACGAGACTCCCAAAACAAGCGCTCTACTTGGAGCTTCGACACAGCAAGCGAGCCCCAGGTGGGCAGAGGAAATGCTTCAAGGACACCCTCAAAATCTCCTTGGAAAAAGTGCAACATCCCCACCGACACCTGGGAATTCCTAGCCCAAGATCGCTCAAAGAGGAGGTAAAGCATTCGGGAAGGCGCCGAAAACCTCTAATCTCTTCAGGAGAAAACTGAAGCCAAGCAGACGGCGGAAGGAGCTCACTGCAACCCAAGCATCCCACCCACCCGTTCCTTCAACCACCGTCTGCCACCTGTGACGGAGACTAGGTCCTGCATTGGACTCGCCAATCACCTGAAAACTTCTTTTTAGTGCGGAGGCAAGTCGTCCTCGACTCCGAGGGACTGCCTGAGAAGAAGAGTAAATGGTACACGCTGCAGCCACGATGCGCCGGTGGTGGAGGGAGTAAATGTTTAAGGTGGTGGATGGGGTGCCAATCAAGCGGGCTGCTTTGTCCTGGATAGTATCTTCTTGACACTCCTTGGAGCTGCACTCATCCAGATTCGTAGAGAGTATTCCATCGCATTCCTGGCTTGTGCCTTGTGGATGGTGGAGAGGCTATGGGGAGTCAGGAGGTGAGACACTCGCTGCAGAATACCCAGCCTCTGATCTGCTCTTTTTGCCACAGTATTTATGTGGCTGGTCCAATTAAGTTTCTGTTCAATGGTGACCACCAAGATGTTGATGGTAGGGGATTTGGCGATGGTAATGACGTTGAATGTCATGGGGCAGTGGTTAGACTCTCGCTTGTTGGAGATAGTCATTGCCTAGCACTTGTGTGGCGCGAATGTTACTTGCCACTTATCAGATAAGTCTGAATATCATCCTGGTCTTGCTGCATGCGGGCATGGACTGTTTCATTATCTGAGGGGTTATGAATGGAACTGAACACTGTGCAATCATCAGTAAACATCCCCACTTCTGACTTTATGATGGAGGAAAGGTCATAGAAGCAGCTGAAGATGGTTGGGCCTAGGACACTGCCCTGAGGAACTCCTGCAACAATGCCTTGGCGATGAGATGATTTGCCTCCAACAACCACAACCATCTTCCTTTGTGCTAGGTATGACTAGCCAGTGGAGAGTTTCCCCCGATTCCCATTGACAACTAGGGCTCCTTGATGTCACACTCGGTCAGATGTTGCCTTGATATCTAGGGCAGTCACTCTCACCTCACCTGGATTTCAGTTCTTTTGTCCATGTTTGGATCAAGGCTGTAATCCGGTCTGGAGCCCGGTGGTCCTGGCGGAAACCAAACTGAGCATCGGTGAGCAGGTTAGTAAGTGCCGCTTGATAGCACTGTTGACGAAACCTTCCATCAAATTGCTGATGATTGTCAGTAGACTGATAGGGTGGTAATTGGCCGGATTACATTTGTCCTGCTTTTTGTGACAGTTGTGGACCTGGGCAGTTTTCCGCATTGTCAGGTTGATGCCAGTGTTGTAGCTGTACTGGTATAGCTTGGCTAGAGGCGCGGCTAGTTCTGGAGCACAAGTCTTCAACACGACAGCCGGGATGTTGTCAGGGCCCATAGCCTTTGCTGTATCCAGTGCAATCAGATGTTTTTAATCACGTTGCGTGAATCAAATTGGCTGAATACTGGTTCCTGTGATGGTGGGAACCTCAGGAGGAGGCCGAGATGGATCATCCGCTCAGCACTGGCTGAAGATGGCTGCAAACGCTTCAGCCTTGTCTTTTACACTCCCATGCTGGGCTCCACCATTATTGAGGATGGGGATATTCATGGAGCCTGATTCCCAGATTCGACTGGTCTCTGTCAGGGAGCTGGTAGAGGTGCTAATGTTGACCGCTGGATTCATGGACTAACAAGGAACTAGGGTTCCCGCAACTAATCACTGCCCAGTAACCCTTTCTGGACAGTACGGCAGGGAGGACCGAGTTGGCTTGGCTATGATGCCTTCAGCGATGGAATAGCCTGTTGGCACTTCCCGTCTTGGCCAACGAATGAACTGAGACCACTTGGCTGCTGGTACATGCAACGAAGGTTCACTCGATTGTTCCCAGGGAACAGGAGGGTTGGCCCATGAGAGATTGAGTAGTCTTGGCCTTTAATCTCTGGAATTTAGAAGAATGAAAGGTGATCTCATTGAAACATATATGATTCTGAGGGGCATTGACATAGATGCTGAGAGGTTGTTTCCCCGGGCTGGGGAGTCTAGAACTTGGGGACACTCAGAATAAGGGGTCGGCTATTTAAAACTGAGATGACGAATTTCTTCACTGAGGGTTGTGAAACTTGGAATTCTTTGCCCCAAAGGGCTGTAGAAGCTGAATCGGAGTATATTCAAGGTGGATAGAGAGATTTTTGGACGCATGGGGATCGGGCGGGAAAGTGGATTTGAGGTCGATCATCAGCAACGATCTCAGCTGGAGGAGCAGGCGCGAGGGGCCATATGGTCTACTCTTGTTCCTAATTCTTATGTTCTTAAGTTTGCTTCAGTAAATATGAAGGAAAGTATGAAAAGCCTGGAGGCGAGCCCTAGTGTTTGTGTTGTTATTTAGTCTCTCTTTGGATGGTTGAAGAAATGATTTGCCCAGTGTTTCATCTATGTTTCAATTTTCCACTCTTATCATCCTAGATTTCCAACCTGGGCAAAATGCTAACCCTGCAGGCCAAACCGGGGCAACAGGCCACCATCTCGGGCCCAGGCTCCGCTGGGCCACTTGCACAGATCTTCCAGGTTGGTTTTGTGATTTGTTTTTCAGGTTAACGTTGTGCATTTTTTTTAATGCCGTTACTGGAAAGTAAAACGGGTACCTGCATTTCTTGATGAAGAGGTAGAAAACACAACGGCCTGTGTGAAACAAGGAGCAGACTTGACGGACCAGCTGGTCTTTCCCTGCCTGTCAATTCTGTATGGGTGCAATGTAGTGAAGTTGGACTAAAGCAAGTGGGTTTGAATGACCAAGAATCCTCACCCAGGTAATTCCAACCCAGCAGCAACTCAGACATCATGTAGAGTCTTTCTGACCACCATAAGGGGCCTTTCCTAACGCCCCTTTTTAATTTTTGGTAGCAAGCAGGGCGTGACCAGCACAGTCCTGACTCTACAACTTTTTAAACTCGTTCAAAATGTTAGTCGGCGTCCTTGTAATCCCCATGGGTGGCCCTCATAGACCCAATGAGAAACCTCTTGCATAGGGTGATGTACGCCCTCTCCCACGCAGCAGTACTAACACTCAACTGATTCAGTGATGGAAACTGACTCACTTGCCTCACCGCTTGCTTATTGTAAAAGGATCGTGTAATGCCTGCCTTTAAATATTGTCATAATCCTCTCGGGGTTATTCTTGAATTATGCAGAGTGTAAAATATGAATAACTCGACTTTTTTTTAAAAAACCTATATGTTGCAAACGGTGTTCCCTGTAATCTTTGTTGCATGGGCCCTTTAACTGGCTGCGCAGCCCATTCTCTTTCACACATGCGTGGTTATTTTCATTGTAAAGCCGGTGTAAGCACCGACCGATGCACAACTGCGCAGCTTAACGGGAACGTTGGTTGTAAACACCTTTTAATTAATATATAATGTTCTGGCTCAGTGCAAAAAGTTTTATTAAAATAGTTTTATTATGCAGTGACTAGCTTTTTCTGCTGTTCCTGCATGTGTTTGTGGTAGAGATTTTATTTAAAAAGACATCTTTTGGATACATTGTAAGTATTTGCACGGCTTCCGCAAGCGAAATGTCTGTCCAGACTGCGAATTATTTTGAACTGTTGGACTCGTTCCCCTGTAGTAGAGCTGACGTTTTCTTTTAACTCGACAGACCAAAGGTCAACTGCCTCCAGGAGCTACCATTTTGAAGCTCGTTACTTCAGCAGACGGGAAGCCCGCCACCATCATCACCACCTCCCAGGCGGGAAATGTGGGCCTGAAGCAGACGTTCGTCAGCCTAGGCAACATGTCGCCCGCCTCTTCAAAACCACCGACCACCACCATTCTCAAAACCATCCCCATGTCTGCACTTATTTCACAGCCCGGGGCTACAGGTAGGAGCAGGGAAAGGCACTGATCTGTTTTATTATAGAAGAAAGAAGACTTGGATTTATATAGCGCCTTTCATGACCACAGCACTTCTCAAAGCGCTTTACAGCCAATGAAGTACTTTTAGAGTGTAGTCACTGTTGCAATGTGTGAAATGTGGCAGCAAATTTGCACACAAGCAAACTCCCACAAACAGCATTGTGATAAAGACCAGATCATCTGTTTTTTTTGTTATGCTGATTGAGGGATAAATATTGGCCATGACATTGGGGCAAACTCCCATGCTCCTCTTCGACATAGTGCCATGGGATCTTTTACGTCCACTTGAGAGAGCAGGCGAGGCCTCGGTTTAATGTCTCATCCGAAAGATGATGCCTCCGACGGTGCAGCGCTCCCTCAGCACTGCACCTGAGGGTCACCCTAGATTTATGTGCTCAAGTCCCTGGAGTGGGACTTGAACCAACAACTTTCTGACTCCGAGGCAAGAGTGCTGCTGTGAGGTATAGCTAAGTGTGAGATGGTACATTTTTGGCAGGAGGGTTCCTACTCCTTGTAAAACAAAAGTCTAAATGGGGTAGATTTCGGGGTACAGATACACAAATCACTGAAAGTAACAACGCAGGTTAACAAGGTCATTTTTAAAAAGTAAACGCGCAATGGGGTTCATTTCAAGAGGGGATAGATTGAAAAGTAGCACAGTTATGTTAAACTTGTATTGAATCTTGGTTAGACCACACTTGGAGTTCTGTGAGCAGGTGTGGGCTCCACGTTACAGAAAGGATATAGAGGTGCTGGTGTAGATGCCAGTACTGAGCGGGTTTAACTATCAGGAAAGACTGAACAGGCTGGTGCTCTTTTCTTCAGAAAAGAGAAAGCTGAGGGGTGACCTGATAGAGGTCTTTAAGATTATGAAGGGATTCAGTAAGGTAGAAGTAGAGATGATGTTTCCACTTGTGGGGAGACCAGAACTAGGGGCCATCAATATAAGATAGTTATCAATAAATCCAATGGGGAATTCATCGAAATTATTTTGCCCAGAGTGTGGTGGGAATGTGGAACTCGCGACCACAGGGAGTGGTTGAGGTGATTAGCAGCGATGCATTTAAGGGGAAGCTAGATAAGGGCATGAGTGAGAAAGGAATAGAAGGATATGCTGATGCCGTGAGATGGAGGGGGCTTGTGTGGAGCATAAACACCGACACAGACCTGTTGGGCTGAATGGCCTGTTTCTGTGCTGTAAATACTATGTAATACTGTGTACTGTACAGATAATGTGCATTTTGTTTTATTTTCAGTCCTATATTTTCATTCAGTTTACAATTTTTCATATCTATGCTATTTTATATTTCATACCCTCCTTCACCTGGGAGACTAGAACGAGCTAAGCAGCAGGTCGCTCCACGATGGTGTCTGTTCTGTTCCACAGTTGGTTGCAGAAAGGTGTGAGCGAATGAACTGTTTTTTTTTAATGCCTTGCCCACGTGCAGCATCCCACTCTGGTGGGACGCTCGGACCAGCCAGATTCACTCTGGAGCATCCACGATGCTGAGAATGACGTGAATAGCACGTTTAGTGAGTTGGTCTTACCACTAGTAAAGGGTACACAGCCAGATAGGGAATGGATGACCAACAGGAAGAGCAGTGCAAGGTCCCCTGCGGCCATCCCCCTGCAAAACAGATACACCACTTTGGGTACTGTTGAAGGGGATGACTCATCAGGGGAGGGCAGCAGCAGCCAAGTTCATGGCACCGTGGCTGGCTCTGCTGCACAGGAGGGTAGGAAAAAGAGTGGGAGAGCTATAGTGATAGGGGATTCAATTGTAAGGGGAATAGATAGACATTTCTGTGGCCGCAACCAAGACTCCAGGATGTTATGTTGCCTCCCTGGTGCAAGGGTCTCGGATGTCTCAGAGCGGGTGCAGAACATTCTGAAAAGGGAGGGTGAACAGCCAGTTGTCGTGGTGCATATCAACGATATAGGAAAAAAAAAATGGGATGAGGTCCTATGAGATGAATTTAGGGAGCTAGGAGCTAAATTAAAAAGTAGTAATCTCAGGATTGCTACCAGTGCTACGTGCTAGTCAGAGTAGGAATCGCAGGATAGCTCAGATGAATACGTGGATTGAGGAGTGGTGCACAAGGGAGGGATTTAAATTCCTCGGACATTGGAACCGGTTCTGGGGGAGGTGGGACCAGTACAAACCGGACGGTCTGCACCTGGGCAGGACCGGAACCAATGTCCTAGGGGAAATGTTTGCTAGTGCTGTTGGGGAGGAGTTAAACTAGTGTGGCAGGGGGATGGGAACCTATGCAGGGAGACAGAGGGAAGTAGAATGGGGGCAGAAGCAAAAGATAGAAAGAAGAAAAGTAACAGTGGAGGGCAAAGAAACCTACAGCAAAATTCTAAAGGAGCAAAGTGTGTTAGAAAGACAAGCCTGAAGGCTCTGTGCCTCAATGCGAGGAGTATTCGGCATAAGGTGGACGAATTAACTGCCCATATAGCAGTTAACGGGTATGATGCAATTGGCATCACAGAGACATGGCTCCAGGGTGACCAAGGCTGGGAACTCAACATCCAGGATTATTCAACATTTAGGAAGGATGGACAGAAAGGAAAAGGAGGCGGGGAGGCATTGCTGGTTAAAGAGGAAATTAATGCAATAGTAAGAAAGGACATTAGTTTGGATGATGTGGAATTGGTACGGGTGGAGCTGTGGAATCGGTACGGGTGGAGCTACGGAATACCAAGGGGCAGAAAACGCTAGTGGGAGTTGTGTACAGACCACCAAACAGTAGCAGTAAGGTTGGGGACAGCATTAAACAAGAAATTAGGGATGCATGCAATAAAGGTACAGCAGTTACCATGGGTGACTTTAATCTACATATTGATTGGGCTAAGCAAACTGGTAGCAATACGGTGGAGGAGGATTTCCTGGAGTGTATAAGGGATGGTTTTCTAGACCAATGTGTCAAGGAACCAACTAGGGAGCTGGCCATCCTGGACTGGGTGATGTGTAACGAGAAAGGACTAATTAGCAATCTTGTTGTGCGAGACCCCTTGGAGAAGAGTGACCATAACATGGTAGAATTCTTTATTAAGATGGAGAGTGACACAGTTAATTCAGAAACTAGGGTCCTGAACTTAAGGAAAGGTAACTTCAATGGTTTGAGGTGTGAATT